>NC_140993.1:187600939-188118439 GCF_052327205.1 Somniosus microcephalus | reverse complement strand
GAACAGACTAATTACATCAGGTAAGATGGCAGGTAAGATGGCTGACTGCAGGAGCAACGTGGTATAGGTCTTGTCCCAGCGGGGACTCCACGAGGACTGAGTTCGCAGTCCTGTGGGGAGCGTGATGACGTCATCGTGTTTGTGTTGTGACATCATCATGTTCGCGTTTCCCGCGCTTAGGGCATCACGTGATGCACGTCGATGCATCGCTGGCCGTTGAGGACGAGGTCGCGAGGCCGGGCTGTGCCGGTGCTTGCCGCGGGAGCGGAAGATCGTGTCGCTCCCGTCGGCTGGCCGTTGAGGCCGAAGACACTGGGCCGGGCTGTGCCGGCGCACGCACATCACGTCGTACGTGACGTGACGTCAGCGCGCTAGGGCGCGTCTTAAAGGGGCAATGGCCCCAACAGGTAAGTTAAAAGGGCAACGGCCCCAAAGGGTAAGTTAAAGGAAATTATGTGTCTTTATGTAAGGTACAACCGGTGGTACCGCCACATGGGCCCCCCCAGAATTCGCTTTAACGAAAGTCCAAGGATGAGATGGTCTGATGAGCTGGTGGTCACGGCGGTCGTGCTGTCTCGACTTGGTAGGCGAGGTATGAAGATGCTGCTCGTGAGCGGATCCTTACGCGCGTCGTGGCGAATAAAATGTATCCGTCAGGCGAAGGACCGTGGAGACGTGCGAAACAGCAGGCCTTGTCAGAGTGACGGGCAGGTTGGGCGGACGCGGGCGATGTCTCCGTTGATGTTGAAACAAGTCCTTGTGCTGACAAACTCTGCAGGAACGCCAAACGAGTGATCCAGAAGGACTTGACAGGCGAGGTCGGTGAACTCGCCGACAGGTGAGCAAAACCTTCGGGAGGCTGGAACGCATGGAACGGTGCATGCCATAGTGCTACGACGATAACACAATGGAGGGTGAAGAGTTGCTGCGTTGATCGGTGATCAGTGAGGCCAGCAACTTTCATGTGGATGATCGCGGCCGCAGGATGCCCGTTGGACCCGTCCTCGAAGTGTGCAGCGTCAGTAGACGTTTGCGTTTGTTAAAGGGAAAACTGGAGAAAGGGCAGCAACGGTCCAGGTTGTTGTTACTTTCAGGCGGGGTGAACTCTGCCTGGAGGGCGGCAACACTTGAAACTGTTGTAGATTTAGGAGAAAACAGCCGGGAGGGCGGCACGCTTTTGTTCACGCCGAATCGTGTAGTAGGTAACACAACCAGCAGGCTGACGGGCTGGTGCATCGTCGGCGGAGGAGTCGTTGTCGTTTTGCACGAGGGATGGGTCCTCGTGGTTCGCGAGGGATGGGTTCTCGTGCGCGAGGAGTGCATCCTCGTGTTTCGCAGGGGTGAGTCCTCGTGGTATCCCCGTGGGGCGCGCTCCGATCTTGTGGGCCTGAACATGCTGTACCCCGCGCTTGGAGAGATGTATACTTGCTGTTGCTTTGGACGTAGAGGCGGACGATCCGTGTGGCGGTAGAAGAGTTGAATACGGAGACCGTGAGCATGTGCATGGTCTGTGCTGCATCGATGTTCTCGGCGAACAGGGCTTCTACCTTCATAAAGCACGAGGGAGACCGTGGCTCCCTGGATTGCAGTAGCGAAAGCAGAACGGCTGATGCTTCCATAGCGTGCTTCGTTTGTGAAAGACGTTCACAAACCCACCAATTGTAGCGCTGGTGGATGAATGTTGCCGTTGGTCGTGCTCTACCTCTGTGAAATTGTTCGTGAAAAACGGGCTCACCTCCAAGCTGCACTTCCATTGTGAATACGTACGCAAAGACGGGGTCGCTTTTGGTGGAATCGATGTTAGGCGGTTGCTGTTCCGTGGTTGTTCGTCGGTTGTGCGTTGGTCGTCTTGAGGGAAGACGAGGTTCAGGCGCGCGTTGCTACCGTGAAAATCGTTCACGGATACGGGTTCACCAATTGTAGCGTTGGAATTGATGAGCTCCCGTACTCACGTCGTTGGGTCACCAATGTAGCGGTTCGTGTAGATCGCCACTAAATAAGAGAGTTTGACTTCGACGAACTATTAACAAGTTGTTTATTTACAGGAACAGACTAATTACATCAGGTAAGATGGCTGACTGCAGGAGCACCGTGGTATAGGTCTTGTCCCAGCGGGGACTCCACGAGGACTGAGTTCGCAGTCCTGTGGGGAACGTGATGACGTCATCGCATTTGTGTTGTGACGTCATCACGTTGTTCGCGTTTCCCGCGCTTAGGGCATCACGTGATGTGCGTCGTTTCATCGCTGGCCGTTGAGGCCGAGGTCGCGAGGCCGGGCTGTGCCGGTGCTTGCCGCGGGAGCAGAAGATCGCGTCGCTCCCGTCGGCTGGCCGTTGAGGCCGAAGACGCTGGGCCGGGCTGGGCCGGGCTGGGCCGGGCTGTGCCGGCGCACGCACATCACGTCGTACGTGACGTGACGTCAGTGCGCTAGGGCGCATCTTAAAGGGGCAATGGCCCCAACAGGTAAGTTAAAAGGGCAACGGCCCCAAAAGTTAAGTTAAAGGGAATTATGTGTCTTTATGTAAGGTACAACCGGTGGTACCGCCACACCACCATCATTCCACTGGGACCAAGTGCTGTATTCCCACTGATCAGTGGGCAGACAAACCTAATGACAACTATCAGATCCTGGAAGCTCTTAACAACAACTGCTTGCATCCCATACCCCAAGGATTTGGAAGCTGGTACATGGAGTTCTCCTCTACATTGGGGAGACCAAACGCAGATTGGGTGACCGCTTTGCGGAACACCTCCGTTCAGTCCGTAAGGGTGACCCCGAGCTTCCGGTCGCCAGTCATTTTAATTCACCGCTCCATTCCCACTCGGACCTCACCGTCCTTGGCCTCTTGCATTGTTCCACGGAAGCTCAACGTAAACTCGAGGAACAGCACCTCATCTTCCGATGAGGCACTTTGCAGCCTTCCGGACTCAATATCGAGTTCAACGATTTCAGATCATAACCTTGGCCCCTATTACATTTTTACTTATATATTTTTTTCCACCCCTTTGTTTTGGGTTTTCCCTTCCCCCCCTTCCTCTTTTTTTAACATGGCAGCTGTCTCTCATTCTGCCAGTACATTTCACACCTAATCTGAGCTGTCTTTTGTCTCTTTACTAGTCCTATCACCATCTCGTCTCGTTTTGAATACCTCTTAATGTCTATTCACTTCTTTTGTTCCCTCCCCAGCCCTGCCTTTCGACCTATTTAATTTCCTTTCCAGTTTTGAAAAAGGGTTAGACCCGAAACGTCGATTCTAATTTCTCTCCATGGATGTTGCCTGGCCTGCTGAGTTTTTCCAGCATTTTCTGTTGTTATTTCGGATTTCCAGCATCTGCAGTATTTTGCTATCGTACATGGAGTTCTATCTGATTTATCCCTACTACCATCAGAGTTGTAGTCTGTACATCTGTGGAAGAGGAGGCATCAATTGGGCCCAGGTCACTTCTTAGGTAGGTGTTGCTGCAGGTTTCCGTGAAGTTGCCATAGGCTCCATTGATGCCTGTAATAAAGTAAAAGCTTTCCTGATGTTTCCACAATTGATGACTGTGGAATCTAGAGTCATAGCTGTAACCTCTCTGAGACTGATCTCCGAGCCTGCACAACTACCCCTTCACAATACATTCTAATTAAGTGGGCACTATCTCAGGACTTGACAGTATGCATTGCCATCTTCTCATGGATCACAGGAAGGTGCAAGTTGGATTTGGAAAATCAGGGGGATTAACTTTGGGGTAGACAATTGACAGAAGTGGTTTCATTCCATGTTGCTGCCCGAAAAATTGCTCTGACTTTACACAGAAAAATATGCCAACAATAGTGTGGAATTTTGGGTTGGTAGAGGACCTTTGTCTTACGGATGTTCCGTGTAAGGCCCATGCTATCATACGCTTCGGTGAAGGTGTTGACGATGGTTTGGAGTTCGACATCCATAAGACAAAGGTCCTCTACCAACCTGCCCCCGCCACACAGTACCTCCCCCCGATTATCAAAATGCACAACAAGGCCTTGGACAACGTGAACCACTTTCCATACCTCGGGAGCCTATTGTCAACAAGGGCAGACGTCGACAACGAAGTCCAACACTGCCTTCAGTGTGCCAGTGCAGCCTTCGGTCGCCTGAAGAAAATAGTGTTTGATGACCAGAACCTCAAACCTGACACTAAGCTCATGGTCTACAGAGCAGCAGTGATACCCGCCCTCCTGTATGCCTCAGAGGCATGGACCATGTACAGCAGGCACCTCAAAGCACTGGAGAGGTACCACCAATGCTGCCTCCACAAGATCCTGCAAATCCATTGGCAGGATAGGCGCACCAACGTCAGTGTTCTTGCTCAGGCCAACATCGCCAGCAGCGAAGCTTTGACCACGCTCAATCAGCTCCGATGGATGCGTCACATTGTCCGCATGCCCGATACGAGACTCCCAAAACAAGCACTCTACTCAGAGCTCCGGCATGGTAAGAGAGCCCCAGATGGGCAGAGGAAATGTTTCAAGGACATCCTCAAAGCCTCCTTGAAAAAGTGTAACATCCCCACCGACACCTGGGAATTCCTGGCCCAAGACCGCACAAAGTGGAGCAGAAGCATCCGGGAAGGCGCCGAACACCTTGAGTCTCTTCGCCGGGAGCAAGCGGAAGCCAAGCGCAGGCAGCACAAGGAGCGCACATCAACCCAAGCAGCCCGCCCACCCACCCCTTCAACCACTGTCTGCCCCACCTGTGACAGAGACTGTAGGTCCCGCATTGGACTCATCAGTCACCTGCCAACTCATTTTTAATGTGGAAACGAGTCATCCTCGGTTCCGAGGGACTGCCTAAGAGAAGAAGAAGAGAGTAATTTTGGGGCCTATATCATTATTCACAGCTCAAGTTCTATGCCAAACATGTCACCAGTTCCTGTGCATTGCTTTTGTTTTTTGGTAACCATCAGGTGAATGTCCAAACTTTGGGGAGGGGCTGAGGGTTAGATGGATACAATTTATATTCAAATTGTATTTTGTTTCTGGATTTTGTACTCTAAAGTGTCTCTGGAATATTTCAACACATTTTAGATAGAAGCATTCAGTAATGAGATCTTCCAAAGGCCTTGCTCAAATAGTTTCAGGACTGCTGTTGTCCTGAAGAGATTTATCCCCAACCTGTGCCTCAGGAGGTCTTCAGTTTGTACTATTTGTACTTCCCATACCAGCCAACCTTGTGGGCTCTCTGAGTGGCACTATCAGTTTAATGGCAGTTGTGTGTCTCCAGCTGTTAGATTCACTCCTACTGCAACATTTTGCTCATCATTTCTGCCAATCTGCCACTGAAGTTGCACCAACTGATCGGGTGAATCCCCGAGGAAATGCCTGGTGAAATAACGTAATGTATATTTTAAATTATGTTCCTATAAAAGCTTCCATTACAGTGACCAATGGATGAATTTTGCTGTTTTTGGAAAGATACGAGATGCATCTAAGCTCATAAGAGAAGGTAATGATAAGCAATGGAGGGTTACAGAAACACTACAACTCTTGCATATTCATAAGACAATGACACCAGTCAAAATATATCCAAGAATACTTAAGAGAAATAAGAGCTAAAATAGAGGGAGGTGCTACTGAAATCTTTAGTGACTCATTAAGTGCAGGTAGGAGCTCCCCCGATTGCTCACAGGTCTCAGTCACTGAGTTGTTAATCCATACAGATCAAGATCCCAATGCTATGCTAATGATTGACCACAGCATCCCCGGGTTAGAGAGAGGAAATTCTGCCAAGGTTCCTGTCCCTGAGCAATCCCTGCAACAGGTTCTTGTGAGGATGCTAGGTGAGGGGGATGGGTCAGGCGAGGGGAAACTTGGAAATCTAAAGAGAAAAGCAAAGGCAATGGAGCAGTGTTGCGATTTGGGTAAAGATAAGCAGAGTATGACAGGCAGGGACAGAGACCTAGAAATTCTGTATAGCCGCGTTTGTGGCGCTAGTCCTGGCGATGCGCAAAGTTTAGCGCCAGGCGCAATTTAGCGCCATCTAGCGCGATATTGGGTTGCAGCGCCCCTAAAGGTGATTGCGGCGCTAAATCAGGCTCTGCACGCTACTCTTAAGGTGCTAACCCGGCGGCGCAACCCAATTTCGTGGCGGCGGGGCGCAGCGAGGGTGCTGTCAATAATCACTTTCCCTGAGACACACTGGCGCCGGCCAGCTCTTAAAGGGGCAGGTCAATTGGCATCACCAGACACACTCACTGCCTTGTAGGCCTTCAAAGCGGTGGGAGCCTACCTGTGGTGCACCAGCCTAGCAAGACATGGAAAGGGTGAGGCAGAGGGTGGAACGCATCACTGATGGGGCATTGGATGCTTTGGTTGGCGCAGTGGAATCAAGGCCAAGGAAGATGGTCGGAATGTGATTTATGTTTTGGACAGTCTCCCGGGTGTGAGATGCAGTTATGTGTCAGTGTATTAGTTTTGCTTTCTGTTGCCATAGCTTTCTCATGTTTGAAGGAACCACATTTTGTGTAATGAAACACTTTCTTCATTTACAATGGCCATGCCTTCTATTTACATGCATCTTGCCCTTCACAGGCTTGGGGGTATCAGACCGGTTCCATTCCTGTTCTTGGAATGGCAGCAAGCATTCCGTGAGAGGGGCCTAGAAGCTACTTCTGATCAGCCTCTGACGCGCAGCCTGAGAAGAGCCACTCGCGTAGAAGTTCAGGCCAGCAGCCATCTTCTCAGCCACCGACAGAGATGTCCTGCACCTTTTCTGAGGCTGCAGATCTGGCTGAAGCAGCTGGCACAGCTCAGTCACCACCTCCTTTCTAAATCACAGCCTTCTGACACACTGCTCCTCCGGCATGTTCATGTAGAAAAACTGCTGTCGGAAAACCCTGCCAGCGTAAGGTCTGCTGTGGCGACGTCTGTTGGCCCTCCTCCATCTGGCCATGCCCGCCCCCCTCTCCCAGCGTCTCAGTGCCCTTTCCAGATGATTCAGCAGCAGGACGTACCCCTCCAATGCAGCCCCCATAATAAGTGCCTACAGGAAGGTTCCCCGTTTTCAAGGCTCACCAACAGCAAGGTGATGGTCAGAAGGCTGAAGGTCATCTGCCTGTGCTGGCTCAGTGGTCAAATGGCTCTCAGTGTGCAGCTCAGCAACTCATTGTAGCTCTCGAGGAAGTTGTGCTCCAAAAATGGCTGCCGCTTTTAAACCACACCAGTCCCCTTTAAATAACGCTCCTCCAGCCCGAGAGTGAGTTGGTAAGGTCCAGGTAAGCTGTCACTATTAGCGCCAGGCGCTACGGAGGGGGGCGCCACTGAATTTCCGGTCCGGGGCGCCCAAAAGGTGTTGCACACTCAAATGACGTCATAATCAGCCTGCGCCCATGAGCGGGCGCTAAGATTTAGCGCCGGCGCCAAATGCATGCTCAATATGGAGCGAGGCGCTAGGCGCCTTGTGCCCGCCCGGAAATTGGCTAGCGCCCAACTTCTCGGCCTCTTTAGGCGTTAATCGGTGGCGCTAACAACCAAATTTCTCCCCCAGCGAGTTTAATGGTAATAGTGCATCAGCGAATAAGGTGAAAGCAGGGGATAATGGTAAGATGTTAAAATTAAAGGCTCTTTATCTGAATGCATGAAGCATTTGTAACAAGATAGATGAATTATTGGCACAAATAGAGATAAATGGGCTTGATCTAATAGCCATTACAGAGATGTGGTTGCAAGGTGACCAAGGTTGGGAAATAAATATTCCAGGGTACTTGACGTTTTGAAAAAAACAGGTAGAATGGAAAAGGAGGGGGGTAGCCCTGATAATAAAGGATGACACGAGGACAAGAGTGAGAAAGGACCTAGCCTCAGAAGATAAGGAAGTAGAATCAGTTTGGGTGGAGATAAGAAATAACAAGAGGTTAAAAAATTGGTCTGAGTATTTTATACGCCCCCTAACAGTAGCTATACCATTGGACAGAGTATTAATTAACAAATAATAGAAGCTTATAACAAAGGTAATGCAATAATTGTGGGGTACTTTAATCTTCATATAGACTGGGCAAATCAAATTGTCAAAGGTAGTCTGGAGGACGAGTTCATGGAATGCATTCAAGACAGTTTCCCAGAACAATACTTCAGGGAAACAGCCAGGCAATAGGTTATTGTAGCTCTTGTATTGTGCAATGAGACAGGGTTAATTAGTAATCTCATAGTAAATGATGCTCTGTGGAAGAGTGATTATAATATGATAGAATTTCACATTGAGTTTGAGAGTGACATATTTAAGTCTGAAACTAGAGTCTTAAACTTAAATAAAACTAATTACATAGATATGAGGGGCGAGTTGGCTAAGGTGGATTGGGGAATTAGATTAAAAGGCATGACAACAGATAAGCAGTGGCAAATATTTAAAGAAATATTCCAAAATTCTCAACAAATATACAGTCCATTGAAAATTAAAAACTCCATGAGAAATGTGATCCACCCAAGGCTAACTAAAGAAGTTAAGGATAGTATTAGATTAAAAGATGAGGCTTATAATATTGCAAAGAATAGTAGTAACCCTGAGGATTGGGAGAGCATTAGAAACCAGCAAAGGTTGACCAAAAAATTGATAAAAAGGGAGAAACTATAACATGAGAGTAAACTAGCAAGAAATGTAAAAACAAACTGTAAGAGCGTTTACAAGTAGGTAAAAATGAAGAGAATAACAAAAGTAAGCATTGGTCCCTTAGAAGCTGAGACAAGAGAATGGGGAATAAGGAAATGGCAGAGACTTCAAACAAATATTTTGTATCTGTCTTCACAGTAGAAAAAGCAAAAAGCAGACCAAAAATAGTGGGGAACCAAAGGGCTAATGAGTGTGACAAAGTTAAATTAATGAATATCCGTGGAGAAAAAATATTTGAGAAACTAATTCGACTAAAAGCCAACAAATCAATTGGACCTGATGGCCTACATCATAGGGTTCTAAAGGAGGTGGCTGCACCGATAATGGATGCATTGGTTGTGATCTTCCAAAATTCCCTTGATTCAACAACAGTCCCAGTGGATTGGAAGGTAGCAAATTGAACCACACTATTCAAGAAAGGAGGGAGAGAGAAAACAACGAACGACAGGCCAGTTAGCCTGACATCAGTCGTTGGGAAAATGCTGGAATCCATTATTAAGGAAGTTGCAACAGGGCACTTAGAAAATCATAATATGATAAGGCAGAGTCAACATGGTTTTCTGAAAGGGAAATCATTTTTGACAAATTTATTAGAGTTTTTTGAAGATGTAACTATTAGGGTAGATAAAGGGGAACCAGTGGATGTAGTATATTTGGATTTTCAAAAGGCATTTGATAAGGTGCCACATAAAAGGTTGCTATTTAAGATAATGGCTCATGGGGTTGGGGGAAATATATTAGCATGGCTACAGGATTGCTGAACAGAGAGAAAACAGAGCGTAGGGAAAAACGGGTCATTTTCAGGTTTTTGCACAGCTCGTACACACCCGTAGGCATCGGAAAATATGGGCCATACAGATTTCTTTAGCTTACAAGTTTTTAAATCCAACTATATGTCCAGTGCCACCTCTTTGGAAGAACCTCTCTCACCAGTGACAGATCGCTTCTGTCATCTCACCTGTAGCTGCCATCTATTCCAGCATATGGAGGGAGTCATTGGAGAGCCTGGGTGCAAGAGTTCAGCTGTGAGCAGTGACTGTCAGTGTTTTCAGCACCTTAATGCTGTCAAACACTGAGAAATCAACTGTCAAAATAAAATTGTGCATGGTCCCTTTAAGGAAACTGGCAGATGAAACATCATCAAATGACGTCATCAGACCCACTTCCTGTTAATTGGTCACTAAGCAGGGCAGGCTTAACAAGGCCGATCAAGGGAAAATCACATCTGTGGAGTGGATGCAGCTGGGGGGTGGGACCAGAAACCAGGTGACCCGCACCTATTCCGACACCGAACAGAAAATCGCAGCCAAAGAGCCTGCTTCGGACTGTAGACAGGTTAAGAGAGTGGGCAATAAGGTGGCAGATGAACTATAATTTGGGGAAATGTGAGTTTATTCATTTTGGTAGGAAGAACAGAAAAACAGAATATTTTTAAATGGTGAGAAACTATTAAATGTTGCTGATCAGAGAGATTTAGGTGTCCTCGTACAGGAAACACAGAGATTTAGCATGCAGGCACCGCAAGCAATTAGGAAGGCAAATGGCATGTTGGCCTTTATTGCAAAGAGGTTGGAGTAGAAGAATAAGAAAATCTTGCTACAATTGTACAGGGCTTTGGTGAGATCACACCTGGAGTATTGTAAACAGTTTAGTCTCCTTTTCTGAGGAAGGATATACTTTCCTTAGAGGCAGTGCAACGAAGATTCATTAGATTGATTCCTGGGATGAGAAGGCTGTTCTATGAGGAGAGATTGAGCCTATACTCTCTGGGGTTTAGAAGAATGCGAGGTGATCTCATTGAAACATATAAGATTCTGAGGGGGATTGACAGGGTAGATGCTGAGAGGTTGTTTCCCTTGGCTGGAGAGTCTAGAACTAGGGGGCATAGTCTCAGGTTAAGGGGTTGGCCATTTAAGACTGAGATGAGGAGGAATTTCTTCACTCAGAGGGTTGTGAATCCTTGTAATTCTCTAACCCAAAGGGCTGTGGTTCTGAATCTTTGGCCGTGATTTTACGAACCTCGGTGGGTCCATGGCGGGCAGCATCAGTGGTGGATCTCAACCCTGCTGCTGTCTCCATGACGGCCTCGGAAATGAATTTCCAGAGATCTGGCTTGTTAAGCCCGCCCAGCGAGTTTCCCGGTCAATTAGAGGAAGCGGGTTTGGTGACGTTATTCGATGACACGTCATCAGCCCGTTTCCTTAAAGGGACCATGGCCAACATTCTTTTGACATTTGTGCTGTCAGTGTTCTACAACATTGAGGTACTGCAAACACTGACAAGCGCTGCACAGAGGTGCACGGCTGCACCCAGACTCTTCCATGACTCCCTCCATATGCTTATGGAGGGAGGCACAGCAGGCAGGGAGGTCCTCTTCCCTTCCCATGGGTGGAAGAGACTTCCCCAGGAAATCAACACAGCCTCGCTGCACATTGCAGAGGAGGGCACAAGCAGGAATGTGGTCAGGAGGACCTGTGTGCAGTGGCGCAAACCTTTCAATGATTTCATTAGATCACAAAATGTTAGTACAAAACCACACTCAACCTCATCCTGCTGTGCCTCTCATCACATCCCTAGCCTACTCCTGCACATCCTTACTCACACCAGCTTACCTTGGACCTTCACCCATCCCTCTCTATCTTTATTATCACATCCCCGTCTCACTAGCCACCCCTCACACTCACCCTCATCCTAATGCAATCATACCAACTAACAACACACAAGGATTGGCACTTGTGTGTTTTATGCAATGTTCATGTAAAGTTTCTCTTAATGTGGTGTCAAACATTGAAACCTTTATTTTCAAAACTTTGCGTTCTTGGACAGATTTGTGTGCACCTTTGGAAGTGGCTTAGTGAGTTGCAGTGAATGGTGAGACAACGGTACCCCCCACAGTGGTGATTGTAGGGATGTTTTATGGTGTTGGTGTCGGGTGGTGCCAACCTGGCGCATCATGTGGCAGCCAGGGTGCACAGCATCAAGTGAAGTAAATCTGGCCATGGTGAGGCCATCCCTCGCCTCCCAGGCAGCAATGTGGTCGGGTGCTGATGCCCTGTGTCCTGTGCAGCATCAAATGAATGCAGAGAAGGTTGGCGGTGTTGTTGTTGGTGCTGCTCGTGTGCCTGGTGCTGCTGATAAGAACATAAGAAATAGGGGCAGTAGCAGGCCATTTGGCCCCTTGAGCCTGCTCCACTATTTAATGAGATCATGGCTGATCTGATATTGGCCTCAACTCCACTTTCCTGCCTGCTACCCATAACCCTTGAGTCCCCTGTTGCTCAAAATCTGTCTATCTCAGCCTTGAATATATTCAATGACTCAGCTGCCAGAGCTCTCTGGGGTAAAGAATTCCAAAGATTCACAACCCTCTGAGAGAAGAAATTCCTCCTCATCTCCATCTTAAATGGGCGACCCCTTATTCTGTGACTATGTCCCCTCGTTCTAGATTAATGTAAGAAGTCACACAACACCAGGTTATAGTCCAACAGTTTTATTTGAAATCACAAGCTTTCGGAGCGCTGCTCCTTTGTCAGGTGAAGTGGAGAGATGCATAAAGACACAGCTTATATAGTCAGAGAACACTGCCAGGTGATTACAGGTAATCTTTCTAACTGCCACTTATCACACCTCGGCAGAGAGATAATCACAGCAATCAAAGGTGTGAATGGTGTCCAAACAGGTCAGTCAGGAAAACATTACATCAAAGAACAATGAGGTGGGGTCACAAGGGTTAAAATGTTGCAGATGCTGGGGTCTGTATGAAAAACAAAACATTTTTTATTTTTTTGCTGGAAATCACAGCAGGTCCGGCCGTATCTGTGTAGAGAGAACCAGCCAACAACAACTCAAGTCTGGATGACCCTACGTCAGGTGGGGTTACATGTAGCGTGACATGAACCCAAGATCCCAGTTGAGGCCGTCCTCATGAGTGCGGAACTTGGCTATCAGTTTCTGCTCTACGATTTTGTGTTGTCGTGTGTCTCGAAGGCCGCCTTGGAGAATGCTTATCCGAAGATCGGAGGCTGAATGTCCTTGATTGCTGAAGTGTTCCCCGACTGGGAGGGAACACTCCTGCCTGGCGATTTTTGCGCGGTGTCCGTTCAGCCGTTGTCACAGTGTCTGCATGATCTTGCCGATGTACCATGCTCCGGGGCATCCTTTCCTGCAACGTATGAGGTAGACAATGTTGGCCGAGTCACATGAGTATGTACCATGTACCTGGTGGGTGGTGTCCTCACGTGTGATGATGGTATCTGTGTTGATGACTTAGCATGTCTTGCAGAGGTTGCCGTGGCAGGGTTGTGTGGTGTCGTGGTCGCTGTTCTCCTGAAAGCTGGGTAATTTGCTGCGAACGATGGTCTGTTTGAGGTTAGGCGGCTGTTTGAAGGTGAGTAGTGGAGGCGTGGGGATGGCCTTAGCGAGGTGTTCGTCGTCATCGATGACATGTTGAAGGCTGTGAAGAACATGGCGTAGTTTCTCCGCTCCGGGGAAGTACTGGATGACGAAGGGTACTCTGTTGGTTGTGTCCCGTGTTTGTCTTCTGAGGAAGTACATACTCATGTGACTCGGCCAATGTTGTCTACCTCATACGTTGCAGGTAAGGATGCCCCGGAGCATGGTACATCGGCGAGGCCATGCAGACACTGCGACAACGGATGAATGGCCACCGCGCAACAATCGCCAGGCAGGAGTGTTCCCTCCCAGTCGGGGAACACTTCAGCAGTCAAGGACATTCAGCCTCCGATCTTCGGATAAGCATTCTCCAAGGCGGCCTTCGAGACACACGACAACGCCAAATCATAGAGCAGAAACTGATAGCCAGGTTCCGCACTCATGAGGACGGCCTCAACCGGGATCTTGGGTTCATGTCATGCTACATGTAACCCCACCTGACGTAGGGTCATCCAGACTCGAGTCGTCATTGGCTGGTTCTCTCTACGCAGATACGGCCGGACCTGCTGTGATTTCCAGCAAAAAAAATGTTTTTTGTTTTTCATACAGACCCCAACATCTGCAACATTTGACCCCTTGTGACCCCACCTCATTGTTCTTTGATGTAATATTTTCCTGACTGACCTGTTTGGACACCATTCACACCTTTGATTGCTGTGATTATCTCTCTGCCGAGGTGTGATAAATGGCAGTTAGAAAGATTACCTTTAATTATCTGGCAGTGTTCTCTGACTATATAAGCTGTGTCTTTATGCATCTCTCCACTTCACTTGATGAAGGAGCAGCGCTCCGAAAGCTTGTGATTTCAAATAAAACTGTTGGACTATAACCTGGTGTTGTGTGACTTCTTACATTTGTCCACCCCAGTCCAACACCGGCATCTCCACACCATCGTTCTAGATTCCCTGATGAGGGGAAACATCCTCTCAGCCTCTACCCTGTCCAACCCCCTCAGAATCTTATATGTTTCAATAAGATCACCTCTCATTCTTCTAAACTCTAATGAGTATAGGCCCAATCTGCTCAACCTTCCTCATAAGACCACTCTTCCATCCTAGGAATCAATCTAGTGAATTTTCTCTGAACTGCCCCAATGTAAGTATACCTCTTCCTAAATATGGAGACCAAAACTGTATGCAGTACTCTACGTGTGGTCTCACCAGCATCCTATACAGTTGTAGCAAGACTTCCCTACTTTTATACTCTATCCCCTTGAAATAAAGGCCAACATTCCATTTGCCTTTCTAATTACTTGCTGCGCCTGCATGTTAACTTTTTGTGTTTCATGTACGAGGACACCCAAATCCCTCTGTACCACCGTATTCTGTAGTCTTTCTCCGTTTAAATAATATTTTTATTTTCTATTCTTCCTACCAAAGAGGATAACTTCACATTTTCCCACATTATACTCCATCTGCCAAATTCCTGCCCACTCACTTAACCTATCTATATCCCTTTGTAGACTCTTTATGTCCTCCTCACAACTTGCTTTCCCACCTATCTTTGTATCATCAGCAAATTTGGCTACAATACATTCGCTTCCTTCATCCAAGTCATGAATATAGATTGAAAATAGTTGAGGCCCCAGCATTGATCCCTGTGGCACTCCACTAGTTACAGGTTGCCATCCTGAAAATTACCCATTTATCCCAACTCTCTGGGCTGGATTTTGCCAATGGGGAGCTTTTGGAGGTGGGACTCCCACTTGCTGGGTTTCAGTCCCGCCTCCATCAAATTCTGGCCAACCCAAGCTATTTTCCCTTGATTGAGCTTGTTGAGCACACCCAGCGGGCTTAGCAGGCCAATTAAGGGAAAGCCGGTTACAGAGAACCTCAGCGTATGACATTTCATCTTACAAAAATTTTTGACAGATGAATTGTCATCATTTGACAGTTCTGTAAAACTGTCAAGCACTGACATTCCCTGTAGTTTGATGAGTTCTTGAATTTAAGACCTCATCAAACCTCTTTCTTTTGCAGAAATTAGATGGTTGCTGCATTGGAGAATGCAAAGGCCATCTGTCATCTCTGCCGCGGAGGTGTGAGACTCTCTGCATACCTAACTTTTGAAGCCTGCAGGAAGAAACAAAGGTAAGTAAACTTTTTCGAACACTTTCCACTTACCTCACATACTCACCTCTCTATACTTGTACCCATCACTTACCTTTGCAGCGCACTTTTGCACCCCTCCGACCTCCGCAGACCCACTACTCAACTCGGTGACCCTGGTGGGTTTCAGAGCCTTCAGGAAGCCCACGCTTGTGTGTGGCAAAATGGGGATAATCCTCCTATCTGCCTGTTAACTATCTGTTAACAGGCAGTTAAATGGCTGTAATCCCCTTCCTGCCTCCAAGGAGACGGGACCTGGCGCGGGTCGGCTACCTGCCTCCTGGCAAGATGGCACGGAGGCGGGTTGTGGGCGGTTTGGGCAGCCGCCCCCAAATTCTGCCATTTTCCCAGCAGTCACACCTCCATACCCGCCTCCCCAGGGCTGACAAGGTCATGTCCTCTGTTTTCTGTTCATTAGTCAATTCTCTATCCAATCTAATATATTACCCCTAACTCCATGAGCTCTTATCTTATGCAGTAACCTTTTATGTGGCACCTTGTCAAATGCCTTTTGGAAATCCAAATACACTACATCTACTGGTTCCCTTTATCCACCCTGGGGCTGATTGTGGCGGGATTCTGAGGACCAAGGCGGGAGAGTATAAAGTGCACCCATGCTGATGGAATAGATAGCAGGTGAAGTAGAGATGACAGAAGCGATCTGTCAATGGTGAGAGAGATACTGAGGTCAGACTGGATGAAGACTGTGTAAAGATTTGCAGCATGGTGAATCTGTTGTGGAAATGCAGTGAGGAAGAGTTTGTGGCTGAGGGAAGATATCTTTGTAAGGTGGGAGCTTTTACTTGACATTTGAAGCTGTCTACTCAACAGCTGATTCAATGGCCACTGAACTCCCACCTCAGCTTGACAGACGTGGTCCATGACCAGCATGGGCCCCGTGGGCGAGCTGTCAAATGTGGAAAGTGAGTTCAAATTCATTCTTAAGTGACTCTAAACAAGTCACTAATTACCTGAATTGGGTCCCCTGCTGTGAACCTGCTGCTGCGTGTCGGGTCTGCTCATCACTGACAGACCTGACATCAGGGAAATGCGCATGTCAGCGGATTAACAGTGGGGTCCTGACCCACTGTGGAAAAAAAAACACATTCCCACCCGATCCGCCACCAATTGCGCCCGCTGCCCCCCTGCAAAATCCAGCCAGTTGAGTATATTCAAGGCTGAGATAGTTAGAACTTTGGACTATCGGGAAATCAAGGGATACGGGGATCAGGCGAGAAAGTGGAGTTGAGGTCGAAGATCAGCCATGATCTTATTGAATGATGGAGCAAGCTCGAGGAGCTGTATGGCCTACTCCTGCTCCTAATTCTTATCTTCTTATGTGAGGACAGGGTAGGGTTCAGCTGTAATGCCTCCAGTCAAATCGCCTGCTAACCCAAGTCACACATGAATATTGGCTATTTGACAGAACCACCAGATTACATCCAGCCCCCGCAGAGCCATACCCCAGCAAGAAGCCAATACATTCAGAAGATGAGAGGGAAGGAAATAAAGGCCTGCATTTTAATGGGGAGGTGGGTTAGGAGTGGTGGGTCTCAAAATGAACGGGTTTCCCGCAGGCCTTCCGAATTTAACGGCAGGGCATGATTTGCATGGGAATGAGAGGCTGGCTGGCTGCAGGCAGTTTGGCCTGTGGCATTAAGCCACAGAGAGGAGGGAGGTTTGGGAGGGATCATGTGGGGGCTGTGGAGGGGGGCCGGTGGGTGCTGAAGGAGCACAGGGAGGGCTGGGAGCGACGGGGGTGGGGGGGATCAGGAACAATCAGGGGGCTGGGAGCAACACCTGGAGGGGGGTGTAGGGTTCTCAAAATTCCCGCATTTCCCAAAATTATGGATAACGGGGACCCTGTATGGACAATTTATTAAAAACAGGGTACCCAAAATGGCTTCTGTAACCTCGTGACCAAAACCGACAGGATTTTAAAAGCAAGGCCCTGCAAACAGGCAGGCCCTGAAACAAAACTTAAAATGCAGGAATCTGTGAAGAGACTTTGTGGAGCCAGACAGCTAAAGCAAGCACAGAATACGCATTCATTTCCCTTGAACCAGATCAAGTTAGAATGGGCCTAAATCGAGGCCATTAGGTTTCTGCATATTTAATCGGTAACAGCTCACAGTAGCCATCAAGTCAGGATGGGACAATTAAGTTTCATAAATGACAAACAACCAGGACATCGAGGCCATTAAACACGGAGAAAACCACTCCAGAAGTCGTTAAAGTAAATGGCTGTAATCATTTTAAATGAGCCCACCAAAAGTTAGACAAAGGACTGACCTGATTTGGTGCGCAGATAAGGAATGAAGAACGGGTATAATTGTAGGCCCATCAGTGGCGATCGCTCTCTTGACTCTTATCTCTTGGCTCTTGCCCTTAGCTGTTGCTCCTGCCTCTCGTTATCGTGCCCTGGCCTTGTGGTGGGCTCTCTTCTCGCTCCCCGCGTTGCTCAACACCAAGGACACCCATTACACCGGGGCCAAACGCGGGAGGAGAACGGAACCCGATTCGAAAGCACACAGGACACACAGGCCACAAACAGGCAGACAAGACAAGATGAGACGAAGAATACGGTAAACCGATAAGAGCAGAGAAGGACAGCGGAAAGGTGCGTTGGGGGACAAACGCCTAGTTATAAGCTGGCGTTTCGAAGAAATAAGTTGGCGTTTACATGCATGGACAGTAAAACCCCAGAGTCATAGCCCAGGTTAAAGAATAAACTGGCGTTCGAAGAATGGGTAGCAATATCAATGCACAGTAATAGCCCAGTTTAAGAATAAACTGGCATTCGAAGCTTGGATAGCAAAATCATTTAGACGGTAAAGACCACCAACCAACCCCCAACCACAGCAATACCGTCGACGACCACCTGAGGAAGAAGAGGAAGAAGACCCATCGCAACTCGACGACGACGTTAGCTGTGGAAAAGGAGGGTGCTTCGCATAAACAACTTCAGCGCCGCACCCTGAGACCATGTGGCGACGGAATACCCAAAGGACAGCAAGAGCGGACCTCAAAACCCCACCAGTTAAAGCAACAGGTTTCGGATTGGTGAGCATGAATTCCTGGCCCCTCATAGCTTAATCTAGTTAGGTATAAGGGGTGGGATAAGGATATGGGGATTGTTAATGTAGTTGTTTTCCCTCGATGTGCCATGTGTTCCCCATTCCCATATAAGTGTAATTGTTTATGTCTGTATTCATATCAGTATTTCTCATAAGATTGTGTTTTATTCTGCCTTTAATAAAATTTTGGTTTTCTTGCACCAAACCACTTGCCTACACGATTTTCTGTATCACCGCCTGAACCTAAGTCCGGTGTCTAGAATCCAGGGGTGTGGGAGCGATTCAAACCACACAAAGACAGTCAGAGGTGAAGCTGACTGGGCACACGCCACCCCCTACAGAAATGGCGACCTCAGCAGGACTCCGGCAACAGGGGTGCGATACAGTAGACAATGGTTCGGATGAGCAAACTGTGATGAAATATTCCATTCATCATTGCCTGTGACTGTGGTTGGTTTCAGTTTCATTTCCCTTACCTCTGTTCCGTTTCCTCACCATTGTATTGTACTATGTGTAGGGCTCCGCCCATACCTGGCCCATTGTATTGTACTATGTGTAGGGCTCCGCCCATACCTGGCCCCTATGTAAGCTGGCCCAGCCTGCAGCACATCCAGTACGGCAGAGCTCTGGATGGAAGATACCTCTCTCCTGTGTGTTACCTTCTAAGTCAATAAAAGCCTTGTTTTGTTTCGCTAACATCGAGTCTCGGACTTATTGAGGCACATCACAAACCATGATGGAGGAAAGGATTTCTGATTATGTGTTTAGTAAGGTGAATATCACAAAGAAGTGGATCACCACTCTGCTGAGGGCTGGGCGCCGGTAGATGGAGCAGCTAAGTGGACAGAAGGGAGGGAGCACAAGAAATCCCTAGCGAAGGCAGTCTGGCTGAAGTGTTTCAAAAAGCAGGTCCAGCTTTTGGACAGGCTCGTTGCAGCAAAGGCAGCTGTGTTAAAGGAGTCAGCCCTGGAGATCCAGGACAAGGCTCTAGCAGGGGAAAAGTTACTGGTAGCATTGCAGGCCCTGAATGAGGAAAGGATACATTTAATGGGAGAACATAAGGCCAAGTTGGAATACCTACAGTGCCAGGTCACCGAAGCCAAGTGTAATGAGTTGAGGTTGCGGGAAAAGAACGCTCGCCTAGCAAGACAGGTGAGAGGACAGGAGGAGAAAGTAAAAGAGGTAAAGGCAGCTTACAAGTTAGCAAGCAAACAGAGGTTTGAAAATGCAGGTCATGGCACCTACAAGGAGCAGATTAAAAATCTGAGCTTGGCCCTGAGGAAGGCAAAAGGCATGGTGTGCCTCATAAGACCGAAGGCAGGCAAGGCGGCTTTTATGGGGAACGAGGGGAGAATGGTTCAAACATCACTGGTAGTGACCAGGGAAGACCCGGTTGAGGAACAGGAGGTCACACGACCACCACCCGTAGCGCCAGGTTTCAGTGAGGTCTGGCAGCAAGGGGGGATGGAATCGGAGGTGGGAGCGGAGGTGGAGCAACCCCCACCAGCGAGGCCGGAGCCGGGACCGATGTGCCCAGCCCGGCATCGGAGGTTCGGTCCACCCGTCAATGGCGACATTGAGGGACCCCTCCAGTTTGTATTACCCTATAGCACCCAACAGCTTAGGGCTATGGTGAGCCATATCCCAAAGCTCTCCGAAAAGGGGGACCCCTCGATCCACTTCAGAGAAGTAGAGCAGGCAGCCAGCATCAACGACTGCGATGGCGCTGAGCAGGCCAAAATGCTGCTGTTCTCCCTGGAGAGTAGGCTCCTCCAATCCCTCTCTGACGAGTGTAAGAAGGGGCAGTGCAGGTATGAGGAGCTCAGGGATGAAGTTCTGGAGGCCATGGGGATGAATGAGGGAAGTCCTTTCTCCCATGTGGAGAAGACGGCGCAGCTCACAGGGGAAACCCCGCAAGCTTTCGCGGACAGGTTATGGCCGGTGTACCGGAGTGCCTGCCCGGGGGCACCTAACCGGGCATTCCTGAACGGGGATCCACTGGCCCATTGGCTCCGTTGCCTGGTGGCAAACAGCTTGCCACAGGTCCAGGCCAAGGCGGAAGTCTGGTTCGACCCCAAGAATTCCCAGACCACCGAACTTACGGTGATCAGACAGTTGACCCTAGCCTATAAGAATGGTAGGGGAACCGATGCACACCCACCTAAGGGGAAGGTGCATGAGGTAAAACCCAGACAGGGTAGGAAGGAGTGGCATCAGGAAGGGAACAACCCTTCCAGCACGAAGATTAATTGTTACGGGTGTGTGAAGGATGGTCACTGGAAGAAGGAGTGCATAAACCCTTGGACAGATAACAAGGGAAAGAACTCCACAGCCCCAGTCCAAAAGGCAGAGACAGGAATGCCTCCCGCCGCGGTCGAGTCATTTCTGGACACCATGAGGTTCCTATTAACTGGCCAGGGAAGAGTAGCAGCTCCATCCAACCCACAGCCCTGACTAGAACCAGCGCAGCCTGTCGAACTGTGTCCCCTTGAAAACGATGAGGGGAGCAGGCCCTGTGTTAAGATACAGGTGGAGACGGTGCAGGGGAGATATTCGGTGGACACTGGAGCTTCCAGCATGGTGGTCCATTCGGAAGACCCGACCAATTCACCCAGGTCTAACGAGGTCTCATTTAGTCTAATGGGATTCACAGGGAACGAGCAGCCTGGGGAAATGGCCCAACCTTTGGCCATAGATTTATGATCCCTCCATACCACGTGGGAGGGTAACCAAAAGACCAACGAGGTGGCCAAGCAGAGGGCTAGTGAAGGAGAGTCTTGGGACCCCTATCGAACAGGTTCGGTGGCCGGAATCCGGTACAAGGGAGGCACACAGGGGGTAGCTTTATCCCGGACCCAAACCAGGTCCAAGCCCAAGATCCCGTCCTTAAGGCCGTCCTGGTAGGGAGAAAGAATGGGGAGTCCATAGAAGGCCCGTTCAGGGCAGCGGACGAGACTTTAAGGCAGGCTGCTAGCTATATTAATCAATGCAAATCGTTTAAGCCTGAGAGAAGGGAACAGCCAGTTGAGGCAAGGTCTGAGGATAGAAATCCTCAGCCTGCAGCGGGAGCAAGTTCACAGACTGCACAGGAAGGCGCTGTGGCTTGTTTAAGGGGAGGGTCCATCCCGCCCACCGCTTGCGACAATCCCCCACTCTTCTGGGCTCCAGATGAGGAGGGACCCGATGGCGAAGACCCCGCCCCGACCCAGGTTTAGAGGAGGAGTGACCCGAGGGTGAAGACCCCGCCCCTAACCCAGGTGTAGAGGAGGAGGGACCCGAGGGCAAAGACCCCGCCCCTAACCCAGGTGTAGAGGAGGGGGGACCCGAGGGCGAAGACCCCACCCCTAACCCAAGTTTAGAGAAGGAGGGACCTGAGGTTGAAGACCCCACCCCGGACCCAGATTTGGGACCTGAGGGCGAGGACCCCCAGCCAGCGGCAGTGGTAAGCCCACAGACCGCACCAGAGGGGGCAGCGGTTCAGGTTAAAGGTCCACCAGCCAAGAAAACCCCACCCGCCAAAGTCCTCAGAAGGTCCCCACAGACGCCCTAGCCAAGGAAACCATGGTCACCAGCTCCTCATTTTAAAGGGACAGCCTCCCGCGTCAGGGGGAAGTCCAAGGACAGAGGACCCCAGCCAGCAGCCACAGGCTGCGAGGGACCGACAGTACAGGACAGTGCGGCCACGCCGAAGGGAGCGGTGTGCCGCAGTCCAAACAGAGATTAGCCTGGCCGCCTGGAGATGGGCGGCGGATGTACATAGTTTTACGTAAGTGTATATTGTTAAGTTTGGGTGTTTTGTTTAAGTTTAAACACGGTGATGGGTAGTTTTAATATAGCCTATGCTTCACCCAAGCCAGAGAATCTCCTCGGGACCTGGCTATATGCTCTTGTGTCTCTTTGCAGGAAAGGATTTTCGGAACGAAGTGGGGCGTACTCCTACTCGCCCTGATAGGAATGAGTGTTGGAAAGCGAGGTGACATGGAGGACTCCCACATCTATGGGTGCTCAGGAGAGAGAGCACCTATAGTTACCGACGGAAGTGGCGAACGGGATGTGGAGGAGCACGCCGTTTACTTCCACAAGGGAAGGTGGCCAGGGTGGCTGGGGTCCAATTCGACTCAGTACTCCAGCCAGACCGGGTTCATGTATAGGGAGGCCTCCCTCCTGTGCACGGTGGCATAGTGGTTAGCACTGTTGCCTCACAGCGCCAGGGACCCGGGTTCAAATCCGGCCTCGGGTGACTGTCTGTGTGGAGTTTGCACATTCTCCCCGTGTTTGCGTGGGTTTCCTCCAGGTGCTCTGGTTTCCTCCCACAGTCCAAAGATGTGCGGGTTAGGTTGATTGGCCATGATAAAAAAGTTGAGCCTTCGTGTTAGGGGGGATTAAATACGTGGGGTTACGGGGATAGGGCTTGGGTGGGATGGCTGTCGGTGTAGGGACCGGGTGCTAGGGTTTGGATGATCAGCCATGATCTCGTTGAATGGCGGAGCAGGCTCGAAGAGCCGAATGGCCTACTCCTGCTCCTATCTTCTATGTTTCTATGTTTCTATGTGCCCCAGGGTACAGGACATTGCCACAAGGGTCAGTGTCATCGTAGGGAAACGTGTTTGTTTAACATGCAAGGGAAGGATTCCTCTGGGCAGGTGGTGGTAGCTCAGGAAACTGAGCAAAAATATGGGAAACCCCGCAGTCAGGTGGGAACGATTGGGGAACAATATCCATCGGACGATTACAGGGACTTCAGTGTGTGCTGGGACAAGTGGTGGGAACTGGATCAGGGGATTTATGTCTGTATGTGGGGGTCAGAGAAGGCCTGCCCCTCAGGCATATCCATTATTTTCCACTGGCAATGGCAAGATGCCGGGGAGGGGGTGGAGTGGGATTCCAGCCTGAAGGCGTGCGCAGTCCCATACTCCCCGATCCCAGTGAATGCCACTGAACTTGTGACCCGCCCCCAAAAGCCCCTGCCCATGACACAGGCAGCGAGAACACACAGGGAGGGGTGCCCCACCACCACCAAGGGACCAGGGAATGGGCTAGTACTGGTGCCTATGGATCATATGCTATACCAGGGGATACACTACGCTGTAGCCACCATGATTTTAAACCTCACGAGGTACACTTACCGGAGTGGTGTCCCAAAGAGACAGAGCAGCTACACTAGGCCCTGTTAAAGGACACCTTTAGAAAGTTTTACGAGTTCGATTTCGCTAATGTAGACAAAACCAAACTGTACACCACACACCATGAGTACTTTGGTAATACAGGGAGACAAAGTAGTGGAGTATGGAATAATGCTTTTACTGCGTTTAACACAGGGTCCTCTGTCATCAACCATCTGGATGACATAGAGTTGCAGACCCAGGTAAATGGTTTAAAAACACAGCTAAGGAAGATATTGATGGATGAGAACAAAGTAGTAGGCTCAGAGTTACATGAGGACCAGGCCATGACGGTCCATTTAAAAGAAATTATAGCCGAGCTGGAGAAGCACGCAAAGACTGTAAATGCCCTCATAAGAGAGGACAGAAATGCTTCTGATCAGGCTGCGCAGAACGAGGTGTGCGTGCTGTACAGGGCATGGTTGCTGGGCGAGGGCCGCAGTAATCTGGATCAGCAACAAGCACCTCGCAGCCCTCCATCCATTTGAGAATGCATTAAGCCCGTGTCAACTCCGGCTAGCTTCCGAGACCTATCCAGTCCCAGTGGATTGTGGGCGGTCCACCCACACCATCAGGGGTATAGTAGTGAGAATGCCGGTCATGGGTAGGACAGCCCGACCCGCACCGGTATAGAGGGTAGAGAACATTGGAGTCATTCAAGTGGGTGCACACATCCGTTTCACAGCGGTCCCACCTTACGTCATAAAGTGGGAGCACGCGATGACAGGTACCGACCTCTCAGTGTGCCAGAGCTGGGGAGCACACATAATACTGTGTCTCCACCACTTGAACGCCTATTCAAAACAACAGTGCAGGTTTAAAGCTGTTGGCACAAAACCTATAAATTGTACCATGGAGGCAATGGCACAAGGCCATGTTCCCCCACAGGTAGCATATATAGGAGGTGGGACATATTGTGTCACCACAGGTGCGTCCCACTACCAGCATGGACAGCATAGCTGGTGTCCGGTTAGTGACAGCAGTTTCTGCTTTGAACACGAGGCAGAAGTTCAAGTGGCCCAAGAACGGATTGTCCCTATTCTTGAACCCTCCACTGTTCACCTCACTGTAAAGGAGAATTTTACCAACCTGCAAAAGTACATAATGCATTTCGGCTACAAAATCCCCCTCTCCCAGAACATCTTACCAAAATATTCAAAGCAGTTATAGTCTCGCAGAAACATTTCTACACGTTAGAGCAGAAAATGGTAGAGATAGGGGCTAAGATGTTGGATATTGTGATCCCACCCTGGTGGGACATTTTCAAAAATATAGAGGTCCCTTCCTGGATTAGGCTGGCATCCCACATCCTCGTGGTTTGCCAGCTGGGGAAAGTATTGTACCTAGTATGCACTCAGTGCAAGGGAAAAGGTCAAATGCTAGAATATAGAAACCAAAGGACCTGGAAAGAACATTATGTTAAGGTGGAGGGAGATTCACCTGTTTGAATTCTTTGTATTTCTGATTAAAGATTGTTGTTTTTGTGTTTTGCTGTTTTTAATAAAGATTTTTGACATGTTGTTTTAATAAAGATGTATGTGTACCAAGTGGTGCAGGGGTGTTAGACCCCCTCCATGCTTGGATGTGTGTGTAAACGACTGTAATTATTCTATGTATGCTTATGTAAACTACATTTTTATGGAATGGGAAATGCATGTGTCTTGGATATCTTAGATAAGTAATTACAGGGGAAGATTGACTATGGAGGGTCAGAAATTTTGCTCACCTTATCAGAATGATACTTAAAGCGAGTTTAGTATCAACAGGGGTGAGTGTAGGGTTCTCAAAATTCCCGCATTCCCCAAAATTATGGATAAAGGGGACCCTGTATGGACAAGTTATTAAAAACAGGGTACCCAAAATGGCTTCTGTAACCTCGTGACCAAAACCGACAGGATTTTAAAAGCAAGGCCCTGCAAACAGGCAGGCCCTGAAACAAAACTTAAAATGCAGGAATCTGTGCAGAAACTTTGTGGAGCCAGATAGCTAAAGCAAACACAGAATACGCATTCATTCGCCTTGAAACAGATCAAGTTAGAATGGGCCTAAATCGAGGCCATTAGGTTTCTGCATATTTAATCGGTAACAGCGCACAGTAGCCATCAAGTCAGGATGGGACAATTAAGTTTCATAAATGACAAACAAACAGGATATCGAGGCCATTAAACACGGAGATAACCACTCCAGAAGTCGTTAAAGTAAATGGCTGCAATCATTTTAAATGAGCCCGCCAAAAGTTAGACAAAGGACTGACCTGATTTGGCACGCAGATAAGGAATGAAGAACGGGTATAATTGTAGGCCCATCAGTGGTGATCACTCTCTTGACTCTTATGTCTTGGCTCTTGCCCTTAGCTCTTGCTCCTGCCTCTCGTTCTCGTGCCCGCGCCTCGTGGCGGGCTCTCCTCTCACTCCCCGCGCTGCTCAACACCAAGGACGCCCATTACATCGGGGCCAAAAGCGGGAGGAGAACGGAACCCGATTTGAAAGCACACAGGACACACAGGCCACAAACGGGCAGATGAGACAAGACGAGACGAAGAATGCGGTAAACCGATAAGAGCAGAGAAGGGCAGCGGAAAGACGCATTGGGGGACAAACGTCTAGTTATAAGCTGGCGTTTCGAAGAAATAAGTTGGCGTTTACATGCATGGACAGTAAGACCCCAGAGTCATAGCCCAGGTTGAAGAATAAACTGGCAATCGAAAAATGGGTGGCAAAATCAATGGACTGTAATAGCCCAGTTTAAGAGTAAACTGGCCTTCGAAGCTTGGAGAGCAAAATCATTTAGACGGTAAAGAGCGCCAACCGACCCCCAACCGCAGCAATACCGCTGACGACCGCCCGAGGAAGAAGAAGAAGAAGACCCATCGCGACTCGACGACGACGTTAGCTGAGGAAAAGGAGGGTGCTTCACATAAACAACTTCCAGCGCTGCGCCCTGAGACCATGTGGCGACGGGATACCCCAAAGAACAGCAAGAGTGGACCTCAAAACCCCACCAGTTAAAGCAACAGGTTTCGGATTGGTGAGCATGAATTCCTGGCCCCTCATAGCTTAATCTAGTTAGGTATAGGGGTGGGATAAGGATACAGGGATTGTTAATGTAATTGTTTTCCCTCGATGTGCCGTGTGTTCCCCATTCACATATAAGTATAATAATTGTTTATGCCTGTATTCATATCAGTATTTCTTCTAAGATTGTGTTTTATTCTGCCTTTAATAAAATTTTGGTTTTCTTGCACCAAACCACTTGTCTATTCGATTTTCTGTATCACCGCCTGAACCTAAGTCCGGTGTCTAGAACCCAGGGGTGTGGGAGCGATTTGAACCGCTCAAAGACAGTCAGAGGTGAAGCTGACTGGGCGCACGCCACCCCCTACAGGGGTGTCGGTAACGATCGGGGCGGGTGGTGGGAGGAGTGGGGAAGGGGTTAGGGAATGATTGACGGCTGGAGGAGCACGGAGAGGGTCGAAGGAGCAGTGGGAAGGCTGTTGGCTAAGATCAGTGGCCAGAGGAGCAGCAGAGGGGCCGGATCGGAGGCCTGTGAGAGGTTCGGAGGCCCTGTGAGGGGGCTCTGATCGTGGGGGGTGAGTTAGTTAGGGACGCTGGATGCAGGCGTTAAGTGTAAAGGCACTTTCTTCCTGGATCCAGCAGTCCCCACCTTACTTTAGCTAGCCTACGAAACCCAACCAGCTAAAGTTAAATTCAAAAATGAGGTTAAATCAGAGGCTTCTGACCTCATTGTTATATTTAAACGGGATCCGCCTCCTGGGAGGGGATGGTTGCCCTCCCCCCATCCCGCCTCCATTAAAACCAGAAGTGGGCGGTTTGGAGGCGGGTTCTGGTCGGGACTCAGATTTTTAAAATTGAACCTCCCACACGACCCAAACCCACCCATTTGTTTAGGTTCAAATTTCCCCCCAAATTAGTGAGAATAAAAGTATTGCATCACAGGATTGAAAATTAATTGATGATTCAATATTTTAAGTATACCAGATGAATGATCCTGGGAATTATAGAACTGTTATGTTGACATCAATGTAGAAAAAATATCAGAACTTATTATAAAGGGAGCATTCAAATTTACTTATCAAGAGTACATTTACTTATCAAGACCTCCGACGTAAGGGGTGTCCTACGCGGAGTGAACACACGAAAGGCTGCTGGACCTGATAGCATCCCTGGACAGGTACTCAAGGAATGTGCTGATCAGCTGGCTGATGTCTTCACCGCCATCTTCAATCTGTCATTGGCCCAGGCAGTAATCCCTACATGCTTCAAGACCGCTACCATTATTCCTGTGCCAAAACAAACGGCTGTGACGTGCCTGAACGACTATCGACCTGTCGCACTCACACCCATCATAATGAAGTGTTTCGAGAGACTGGTCCTGGCTCACATCAAAGCCAGTGTACCCGCCTCTCTTGACCAACACCAGTTTGCCTATCGTGCAAACAGATCAACGGAGGATGCAATCACAACTGCTCTACACTCTGCACTGAATCACTTAGATGGTAAAGAGACCTACATCAGAATGCTGTTCATAGACTACAGCTCAGCATTCAACACTATCGTCCCCAACAAGCTGGCCACCAAACTCCACACTCTTGGCCTGAACACTTCCCTCTGCAACTGGACCCTGGACTTCCTAACAAACAGACCCCAGTCTGTCAAATTAGGTAACCACACCTCCCCCCCCCGACCCTGAACACGGGGGCCCCACAAGGATGTGTGCTGAGCCCCCTCCTCTACTCCCTCTTCACCCACGACTGTGTGGCTGTTCATGGTTCCAACACCATCATCAAGTTTGCGGATGATACCACGGTAGTAGGCCAGATCACCAACAGCGATGAGTCAGCCTACAGGGAGGAGGTCCAGCATCTCGTGAAGTGGTGCGCCGATAACAACCTGGCCCTTAACATCAAGAAAACCAAAGAAATCATTGTGGACTTCAGGAAGTCTAAAGGCGGAAGTCACACCCCCATCCACATCCATGGGGCTGTGGTGGAAAGGGTGGACAGCTTTAAGTTCCTCGGAGTCCACATCATGGAAGACCTCTCCTGGTCCCTCAATACCTCCTCTCTGGTGAAGAAGGCCCAGCAGCGCCTATATTTCCTAAGGAGGCTGAAGGGATGTAACCTGTCACCCCTGATCCTCTCTAACTTTTACCGCTGCACAATAGAGAGCATCCTGACGAACTGTATCACAGTATGGTATGGCAGCTGTAGCTACTATGACCGGAAAGCCCTGCAGCGGGTAGTCAAAACTGCCCAACGCATTACCGGCACCCGGCTACCGACCATAGAGCACATATACCAGAAACGCTGTTTACGGAGGTCACGGACCATCATCAAAGACCCTACCCACCCCAGCCACAGTCTGTTCGCCCTCCTGCCATCTGGGAGATGCTACAGATGCATTCGCACCCGAACGACCAGATTTAGGAACAGCTTCTTTCCCAGGGCTGTCATCCTACTGAACTCCACAAATAAACTCTAAAGCCTGCACATCTGCCAATGCAGTTTATTATGGTTATGGCTTGTATTACAAGCCAAATGAATGTTGAATGTTTAAATGTCTTAATCTAAATGTACACTCTCGGGAGCCGCAAGCCTACATTTTGTTGTACTGCACTTGTGCGCTAACAATGACAATAAAGTTGATTATGATTATGATTATTTAATGGACCTGAAATTACATTGCTGAAGGCAGCGTATGCTTTCGGAAACCTTGTAATAGGCCCGCAAGTTCTGCATTTGCAAAAACCCTGATCTTGCGATTTACACATCGGGGTCAATTTTCATTGACCCATGGAGTCAGGATTGGAAGCCTGCGGGGTGTTAAAATCCCGAATTCGGGGGTCCCGACACCATCCTGCCCCCAAACCCGCCTCCATGTAATTTTCAAAGGAGGCGGGTACCCGCCCCGCACTGGGACCCGCCTACCTGGGGCGGGAAGGGATTAGTGCCAATTAACTGCCTGTTAACAGGTAGTTAACAGGCAGTTTTTAGCCTAATCCCTATTTTAGAGCTTGAAGTGTGGGATTCCCGATGGCTCCAAACCACACCAGGTTAGAGGAGCCGGGCCGTCGGGTTGAAGGACTTGGAGGGGTCGAGATGTCGGTGTTCAGGTGAGTGATGGGTGCATGAGTGCAAAGGTAAGTGTGTTTGGTGTGTCTAAAGAAGTTAAATTACCTGTACTTACCTTTACAACCTTCCTTCCTCTAGGTTTCGGGAGTGCATCATCCAACCGGCACTGAAAGCAGAATGGCTGCGAACTGTCAAAAGTGACAGCCTGTAGCTTTCAGTGCCAGTGAGATTTCTAACTGTGTCTGTGTAGAAGGACTCAGGTTAGAAGTAAGACTGTCAGTGTTTGACAGCTTCAAACAGCTGTGAAACACTGATATTTCATCTGTCAAAATGTCTTGACAGATGAAATTTCAGTCTGTGACATCACCCTTAATTGGTCTGCTGAGCCCGTTGGGCGGGCTCAACAAGGTCAATCAAGTTAAAATCGCGTGGATTGGCCGCATCTTGATGAAGGCGGGGCTACAACCCCGAAAGTTGTAGTCCCGCCTCCTTTCCAACTTCTGAATGAAAATCACCCCCATCATCTGCATGTGCCCCCAAAACACTTCCACTAGAGCAGAGTTGGGCTATTTGCCCAACTATGCCCAGCAAATGCCCACTAAACCCTTATACCTGCTAAAAGCAAGCATAGGGCATGTTTTTACCAGCGTAAGGGTTAAAATAAATGTTAAATTAAAATTTTAAAAATATTTAATACATACAAAAACATTTAAAATCAGTTTATGTAAGTTTTGGCCCAGATTTAAATGTTTAAAATTATTTTTCAAAAATTTAAATTTTTATTTTAAATGCTTAATTAAAGGGACTTTTAATTAATTTTGAACATAGGAACATTGGGGTAGAAATTCGGTATTGCCCCGTTTGCGGGTGGTAACTTTCCAAAGCTGGGAAACTTAGCGCCAGGCGCCAATGACTCCCAGCTTTTGGAAAATTCTCTTTTGTGCTCCAGGAAGGAAGTGGAGCACTAAAGGAAGCACTCCACTTCATTCCTGGAGAACAACAGGGGCGGTAGGTGTGCAGCGCTGCACACTGGGCCATGCAGCACTGCCACGTTGGAAGGCTCCATCCCTCCCTTAAAGGGAAGGACCATCACTGCAGGCTCTGCATGGAAAAAACTTACTTGGTTCCCGCGATCCGGCCCGATCAGCCCCATGCACTGCAGCAGAGTGCCGGGCTGATCGATCACTGCCGATGAAACAAAAATAAAACGCAAAGAGCATTTCAGGTATTTTTTTAACCTACCTCGGCCGCCTCACCTTCAAGTATAGCCCCCGAAATGCCCGACCTCCTGATCAATGCCTCCTGCAGCTGTCGGTGTCATCGCCTGACGATGCTGCAGGGGCGAAATTGAATTTTGGGTGCGGGGCGCTACCGGGGCGATGCGCAGCCGGATGACATCAGAATCTCCGAGCATAGGAGATCATGGTAGAAGGGGTTACCGCCGCCACAAACCGCCAGGTGAATTTCACGGGTGGCGGTAAGATTGCTGCGCCCGGGCGATAAGTCCTTAGTGCCTTGTTATCGTCCCCCGGAGGCGCTAACGGGAGGTGCTAAGGCACCGATTTTCTAGCCCAATTATTATGTTTATTTCAGTTGTGTTAATTATTTATTTATTTGGAGATTTCTCATATGCTTATAGGGATTCCATTCGTAAGTGGAATCGCCATAAGCATATGAGGAATCCCCCTTTCTAATTGGTTGACCTGGCCCATGTGATCCCAGGGACGCTTCCGAACCGCCTGTGTCCCAGGGATCCGTGGGCTTTTACGTAGGTGTATGCCTGCAGGCCCAGGAGATGAAGACTCCAAAAGGTTCATATTTTTTTCCTGGTCAGAGGCATACTCCGGAGGTACGCCTCTGACTGCAAATTTCAGCGCAATAATTCCTGGCCAACACAGGTTTATGAAATCATGTATATCAAACTTATTGGAATCTTTTGAAGGTGTAAATCTTTTGTAGTGATAGGGGATTCTATTGTAAGGGGAATAGATAGGCGTTTCTGCGGCCGCAAACGAGACTCCAGGATGGTGTGTTGCCTCCCTGGTGCAAGGGTCAAGGATGTCTCAGAGTGGCTGCAGAACATTTGGGAAGGGGAGGGTGAACAGCCAGTTGTCGTGGTGCATATAGGTACCAAAAATATAGGTAAAAACCGGGATGAGATTCTAAAAGCTGAATATAGGGAGTTAGGAGGTAAATTTAAAAAATAGGACCTCAAAGGTAGTAATCTCAGGATTGCTACCAGTGCCACGTGCTAGTCAGAGTAGAAATAGAAAGATATTTCAGATGAATATGTGGCTAGAGGAATGGTGCAAGGGGGAGGGATTCAAATTTCTGGGACATTGGAACCGGTTCTGGGGGAGGTGGGACCAGTACAAAATGGATGGTTTGCCCCTGGGCAGGGCTGGGACCGATGTCCTAGGGGGAGTGTTTGCTAATGCTCTGGGGGAGGGTTTAAACTAAAATGGCAGGGGGTTGGGAACCTGAGCGGAGGGACAGAGGGAAGGGAAACAAGGATAAAAGCAAAAGACAGGAAGGAGAAAAACAAAAGTGGCAGGCAGAGAAATCAACATTTAAATCAAACATGGCCACAGTAAATAATAATTCTAAAAGATCTAAGAGCATTAAAAAAACAAGCCTGAAAGCTTTGTGTCTTAATGCAAGGAGCATTCGTAATAAGGCGGATGAATTAGCTGCGCAAATAGAGGTAAACGAATATGATATGTTTGGGATTACGGAAACATGTCTCCAGGGTGGCCAAGGCTGGGAACTCAATATACCGGGGTATTCAATGTTCAGGAAAGATAGGCAAAAAGGAAAAGGAGGTGGGGTGGCATTGCTGGTTAAAGAGGGGATTAACACAATTGAAAGGAAAGATATTGGCCTAGAAATTGGGTTGAGGCGCCAAACTGGCACCAATTTCACCTGGGCACTGGTTTTTGCGCAGCGTTCGAAACTGTAGCGATCATCAGAAATTCAGTTGAAGTGCCCCTAGGGGGAGATGGGGCGAGGCTCGAGGCGCTCCGCGTCCCTCTTAGGGCGCTGAAACTAAATATCGCAGCGCAACGTGCCGCAGCGCCACACGCTGCGGCACGGCACGCTGCGGTACTGCAGTCCTTCCTCCCATTGTTAAGGGGGAGGGGCCTGCAACAGCGCGATCCCCGCTCGCGAGGGCCGGCAAAAGAGCCGGCACCAAGGAGAAGTGCCGGGCTTTTGGGAAACAGCCGGCAATGTCGCGGGGGGGGGGGGGACCAGGAGGCTGGGGACAGAGGTGCTGGCAGGCGGCCGCCGTAAATGCAGCCGCCCCGCACCTCCACCTTAACTTGTGCCTCTGCCGGCGCAGCCAGGCCCCGTGAACCGGGCACGGGTAGCAAACGGTGCTACAGCGGCGTTCGCTACCAAATATCGCGTTCGGGGCACGAATGGGGCGCTGCGCACACCGATGACGTCCTCGGTGGTGGCGCAGTGCAAATGGCTAACGCCACCATTAGCGCACCTGCTGAATATTGCGGGAGGCACAGCCAGTGGCGCTACAGCCACTGACTGCCTCTTTAGGCGCTAACAGGTGGCGCTACTCACCCAATTTTTCCCCCATTAGCTCTGGTGATGTGGAATCTGTATGGGTAGAACTGAAAAATACCAAGGGGCGGAAAACGTTAGTGGGAGTGGTATATAGACCTCCAAACAGTAATGTGGAGGTCGGGGATGGCATTAAACGGGAAATTAGAGAAGTGTGCAATAAGGGCACTGCAGTTATCATGGGTGACTTTAATCTACATATAGATTGGACGAACCAAATTAGTAACAATACTGTGGAGGAGGAATTCCTGGACTGTATACGGGATGGTTTCCTGGACCAATATGTAGAGGAACCAACTAGAGATCAGGCCATCTTAGATTGGGTATTATGTAATGAGAAAGGATTAACTAGCAATCTTGTTGTGTGAGGCCCCTTGGGTCAGAGCGATCATAATATGATGGAATTCTTCATGAAGATGGAGAGTGAAATGGTTGACTCAGAGACTTGTGTCCTGAATTTAAATAAAGGAGACTACGATGGTATGAGGTGCAATTTGGGTAGGATTGATTGGGGAATGACACTCAAAGGGTTGACGGGGATGGGCAATGGCAAACATTCAAAGATCGCATGGATGAACTATAGAATTTGTTCATCCCAATTTGGCATAATAATAAAACAAAAAAGGTGACTCAACCGTGGCTAACAAGGGAAATTAGGGATAGCATAAGATCCAAGGAGAGGTTTTATAAATTGGCCAGAAAAAGCAGTAAACCTGAGGATTGGGAGCAATTTAGGATTCAACAAAGGAGGACAAAGGGATTAATTAAGAGGGGGAAAATAAAGTATTAGAGTAAGCTTGCAGGGAACATAAAAACTGACTGTAAAAGCTTTTATAGATATGTGAAGAGAAAAAGATTGATGAAGTCAAGCGTAGGTCCCTTGCAGTCCGAATCAGGGGAATTTATAATGGGGAACAAAGAAATGGCAACCATACATACTTTGGTTCTGTGTTCACAAAGGAGGACACAAATAACCTCCCAAAGATGTCGGGGAACATAGGGTCTAATGACAGGGAGGAACTGAATGAAATCAGTATTTGTAGGGAAATGGTGTTAGGGAAATTGATCGGATTGAGGGCTGATAAATCCCCAGGGCCTGATAATCTACATCCTAGGGTACTTAAGGAAGTGGCCCTAGAAATAGTAGCTGCATTGTGGGTCATCTTCCAAAATTCGATAGACTCTGGAACAGTACCCATGGATTGGCGGGTAGCTAATTTTACACCACATTTCAAAAAGGGTGGTAGAGAGAAAACGGGGAATTACAGACCAGTAAGCCTGACATCGGTAGAAACATAGAAACATAGAAGATAGGAGCAGGAGTAGGCCATTCGGCCCTTCGAGCCTGTTCCGCCATTCAAAGTGATCATGGCTGATCATCCAAATTCAGTACCCTGTCCCTGCCTTTTCCCCATATCCCTTGATCCCTTCAGCTTCAAGAAACATATCCAACTCATTCTTGAATATATTTAATGAACTGGCCTCCACCGCCCTCTGTGGCAGAGAATTCCATAGGTTCACCACTCTCTGGGTGAAGAAATTCCTCCTCATTTCAGCCCGAAATGGCTTACCCCTTATCCTTAGACTATGACCCCTGGTTCTGGACTCCCCGGCCACCAGAAACATCCTTCCTGCATCTAGTCTGTCGAGCCCTGAAAGAATTTTATAGGTTTCGATGAGATCCCCTCTCAATCTTCTAAACTCCAGTGAGTATAAGCCCAATCAACACAATCTCTCCTCATACGTCATTCCTGCCATCCCAGGTATCAGCCTGGTGAATCTTCGCTGCACTCCCTTCATGGCAAGAACGTCCTTCCTCAGGTATGGTGACCAAAACTGCACACAATACTCAAGGTGCTGTCTCACCAAGGCCCTGTACAACTGTAGCAAGACATCCTTGTTCCTGTACTCGAACCCTCTTGCTACGAAGGCCAACATACCATTTGCCTTCTTAACCGCCTGCTGCACCTGCATGCTTACCTTCAGCGACTGGTGCACAAGGACAGGCAGGTCTCTTTGCACTTCCCCTTCTCCCAATCTATTGCCATTCAAATAATAATCTGCCTTCCTGTTTTTGCCACCAAAGTGGATAACCTCACATTTATCCACATTATAGTGCATTTGCCATGTTTCTGCCCAATCACCCAACCTGTCCAAATCGTACTGGAGTTTCCCAACATCCTCCTCGCAGCTTACCCTCCCGCCCAGCTTTGTGTCATCTGCAAATTTGGAGATATTACATCCAATTCCCTCGTCCAGATCATTAATATATATTGTGAACAGCTGGGGTCCTAGGACCGATCCTTGCGGTACCCCACTAGTCACTGCCTGCCACTCGGAAAACGACCCGTTTATTCCAACTCTTTGCTTTCTGTCCGCCAACCAGTTCTCTATCCAAGTCAATACCTTGCCCCCAATCCCATGTGCCTTAATTTTGCACGCTAATCTCTTGTGTGGGACCTTATCAAAAGCCTTCTGAAAGTCCAAATACACCACATCCACTGGTTCTCCCTTATCTATTTTACCAGTTACATCCTCAAAAAATTCCAGTAGATTAGTCAAGCATGATTTACCTTTTGTAAATCCATGTTGGCTTTGTCCGATCCTGTCACTGCTTTCCAAGTGGTCTGCTATTACATCTTTTATAATAGACTCTAGCATTTTCCCCACTACTGATGTCAGGCTTACCGGTCTATAATTCCCCGCTTTTTCTCTACCACCTTTTTTGAATAGTGGGGTAACATTAGCTACCCTCCAATCCATGGGTACCATTCCAGAGTCTATCGAGTTCTGGAAGATGATCAGTAATGCATGCACTATCTCTAGGGTCACTTCCTTAAGTACCCTGGGATGTAGACCATCAGGCCCTGGGGATTTATCGGCCTTCAGTCCCATCAATTTTCCTAACACCATTTTCCTACAAATACTGATTTCTTTCAGCTCCTCACTTTCATCAGACCCTTTGTTCCCCGGCATCTCTGGGAGGTTATTTGTGTCCTCCTTTGTGAAGACAGAACCAAAGTATGCATTTAGTTGGTCTGCCATTTCCTTGTTTCCCATTATAAATTCCCCTGATTCTGACTGTAAGGGACCTACGCTTGACTTCACCAATCTTTTTCTCTTCACATATCTATAAAAGCTTTTACAGTCAGTTTTTATGTTCCCTGATAGCTTACTCTCATATTCTATTTTCCCTTTCTTAATTAATCCCTTTGTCCTCCTTTGTTGACTCCTAAACTGCTCCCAATCGCAGGATTATTGCTTTTTCTATCCAATTTATATGTTCTCTCCTTGGATCTTATGCTACCCCTAATTTCCCTTGTTAGCCATGGTTGAGTCACCTTTTTTGTTTTATTTTTAGGCCCAACTGGGATGAACAAATTCTGTAGCTCATCCATTCGGTCTTTGAATGTTTGCCATTGCCTATCCACCGTCAACACTTTGAGCGCCATTCCCCACTCAATTCTACCCAACTCGCTCCTCAGACCATCGTAGTTTCCTTTATTTAAATTGAGGACCCTCGTCTCTGAGTCAACTACTTCATTCTCCATCTTAATGAAGAATTCGATCATATTATGATCGCTCCGACCCAAGGGGCCTCGTAAAACAAGATTGCTAATTAATCCTTTCTCGTTGCATAATACCCAGTCTAAGATGGCCTGATCTCTGGTTGGTTCCTCGACATATTGGTCCAGGAAACCATCCCGTAAACACTCCAGGAATTCCTCCTCCACTGTATTGTTACTAATTTGGTTGGCCCAATCTATATGTAGGTTAAAGTCACCCATGATGACTGCTGTGCCCTTATTGCACGCTTCTTTAATTTCCCTTTTAATGCCATCCCCAACCTCCACCTTACTGTTTGGAGGTCTATATACCACTCCCACTAATGTTTTATTCCCCTTAGTATTTCTCAATTCTACCCATACAAATTCCACATCATCAGAGCTAATATCCTTCATTACAATTGTATTAATCCCTTCTTTAACCAGTAATGCTACCCACCTCCCTTTCCTTTTTGCCTATCTTTCCTGAATATCGAATACCCCTGGATGTTGAGTTCCCAGTCTTGGCCATCCTTGAGCCACGTTTCTGTAATCCCAACCAAATCGTATTTGTTTACCTCTATTTGCGCAGCCAATTCATTCACCTTATTGCAAATGCTCCTCGCATTAAGACACAAAGCCTTCAGGCTTGTTTTTTTAATGCTCTTAGACCTATTAGAATTATTATTTACTGTGGCCACCTTTGATTTAAACCGTTGATTTCTCTGACTGCCACTTTTGTTTTTCTCCTTCCTATCTTTTGCTTTTATTCCTGTTTTCCTTTCCTCTGTCTCCCTGCTCAGGTTCCCAACCCCCTGCCATTTTAGTTTAAACCCCCCCGAACAGTGCTAGCAAACCTCCCTGCAAGGATATTTATCCCGCTTTGGTTCAGGTGCAACCCGTCCGACTTGTACAAGTCCCACCTTTCCCAGAAGCAGGCCCAGTGATCCAGGAAACTAAAGCCCTCCCTCCTGCACCAACTCTTTAGCCATGCATTCATCTGCTCTATCCTCCTATTCCTATACTCACTAGCACGTGGCACCGGGAGTAATCCAGAGATTACAACCTTTGAGGTCCTGCTCTTTAATCTGCTACCTAGCTCCCTAAATTCTTGTTGCAGGACCTCATCCCTCTTCCTACCTATGTCGTTGGTCCCAATGTGAACTACGACCTCTGCCTGTTCACCCTCCCCCTTCAGAATGCCCTGCAGCCGTTCAGTGACATCCTTGACCCTGGCACCAGGGAGGCAACAAACCATCCTGGAGTCACGTCTACGGCCACAGAACCGTCTATCTGTTCCCCTTACGATAGAATCCCCTACCACTATTGCTCTCCCACTCTTTTTCCTCCCTCCCTGAGCAGCAGCCTCACCCCCGGTGCCAGGAAGTTGGCTGCTGCTGCCTTCCTCTGGTGAGTCATCCCCCTCAACAGTATCCAAATTGGTATACCTGTTTGAAAGGGGGATGGCCACAGGGGTCTCCTGCACTACCTGCCTGCTTCTACTGCTCCGCCTGGTGGTCACCCATTTCCCTCCTGCCTGTGCAGCCCTACCCTGCGGCGTGACCAACTCATCAAACGTGTAATCCACGACCCTCTCAGCATCGTGAATGCTCCACAACCCATCCATCCGCAGCTCCAGTGCCTCAATACGGCCCGTTAGTAGCTGCAGCTGGGTGCATTTCTGGCACACGTGGTCATCAGAACACTGGCAGTGTCCCTGAATTCCCACATAGAGCAAGAGGAGCATAACACGGGGCTGGGCTCTCCTGGCATGACTTACCCCTTTAATTAATTAAAATTAATTCAATACCACCAGTTAAAGGTATACTCTAGGGCGCTTATTTACCAACTGTCCCCACTACACCACAGAGACCCAAGAAAATATAAACCGCAGAATTTAAGCTTGTAATAAAAGAGATACTCACCAACCAATCACTTACCTGCTTCCTGGTGACGTCACACTTGGATTACTTTTTACCTCTCTCCTCTGCTGTTGAATTGGTCGGGCCTCACCTCGCAACTGCCGCCGGTTTGAAACTGCCGCTGATTTTAAGCTCTGCCGCCGGTCACTGCCCCCTCACAGGTCCAATGCTCTGATCGGGCCTCACCTCGCAACTGCCGCCGGTTTGAAACTGCCGCTGATTTTAAGCTCTGCCGCCGGTCACTGCCCCCTCACAGGTCCGATGCTCTGATCGGGCCTCACCTCGCAACTGCCGCCGATTTCAACTGCCGCCGCTTTTAAGCTCTGCCGCCGGTCACTGCCCCCTCACAGGTCCGATGCTCTGATCGGGCCTCACCTTGCAACTGCCGCCGATTTCAACTGCCGCCGCTTTTAAGCTCTGCCACCGGTCACTGCCCCCTCACAGGTCCGAGGCTCTGATCGGGCCTCACCTCGCAACTGCTGCCAATTTGAAACTGCCGCCGCTTTTAAGCTCTGCCGCCGGTCACTGCCCCCTCACAGGTCTGATGCTCTGATCGGGCCTCACCTCGCAAAATGCTAGAGTCCATTATAAAGGATGTAATAGCAGAGCACTTGGAAAAAAGTGACAGGATCGGACAAAGTCAACATGGATTTACAAAAGGTAAATCGTGCTTGACTTATCTACTGGAATTTTTTGAGGATGTAACTGGTAAAATAGATAAGGGAGAACCAGTGGATGTAGTGTATTTGGATTTTCAAAAGGCTTTCGATAAGGTCCCGCATAAGAGATTGGCATGTAAAATTAAAGCACATGGGATTGGGGGCAAGGTATTGACTTGGATAGAGAACTGGTTGGCAGGCAGAAAGCAAAGGGTTGGAATAAACGGGTCGTTTTCCGAGTGGCAGGCAGTGACTAGTGGGGTACCGCAGGGATCAGTCCTTGGACCCCAGCTATTCACAATATATATTAATGATCTGGATGAGGGAACTAGATGTAATATCTCCAAGTTTGCAGGCGACACAAAGCTGGGTGGGTGTGTGTGCTGTGAGGAGCATACCGAGAAACTCCAGTATGATTTGGACAGGTTGGGTGATTGGGCAGAAGCATGGCAGATGCAATATAATGTGGATAAATGCGAGGTTATCCACTTTGGTGTCAAAAACAGGAAGGCAGATTATTATCTGAATGGCAATAGATTGGGAGAAGGTGAAGTGCAACGAGACCTGGGCGTCCTTGTGCACCAGTCGCTGAAAGTAAGCATGCAGGTGCAGCAGGTGGTTAAGAAGTCAAATGGTATGTTGGCCTTCGTAGCAAGAGGGTTTGAGTACAGGAACAAGGATGTCTTGCTGCAGTTGTACAGGGCCTTGGTGAGACCACATCTGGAGTATTGTGTGCAGTTTTGGTCGCCTTAACTGAGGAAGGATGTTCTTGCCATGGAAGGAGTGCAGCGAAAATTCACCAGGCTGATACCTGGGATGGCAGGAATGACGTATGAGGAGAGATTGGGTCGATTGGGCTTGTACTCGCTGGAGTTTCGAAGAATGAGAGGGGACCTCATCGAAACTTATAAAATTCTAACAGGACTAGACAGACTAGATGCTGGAAGGATGTTCCCGATGGTCAGGGAGTCCAGAACCAGGGGTCACTGTCTAAGGTTAAGGGGTAAGCCATTTAGAACTGAGATGAGGAGGAATTTCTTCACCCAGAGAGTGGTGAACCTGTGGAATTCTCTACCAAAGAAGGCAATAGAGGCCATTTCATTAAATACATTCAAGAAGGAGTTGGATATATTTCTTAAGGCTAGGGGGATCAAGGGATATGGAGAGAAGGCAGGAACAGGGTACTGAATTTGGACGATCAGCCATGATTTCATTGAATGGCGGAGCAGGATCGAGGGGCCGAATGGCCTACTCCTTCTCCTATTTCCTATGTTTCTATGTAACAGAAGTAATGGTTGATAGTAATGTGCTGGATAACATATATGATTCTGACATTTTATAAAGCAGCTCACAAGAGATTGTGGCTGAAGTGGTGTCTTGAGATTATAGGGGAACTAGTATATTGAATAAACACTAGGGAAGTTAGTGACTGATAGCAGTCATTCTAATTGAACATCTGTGATGAACCCTGCCCAGAGATCAGTTCTGGGACATTTGTTTCCATTACGCTGCTTTGTTGGTGCAAAGTGGACAGGGGATTACTCTACATTTAACCCATTCTAACCCAGGTGTACTTGTTGTCGAAATTTGGTGCAAAACGTAGAAAACAATTTACTTTCTTATCATTGCTGTCCATGACCTTGAACACCAAACAATCAGCAAAATAGGAATAATCACGTTTTTTAAAGTGTAAAGCAAACCAGAGAAGCTATCTGAATTGAAATATTTGGTTCAGACTAGGAACATAGCTATGCTTTCTCAATGCACGTAATTGGCAGGTGGAGTATAATGTGGGAAAGTGCGAGGTTATCCACATTGGCAGGAAAAATAAAAAAGCAAATTATTATTTAAATGGCGAGAGATTACAAAATGCTTCAATTCAGAGGGACCTGGGGGTCCTTGTGCATGAAACACAAAAAGTTAGCATGCAGGTACAGCAAGTAATCAAAAAGGCAAATGGAATGTTGGCCTTTATTTCAAGGGGGTTGGAGTATAAAAGCAGGGAAGTCCTGCTACAACTTTACAGGGTATTGGTGAGACCACACCTTGAGTACTGCGTATAGTTTTGGTCTCCTTATTTAAGGAAGGATATATTTGCATTGGAGGCAGTTCAGAGATGATTCACTAGGTTAATTCCAAAGATGAGGGGGTTAACTTATGAGGAAAGGTTGAGCAGGCTGGGCCTATACTCATTAGAATTTAGAAGAATGAGAGGTGATCTTATCGAAACATATAAGATACTGAGGGGGCTCGACAAGGTAAATGCAGAGAGGATTTTTCCCCTCATGGGGAAATCTGGAACTCGGGGGCACAGTTTCAGAATAAAGGGTCGCCCTTTTAGAACTGAGATGAGGAGGAATTTCTTCTCTCAGAGGGTCATAAATCTGTGGACTTCTCTGCCCCAGAGAGCTGTGGAGGCTGGGTCATTAAATACATTTAAGGTGGAGATAGACAGATTTTTGCAAGATACGGGAGTGAAGGGTTATGGGGAGCAGGCAGGGAAGTGGCTTTGAGCCCAAGATCAGCCATGATCTTATTGAATGGGGGAGCAGACTCGAGGGGCCAAGTGGCTTATTCCAGCTCCTATTTCTTATGTTCTTATCTTTTTAAAGTTCTACATTTTTTAACCCCCTTGGGTGGTAAATTAGCTTAAGCTGCAACAGCTAATGTGCTTCCCCAAAAGGATTTGGCTGCTAAATTGATATTGTTCCACTTCCTGGTAATCTGCTTACTGCTGATCCCGACTGCCAAACCATAAAAGTGGAATGGTGACAACATTAGTAGCTTCTCCATTGCTGATTTACTTCCTTCAAAACTGAATTTATTTCAGAAATATTTAAAGTGTGAGCACAATGCAAAACAGAACTCCTGGTCTTATGACAAGAGTCCACTCCCAGGGTGAAGCAGTCGTATCAGGAAAGAGCTGCATCAGAGACTGGGAGAAAGCAGATAATTAAGGAGCAGGAGTAGGCCATTCGGCCCTTCGAGCCTGCTCCACCATTCAATGAGATCATGGCTGAAATAATGCCTCAATTCCATTCACCGGCCCTACCGCCATTATTAGTTTCTAAGTGTCCAGTTATTGCATCCTTTATAATAGATTCCAGCATTTTACCAACTACTGATGTGAGGCTAACAGGTCTGTAGTTCCCCGTTTTCTCTCTCCCTCCTTGCTATCCTCCAATCTGCAGGAACCATTCCAGAATCTATAGAATTTTGGAAGATGACAACCAATGTGTCCACTATTCCAATGGCCACCTCTTTCAAAACCCTAGATGTAGGTCATCCGGCCCTTGAGATTTATTGACTTTTAGCCCCATTAATTTTGCTTGTACTTTTTTTTACTAATAATAATTTCTTTAAGTTCCTCATTCTCCTCACACCCTTGGTTTTTTTGTATTTCTGGGAGGTTTTTTGTGTCTTCCTCCGTGAAGACAGAAACAAAGTAATTATTTAATTTCTCTGCCATTTCCTCATTCTCCATTATAAATTCTCCCCTCTCTGACTGTAAAGGACCTACATTTACCTTCACCAGTCTTTTCCTTTTCACATACCTATGGAAGCTTTTACAATCCATTTTTATATTTTTTGCTGGTTTGTGCTCATATTCCATTTTCCCTTTCTTTATCAATTTCTTGGTCCCCCTTTGCTGATTTCTAAAAAGATTCCAATCCTCAGGCTGACCGCTTTTTCTGGCAACTTTATAAGCTTCCTACTTTGACTTAATACTAGCATTAATTTCTTTTGTTAGCCATGGTTGGGTCACTTTTCCTTTTGGGATTTTATGCCCTAGAGGAATATATGTTTGTTGCAAATTATGCATTATTTCCTTGAATGTTAGCCATTGTATGTCCACCTTCAAACCTTTTAGTGTAGTCTCCCAATCTACCATGGCCAACTTGTCCCTCATACCCTTGTAGTTTCCTGTTTAGATTGAAGACCGTTTCAAATTGGACTACATCATTCCAAAATTAATGTAAAATTCAATCATATTATGGTCACTTGTCCCTAAAGGCCCTTTTACCACAAGATTATTGATTAGCCCTTTCTCATTGCACAGTGCCAGATCCAGAATAGCCTGTTCCCTGGTTGGTTCCTCCACATACTGATCCAGGAAACCATCTTGCATGCATTCAAAGGGCTCGATTTTGCCAGGCCCGAGGAGGTGGGATTGGAGGCATGTGAGTTCTTAAAATTGCCAAAAATGGCGGGCGGGCCCAATCCTGCCTCCATCCCGCCTCCAAGCAATTTTCCCAAAAGCGTGTTTTCTGACCCCCTTTCCATCCCGCCTCCAAGAGGCGGGATAGGCCCTTAAGGCCCTTAACAACCACTTAATAGCCTCTATAATCCCATTTTGAGAGGTCTTTCCGATTTTTAGTCATTCCCCCCATCCCTCACGCCTCCTCTGGAACACGCCACACAAGTGGATTGCTTATGAACAGCTGCAGCTCCACCATTACAAAGGAGATTTCACCAATGATCATTTGCAGATGGCAGAACTTTATTGTTTCAGGTCTGGGGGAACTTTTAGTAGGCAAACTCAGTGTTGTGGAAGTTTGGAGCCTGACACCCATCTCCAGTGTGACCTTCTGGGCAACCCCTCTCCGCACCTTGAATAAGCGCTTCCTAAACTGAGGCATATATCGGAAGCATGGCGACCATTTAATTCCTTTCCTCCTGGACATCAGATTCAGATGAAGACCAGCCGAGGCAGCAGCAGAACCATGAGCAACAGCAGCACCAACAGCAGGAGCATCAACAGGAGCACCAAGCTGCTAGTCATCCACCTGAAGATGCACAGGCCAGAAGTCACGAAAGTGTGACCATATTGCTGCCCGAGATGCAAGGGATGCACTCATGTTGGTCACATTTGCTTAGCCTGTACAATCAAACACTTTTGCCTCGCACATTCTTACCAGAGCATCGACAATGGACAAGAACCTGCGGATTCCTATCACTCTGATCACCATACTGACAATTGCAAATCACTCTAAGCCCTCAATGTGGAAGTCCCATTTGCGAAATGACACAGGCCACAATTTCAACAGTTTGCCATCAGAATTTTTTATCACAACAAGCAACTGGTGGCATTTCAAAAATAAACACAACCTAACACCCAAGTGACTACCCTTGTGACTACTTGTGCATTATCTTCCTCTTACACGTGCTCCTATGTGGTGCTTCCCCTGTGGCTTCAGCAGATGTGGAGGCCCCTTGCTCACTTTCCTGCTGCTCCTGTCTCGACACCTTTGGCGGGCATCCTCTGGAGTTGCGAACCTGTGAGGTCTCGGCAATACTCTGCTGCTCCTGCGGCTGTGCAGGGGATGAGACGCCCATCTCAGTTGGGTGGGGACTCTGGTGGGGCTCTGACCGAGGGCTTTGCAGTGGCATGGTCATTTGAGCGCTTGGAGAGGAGCCCCCACTTCCTTTTTGTCTGCCACCAACATCCTTCTCATGGGTCAGCCCCACTTCAGAGCTAGCAAGTGGCTTGACAGCATCTTGCTGCACTTCAGGCGGGCCATGAGAACCCGTTTCTGCACTGGAAGTCCTATGCCAGAGGACTTCCATGAAGGTCTGGTTTCTATGCTTAGTAGCTGACCATCGCTCCTCAAGAGCTGCCAGTCTATTCTGAACATTGACCATGTTTTCTTATTCTGGTGACTTAGCTCCTCCATGGCCATAGCCATCTTTTCCTCTATAGTAGCCATCCTTTCCACGGAGGTTGCCATCCGTTCCGTGGTGATGCGTTCATGCGCCAATGCCTCCACAAAGGCTGTGCTCATGTTCGCGATGGACTCCTCCATTCGCTCAACACTCGCAGCGACCCAGGAGACAAAACCTGCCAGAGACACCTGCACCTCTTCCTGGAGTTCAAGCACCGCTCTCCTTCTGGATGGACCCGGAGTCACAGGGTCGACATGCAGCTGAGCCGAGCTGGCAGAGTCCTGCGACCTCCGACGATGACTCTCCACTGCTGTCCCTGTCTCCATCATCTGCTGATGCTCACTTGTGAGCTATGATACACCAGGTGCCAACACTACACTATCTCGCGAAGGTCCCACCAAGGTGTGAGTGTCTGCGCTGGTGCTGGGTGCGCTGAATTCTGCTGAGGCTGAGGCTGTGCCCTCAGAGGTTGCAACTTCCTCTGAGGAGTCTGGAAGCTCAGATTCTTCCTCCTGGACAGTGGGGATGGGGGCTTTCGATGGCCCTATCAGGGAGTAAAGGAAAGAGTTAGAGATGTGAGGTCAAGGTTACATGCACATTGAATAGTGCAGATGATCATAAGTCAGTCTGCTAGAGCACCAGATTCATTATCAGTGACACATGCAATGTCAATGAGAGAGATGCCAAACTATTCTGTCACCAGCTTGCTGCGATGCGCCCATCTGTCCGTCCCCCACTTGGGAATCCTCCTCGATCCCAGTGATTTCCAGGGCCGCCACCTCCCAGGCGGTGAGCTGGGTTACTGAGGGTGGCTGCCTCCTGTCCTTGCTCTTTCCCTCTTATTGTGGGCTCTCTTTTCCTGCAATGAGGGACACAAGTGGAGTTTGAGTGAGAATGAAGGAGTGAGTGTAGATAATCCATAGCATAGATGCTTAGAAGGATACAAAGGACCATCCCCGTGTGTTGAAAGTTGTTGTTGCCATGGCATCACAGTGATAGGGAGTGTGAGGGCTGCATGGTCGAATAGTTAAATGAATGTGACCTTCGAGAGAGAGGGAATGGGTAAGGGTGCAGGCATGTAAGTGGCATGTGGAGGAAGATGTTGGCAAAGCAGAGTGCTGGTGAGGAGAGGCGATGGGGATCAGATTGAGGGTGATGGGAAAGTCACACTCACTTTTCCTGTGTGGAGAAGATCATGAAACCTCTTCCTGCATTGCAGCCAGGTTCTGTGGCTCAGCGAGATGGAGTTGATCTCCTGGGCCACTTGCAGCCACACAGCTTTTGTCTGCTGGGGTGGCTTTTTTCTCCCTGAGGAAGGGAACAGCACCTCCTTATTATATCTGGCTCCGTGCACCAGAGCTTGGAGGGAGGGCTCATCAAACCGAGGTGCACACTTTTGCCTGCTGGTGGACATTGTCGTGAAATCAACACCTTCATACAATTTGCAGAGTCTTTACAGTCTCCAGAGGAAGCAAGGCTGCTTGCAGGCCTTAAATCCAGCAGCATTGATGGCGTCATCAGAGGCGACTTTCTGTATGAAAAGACTCATTGGGCCAGGGGTCCCCACACGCAGGAAATCATTTGCCCAATTAGGGGAAAATCCCACTTTTTCAACACTTCAGTTTGGAGTCGGGGTCCTGACACGATTTCCACCTGACACGCCACAGCCCGCCCACATTGACAAAATCCAGCCCCAAGAATTCGTCCTCCACACCATTAGTGGTAATTTGATTAGGTCAGCAAGTAAATGAAGAGTTATAAAAATGAATCAGCTATCCCCTTATAAGCATAAAACTGATTGTTAGTTACTTTAGTGGGCAATATTCCTTTGTCTGCTATTTTAGTGGAAGCTTTAGCACATTTAAAATAAATGGGTTAACACTGGCAATAAAATAGCAGACAAAGAATTATCATACACACATGTTAAGTGTTTAAAACTTTTATCATCAATAGTAATTTCTTTGTTGTAATGTGGTAAAAAGAAAAATTGTAACTTACATTTAGCTTGAGATTTTCATAGCTTTGATTTTTTTTGATGGAAAGTAAATTAGGCATTTTAAAGAATTTTATTGAAGGAATTTTTCAAATTACATTAGCAATTTTCTCTCTTTTTGTAGACATGGGGGCGATTTTCCCATTGGAGGTGGGTTGGAGGCGAGCTTCGATTTGGTTAGGTTCCAAACCTGCCTCCACTGTCGGGTGGGACAACTTTGCGATTTTCCCCTAATTGGCCAGTTATTTTCAGATGTGTCGGTACCCTGGGCCAATTAGTCTTTTGGGACTAAAACTCGCCTCTGCTGACGTCATTTATCCAGCTTCATTTAAGGGCCTCTTGCTGCCTTGGCTCATTCCACTGGTTTTTGGTCGATGCTGCACCACCTCCAAACTTTTATCCCCTTGAAGAATGGCCAGCTCCAAGGCAAGGGCCTCCCCGTGGTTCTCAGATGAGATGCTGGGTATGCTGGTTGAGTGGGCGAGAGCTAGCAGGGAGATGCTCTTCCCCTCATCTGGGAGGAAGAGGCCTCCTAAAGAAACCAAGGCTGTGTGCGTCCAGCTGGCAAGGGATATAACCTCCAGATCTGTGTGCAGATTGGGTGATTGTTTCTTTTTATTGATGAAATGTCATCCCTGTGTGGGAGCAAGTTTCCCACTGGAGGCGAGAAGGAAGCAGGTTTTGGTTTGGGTGGGTTTGAAACCCGCCTCCACTGATAGTTTTCAAAAATTGGGATTTTCCCCTGATTGGCCACTTGATCTCAGAGGTGTGGGATGCCCTTGGTCAATTAGTGTTTTGGGACTGAAACTCGCCTCTGCTGACATCACTTTTCCAGCCTGATTTTATGGCTTCTTGCTGTCTTGGATCATTCTACAGGATTTCTGCGTATGCTGCACTGAAGGGATAATTACTAGTCCTAGCCCTTTTCGGGCTACCCCGGATCAGGGATATTCCCCAGATGTTCACCTACAACTAAAGTTAGAGATAGCTGAATCCTATAAGACGCTTAATTGGGCCTAAAGGTCCAGACTATCTCTCCCTAAAGGAAAGGAACGACTGGAAGATGTTACCATCCTCCAGATAGCACTTTTAATAAGTTTTTAACTAGACTGCAACCTTCCGGATATTATGAGGTTCCGGAAAACTCCCCCAGAATTCTGCAACTCCTCACCAAAGAGTGTACAGAGATTGAGTTTGCGAGTTTGATACAGAAGTACTATGTGAGACAATTCTAAAAATATATAGATTTATTAAAGAACTGACATGTAGTTAACAGCTGGTGATTCAGTCGCAACATTAACAGTTCAAAATACAAATAGCTTACAATTCTTATTCTCAGAGATCCTTATTCTCAAATCTTAACTTCGTTAGGTTTTTACATTTCTTACTTATTTCTAATCTAGGATATCCACCAAAATCAAATAAAAATACCTTTTTGATCGCTGAGTCTCAAACAGTTAAAAACTTACAGAGCCTGCCTCTGAAGAGTGAGAATTGCTTTGCCCCTTTCAGTGACTTCTGTTTTCCTATTTGAAAGTTCTATATTTTATACCCTTTTTTCAGTGGTATATCCTTTGAAGTTTTCTGCTGATGTAAGCTAATTATCTCTAGTCATCTTTCTGTTGAGTTCTTTCTATTCTTACTGTCAATTCAGCTGTTAGCTTGCAGAATTCTGTCTGCTGTGTAGGTGTTCAAAACTTATCATAAAAAACGGTTATAACAGATGTATCTATTTGATGCCATTTTTACGATGGTCTTCTATTCAATTCTTAAATCACCTTAGCTGGTTGTAAGCAGACTTTGTGTCTCCTAGGTGTTCCAAGTTCAATACAAAAACCATGTGATTGCTTGGTGCATCTATTGATGTCATATCTACAAAGTCTTCTGTTTGTATCTTTTACAACATGTAAATTAAAAACACTTCAACCGAGTACATGATTGTTTTCCTAGCTACCTCAATTGGTTGTATTACAGACTTATATCTCCTGTCTTTCATTTGATGTCATATTTATGAAGGCATATGGTTCTTTAATGTTCTGTGTTTTTGTTTCCCGAAGTGTTGGTTGATAACACAACATTATACCATTGTGCTCTTTCATGTGCCAGTTTACCAAGTGTTGGTTTAAAACAATTTAACTGGGTTATAGTATAGCGTTCTTCCCAAAGCTCAGACTTTCTGGAAGCTCCAACTCTTTGCTTCAATAGGGCCATTGTTTCAGTGTCAACTGCCAATTCCCATTTCAAAAGCCTGTATTCTGTTTACAGCTTTGTGTTAACAACTCACCTTATCTCAAAAGCCTGCATTTACAGCTTTGTGTCATTGAGGCTTTTAAATTTTTAAACCCAGTTTGTCATGCTTTAATAAAGTCAGAATTCTGTTCATAGGATAGTGTATTTTTTTGAATAGGTATGGCTCATTCCTTTACAGCACCACCTGCAACATATTCTGAGAAACCACTATGTCCAATTCCAAGGCAAGGGCCTCCCCAATGCTCTCAGATGAGGCGCTGCAAATGTTGTTTGAGGGGGTGACAGCTAGCAGGGAGGTGCTCTTACACTCATCTGGGAGGAAGAGGCCTCCCAAAGAAACCATGGGTACAGCTGACAAGGGATATAACCTCCAGATCTGTGTGCAGATTGGGTGAATGTTTTTTTTGTATTGATGAAATGCCATTCATGTTGGAAAGCATTAAAGTGATTTGATGCCAAAATGTTGGCGTTATGGCATCTGTTCTTTCATTGTAGGCAGCTTCACATTGCGGGCTCCGCGATACTTGCATTGTCAGGTTGGTGACCTGAGTGAAAGGAGGCCAGAGAGTCATGTCCATTGTCAATGATGTCTTAGGATGGAGCCAAGGACTTGTACCAACTTGAGCAACCTAGCAAATCTGGCCAGGATAAGTTCATCCCTTGTACGATAGCAAAATACTGCAGATGCTGGAAATCTGAAATAACAACAGAAAATGCTGGGAAAACTCAGTAGGCCAGGCAACATCCGTGGAGAGAAATTAGAATCGACGTTTCGGGTCTAACCCTTTTTCAGTACTGGAAAGGAAATGAAATAGATCGAAAGGCAGGGCTGGGGAGGGAACAAAAGAAGTGAATAGACATTAAGAGGTATTCAAAATGAGACAAGATGGTGATAGGACTAGTAAAGAGACAAAAGACGGCTCAGATTAGGTGTGACATGTACTGGCAGAATGAGAGACAGTTTTGGAGCGCTGCTCCTTCGTCAGGTGAAGTGGAGAGATGCATGAAGACACAACTTATATAGTCAGAGAATAATGCCAGATGCTTACAGGTAATCTTTCTAACTGCCATTTATCACACTTCGGCAGAGATATAACCACAGCGATCAAAGGTGTGAATGGTGTCCAAACAGGTTAGGCAGGAAAACATTCCATCAAAGAACAACGAGGTAGGGTCACAAGGGGTCAAATGTTGCAGCTGCTGGGGTCTGTATGAAAAACAAAAAACAGACAAAAAAACATTTTTTATTTTTTTGCTGGAAATCACAGCAGGTCCGGCCGCATCTATGTAGAGAGAACAAGCCAACGACAACTCAAGTCTGGGTGACCCTACGGCCAACGTTTTCTACCTCATACATTGCAGGAAAGGATGCCCCGGAGCATGGTACATCGGTGAGACCATGCAGACACTGCGACGACGGATGAACGGACACCGCACAACAATCGCCAGGCAGGAGTGTTCCCTCCCAGTCGGGGAACACTTCAGCAGTCAAGGACATTCAGCCTCCGATCTTCGGGTAAGCATTCTCCAAGGTGGCCTTCGAGACACATGACAACGCAAAATCGTAGAGCAGAAACTGATAGCCAAGTTCCGCACTCATGAGGACGGCCTCAACCGCGATCTTGGGTTCATGTCACGCTACATGTAAACCCACCTGACGTAGGGTCACCCAGACTCGAGTCGTCGTTGGCTTGTGTGATAAATGGCAGTTAGAAAGATTACCTGTAATCATCTGGCATTATTCTCTGACTATATAAGCTGTGTCTTCATGCATCTCTCCACTTCACCTGACGAAGGAGCAGCGCTCCGAAAGCTTGTGATTTCAAATAAAACTGTTGGACTATAACCTGGTGTTGTGTGACTTCTTACATTTGTCCACCCCAGTCCAACTCTGGCATCTCCACACCATGTAAAAAAAAGAGGAGCGGGGGAGGGAAAACCCAAACCAAAGGGGTGGAAAAAAAAAAGAAGAAAAAAAAGTAAAAATGTGATAAGTTCATCCCTTGCATCCCAGGCAGCCATGTGCTCATGTGCCGCCGCTGCTGCTGGTCGTTACACCGCCACTCTGACCTCTTCCTGCTCCTCCTCCTCCACCTGCACCTCCTCCTCCTGCTCCTCCTCCTCTAGATGCTCCTCCTCCTCAGCCTCCTCATTCTCCTCCTCCTCCTCATTCTCATCTGAGGAGGGTTGGAACTGAGCCACTTGCTCATCAGGAAGCTGCAAGCCACGACGCTGTGCGATGTTGTGCAGTGCACAGCAGACCATGACCATTCTGGAAACCTTCTATGGTGTATACTGCAGGGCTCCACCTGATCGATCAAAGCAACGGAAGCGCATCTTCAACAATTGATGCTCGATGATGGACCTGGTCGAAGTGTGGCTGGCGTTGTAGTGCTCATCAGCCTTGTTAGCTGGCCTCCTGATCGGTGTCATTAGCCAGTTCTTCAGTGGGTAGCCTTTGTCACCAAGAAGCCATCTGTTAAGTTGGTTTGGCGGATTGAAAAGCGAAGGAGAACTACAGTGCCGCAGGATGAAAAAGTCATGGCGACTACCATAGAACTTGGCGCAAACATGCAAGAACTCCTTCTTGTGGTTACACACCAGCTGTATGTTGAGGGAGTGGAAGCCCTTTTGGTTGACAAAGATAGCTGGGTTGTGATGGGGTGCCCTTAGGGCCACCTGTGTGCAGTCTATGACGCCCTGTACCATTGGCATGCCTGCCATATTTGCAAAACCAACCAAATGGGCGGTTGTACTTGCTTGATCCCGTGAGAACTGGATGTAATTGTGGGCCTTAGTGAAAAGGGCATCGGCAACCTGCATGATGCAACTGTGGGTGGCCAACTGGGAGATGCCGCTGATGTCTGCTGAGGATCTCTGGAAAGAGCCTGAGGCAAAGAAGTTGAGTGCGGTGGTGACTTTGACAGCCACTGGTAAGGGGTATCCACCCATTCTTCTGGGCACCAGGTCATGCTGCAGCAGTCCACAGATCTCTCGGACAACCTTTTGTGAAAGTTTCAGCCTTCTTTGGCACTGCTGCTCACTCATGTTGAGGTAGCTCATCCTCTGTCTGTAAACCCTGAGAGGGGGGTGTCTCCTGCGGCGAGGTGCCTCGATGTGCTGGCGCTTTCTGCCCTGTGCAGCATCAGGTGGCTGAGCAGGAGGTTGGGGCTCCTGCTGCTGAGCTACCTGAGCAGGAGGTTGGGGCTCCTGGTGCTGTTGCTGCTGAGCTGCCTGAGCAGGAGGTTGGGGCTCCTGGTGCCGTTGCTGCTGAGCTGCCTGGTTCTGCTGCTGCCGTGGAAGCTCCTCATCTGAATCTGAGGTCCATGATGAAAGAAAGCGAATGGTTCCCATGCTGCTTGCAGATGCCTCCATTGGGGAAGCGATCATTGCAAGCGGGGAGAGGGTATTCCAAGGAGGTCCCACAGTTGATAGATTCAAGCTGCAGCACCTCCGACTTTGGAAGGCCTTCTCAAAGTGCTCAAAGGCTTTTTAAAGCAAAGTTCTGCCACCTGCAACTAATCGCTGATGAAATAAATGATTTAATGTTGGACCTGCAGCTGTGAGGAGATCCCTCACTTGTCAACCCGCCAGGTTTAGCTGGCGTGGTTTAGGAGGGTCATGGAACACGCTGAAATGGTCTAAAAATCACGAGGCCCTCTCAAAATAGGCTTAGAGAGGCCCTTAATGAGCCTCTTAACAACCTCTCTGGCCTGCTGGAGGCGGGACCGTTTCCCGCCCTGCAAAACTGGCACCAGCAAAATCCCGCGGCAGCGGGTTGGAGGCGGGTTACGAACCCGCCCTCGTTGTTTCCGATTTTCCCGCCTTTCCTGCCTCCAAACCAGCCTCCTCAGACATCAGAGAATTACCCCCATGTATTAAATTAGGTGATGGCAAACTTTTGGTGTGATGGCATATGTTATTTCGACTTAGGCAGCTCTACATTGCGGCTCCGCGACACTTGCATGTTCAGGTTGGTGGTCAGAGTGAAAGGAGGCCAGAGAGTCATGTCCATTTTCTATCATGTGTTAAGAAGGAGCCAAGCACATGTGCCACAATGGGCAACCTATGCAAATCTGGCCAGGATGAGTGCATCCCTTGCATCACGGGCAGCCATGAGCTCGCGTGATGCTGCTGATGCTGGTAGATACGTCGCCGCTCGGTCCTCCTCCTCCTCCTCCTCTTCCTCATCTGAGGAGGCTATGCACTCAGCCACTTGCTCATCAGGAAGCTGCAAGCCACGACATTGTGCCATGTTGTGCAGTGCACAGCAGACCACGACCATTCTGGAGACCCTAGCTGCTGAATACTGCAGGGCTCCACCTGATTTGTCAAGGCATCGGAATCGCATCTTCAATAAGCCAATGGTTTGCTCGATGATGGGCCTGGTCAAAATGTGGCTGACGTTGTAGCGCTCCTCAGCCTCGTTAGCTGGCCTCCGGATCAGCGTCATTAGCCACTTCTTCAGGTGGTAGCCCTTGTCACCAAGGAGCCATCCATTAAGTTGTTTTGGTGGATTGAGAAGTGGAGGAACACTAGAGTTCTGCAGGATGAACGAGTTATGGCAACTACCATAGAACTTGGCGCAAACATGCAAAATCTCCTTCTTGAGGTTACACACCAGCTGTACGTTGAAGGAGTGGTAGCCCTTGCGGTTGACAAAGATAGTTGGGTTGTGATGGGGTGCTCTAAGGACCACATGTGTGCAGTCTATGATGCCCTGCACCATTGGCAAGCCTGCCATATTTGCAAAGCCAACTGAACGCGCGGTTAAACTTGATGATCCCTTGAGAAGGTGTTGGTGCAGCAGTGCGCAGATGTTTCCGACAACCTCTCGCGAAAGCCTCAGCCTCCTTTGGCACTGCTGCTCACTCATGTTGAGGGAGCTCATCCTCTGTCTGTAAACCCTGAGAGGGGGGTATCTCCTGCGGTGACGTGCTTCCATGTACTGGCGCCTTCTGCCCTGTGCAGCATCAGGTGGGTGAGCAGGAGGTTGGCGCTCCTGCTGCTGGTGCTGCTGAGCTGCCTGGTTCTGCTGCTGCTGTGGCTGCTCCTCATCTGAATCTGAGGTCCATGGTGAAAGGAAATAAATGGTTCCCATGCTGCTGGCAGATACCTCCGTTGGGGAAGCGCTCAGTCCAAATGGGGAGAGGGTCTTCCAAGGAGGTCCCACAGTTGAGAGATAAAAGCTGCAGCACCTCCATCTTCTGTAGGCCTGCTAAAAGTGCTGAAAGACCTGTGGAACTAAAGTTCTGCTACTTGCAACTGCTCCCTGATGAAAGCTCCATTTTAATAGTGGAGCTGCAGCTGTGAGGAGGCCACCCACTTGCCAACCCGCCAGGATCAGCTGGCGTGGTTTAGGAGGGTTGTGCAAAATGCACAAAATGTGGCAAAATAACAAAGGCCTGTCAAAATAGGATTATGGAGTCCCGTAACGACTAGTTAAGGGTCTTAACTACCTCTACCGACTGATGGAGGTGGGACCGAATCGCACCCATGAAACCCACCTCCGTCAAAATTGCGCGGAGGCAGGTTCCAATCCCACCCTCACTTTTTGCGATTTTGGCAACTGTCCTGCCTCCAAAGTCGCCTCCTCGGAGCTGGGATAATCGCCCCCATAGATTGTTTTATCATATTGCTTAACCATTATTTTGAGAGAATTATTACAGCAGAGCACTTAAATACAGCCAAAATTCCAAATAAAATGAAGGTCCACAAGATACATCAATGATTGTTAATAGGAAACGATGCCAAAAGCATGTCCTTGATGAGTAACAAATGCACTGTGAATTTGCAATATGCAGCAGGCAAGCCAAGAACATGGGAAACCATATGCTTTGTTAGTCTGTAGTTTTTCTCTTTCTAAACTATCTGACTAGCATATATCCTCATTATTGTAAACTCAAGGATTGTAGAAATTTGCTCAGAATTTTTGGCTCTGGTACATTTGTTCATCATTGCCCATCAAATTATTTCAGTTTTCCATCTGTTTTTCATGCAAAACACCTCTCTCAATAAACAGGTGCTGCTGGGTCAAACAAACAATTCTGGGATACATTTCTATGAAGCGCCTTCTGACATTTTAACTACGTTAAAGGCTATACAAATGTAAGTTGTTCTTGTTCTTGTGCTGTTCTCGAATATAAAATTCCAACAGTTTCTTTAATGTGAATCTCTGTGGCGTCAGCTGAATCCTTGCAAAGTCAAAGGGGGCGAAATTCCCCACCCCCGTGTGCACCTCCGATGGGAGGCGCTAACGGGACGCGCATTGCTTTGCGCGCCCCGAGGCGATAACCGCGTCTCCAGTGAAATTCCGTGGGAGGTTAGCGGTGGTGCTATCAGGTAGTGCCCCGATCTTCTGCGCCCGGAGCTCATGACATCATCTCCAGGTGCAGCACCCCGGTAGCGCCTCAAAAGAAAAATTGGCAATCGCGCCCCGCAGCAGCGCTGGGTGATGTTACCGACTGCTGCAGGGGTCACGAACACTGAGGCCAGCCACTCGTGGGGCACAACTTAAAGGCACGGTGGGCGGGCGGCCAAAAAAATCAGCCAATTTTTAAATATTTATTTTCGGCCACCGGCCGCAGCGTCTGTGCTGCAATCAGTCAGCCTGACACTCTGCACGAGTGCCAGGCTGATCGCACGGCACACCCTTCCTCGGTTGCCTACATAAACCTGCAGAGCTCGCAGCGTGGGGCCCTTCCTTTCAGTGGAGGGAAGAGCCCCTGCAATGCAGCGCCACGCTTGGCCACTTGTGGCGCTGCTGAGCACTTCACCCGGGATCGGGACATTCTCTGCCTCTTGCGCCCCAAGAGGCAGGTGGAGCACTTGATTTAGCACTCCACTTCCCTCTTGGAAGAAAAAATGGGAATTTTACTAATGTTTGAACAGGTTAGTGTCTGGCGTGAACTTTCCAAACATTTTTTACTGTGCGCCCCAAACGGCCCTCTAGGAGAATTTCAGCCCCAAAGAATATATAAAACTTGCAGACCTCTTTTTAACCATTAAAATAACATCTGAGATCTTTTTTTAAATTCAGTACTCCGTTAATTTGTTGATACAATAGCAAATAGTTTTTTTGGATAAAATTCTTTATAAAGCATATATATTTTATAAAAGAAAGACTTGCATTTATTTGGCACCTTTCATGACCACCGGACCTCTCAAAGCGCTTTACAGCCAATGAAGTACTATTTTATACTCCTCATGTTAGCACAGCTTCAATTTCTGAGGTGGAAATTTCTGACTGTCAGGTGTATAAGGGGGAATGAGAAGAGTTGTGCCAAATAAATTTTCAACACATCTTTATTTGTCATTCCAGGACATTCATGCTCGCTGAGAATTTGTTGAATTTTCTGTTAATATAAGGGGTAATTTTAACTTTCAGCGATGGTATAGTTCAGGTAATAATTGATTGGCCACCAATTATATAGCTCACCGGCTGTATGCAAATGAGGCCGGGCCTCAAAATGGCTCAGGTCTCATGGGAGTCACAATGGGTGGGCAATGGGTAGAGTCTGCCTGCCAACCACCCATTGTGTGCCTCACATATTTAAATAAGCCCCAGTGTGTTTTTTAACTATGCTGATATGGAGCTTTTCATTTTCTGGGAATAAATCTAATACTCTATTAGTCTCATTGTTGGTCTTCTTGTGGCTCTATAATTGAAATGGAGGCATAAGTACGGCATAATGCTGATTTTCAGTGCAAAAGATCGGGGACATTCAGGCGTAAGTAACATGTCCTTTTTTTGCTTCAAGTTTTATGAAATCTTAGCTGAAAACCTCAGTTGCTCATTAACATAGCTCCTCCCACATGCAAATCACGTGAATTTCCTGCATTTATGCTGGTTTTCTGTGGGTGTAGATTTAAGCCAAAGAATTTTGGGGTAGCAGGAACCAAAGTCATTATTTTGGGGAATATGAAAAAATAAATTCTGAGACCTGCACTCTATTTTCTATACCTTAGAATACTGTTTTTAATAGCATCAGAATTAAAAATTGAAATGCATAGAAATACATGGAAGTTACAACATTGACACAGGCCATTCAGCCTAACCAGTCTGTGTTGCCCTATGCGAGCAAATAGTTCATTTACCCTCTTCCCATATTGATTCAACCCCTTTTCCTTCTTCATCCTATTCAATCCAAACTTGAATATTGACATAGGCCAGGATTTTACTAACCTTGGTGGGTCCATGGCAGGTGACGTCGGCGGTGGGTCACGACTCCGCTGTTGGCTCCAGCCCACTCTGTAAACAGACTTTCCCTTGATGGAGCTTGTTAAGCCCACCCAGCGTGTTTCCCAGCCAATTAGAGAAAGTGGGCCTGGTGATGTCATTTGATGATGCATCATCAGCCAGTTTCCTTAAAGGGACCATGTTCAAATTTAAGTGACATTTGTGCTGTCAGTGTTCTACAGCATTAAGCTGCTGCAAACACTGACAAGCACTGCACAAAGGCACAGGGCTGCACCCAGGCTCTCCCATGACTCCCTCCATATGCTTATGGAGGGAGTCACAGCACGCAGGGAGGTCCTCTTCCCTTCCCATGGGTGGAAGAGACCACCCCAGGAGATCAACACAGCCTGGTTGCACATTGCACAGGAGGACACAAGCAGGGATGTCATCAGGAGGACCTGGGTGCAGTGCCAAAAATGTTTCAATGATCACAGTAGATCATGAAACGTTAGTACAAAGCCACACTCAACCTTATCCTGCTGTGCCTCTCATCGCATCCCCATCACTCTGCCTTCCCTACCTTACTCCTGCAAATCCTTCTCACACCAACTTACCTTGGACCTCCACCCATCCCTCACTATCTATATTATCACATCCCCAACTGACTAGCCACCCCTCACACTCACCCTCATCATAGAAAATTATACCAACTAACAACACACAAAGGGAGGCACTTGGGTGTTTTGTGCAATGTTCATGTAAAGGTTCTGTTAATGTGGTGTCAAACATTGAAACCTTTATTTTCAACACTTTGCATTCTTGGACAGATTTGTGTGCACCTTTAGAAGTGACTTAGTAAGTTGCAGTGAATGGTGAGAGATAATGGTACACCTACAATGGTGGTGAGTGTGAAAGGAATGGCTTGGGCATTGTAGGGATGCTTTATGATGCTGGTGTGCGGTGGTGCCAACCTGGCACATCATGTAGCAGCCAGGGTGTACAGCGTCAAGTGAAGTAAATCTGGCCATGGTGAGGTCATCCCTGGCGTCCCAGAGAGCAATGTGTTCGGGTGCTGATGCCCTGTGTCCTGTACAGCATCAGGTGATTGCGGAGAAGGTTGGTGGTGTTGTTGTTGGTGCTGCTGGTGTGCCTGGTGCTGCTGGAGTTGGAGCTGATTGTGGTGGGATTTTGTTGACCAAGGTGAGAGAGTATAAAGTGCACCCATGCTGATGGAATAGATGGCAGGTGAAGTAGAGTTGACAGAAGTGATCTGTCAATGGTGAGAGAGGTAATGAGGTCAGACTGGATGGAGACTTGTGTGAAGACTTGCAGCATGGTGAATCTGTTGTGGAAATGCAGTGAAGGGAAGCTTGTGGCTGAGGGAAGATATCTCTGTAAGGTGGGAGCTTTTACTTGTCATTTGAAGCTGTCTGCTCAACAGCTGATTCAATGGCCACTGAACTCCTGCCTCAGTTTGACAGACATGGTCCACGTTCAGCGAGGACCCCATGGGCAAGCATGTAAAATCAAAAGGTGAGCTCAAATGTATTCTTAATGATTTCTAAACAAGGTCATAATTACCTGAATTGGGTCTCTCACCGCTGCGTGTCGGGTCTGCTCAGCGCTGACAGACCCAACATCGGGAAAGGCGCATGGCAGCGGGTTTACAGCGGGGTCGTGACCCGCTGGGGAAATTAAAACACTTTACCACCCAATCCCCCACCAATTGCGCCTGCTGATCCGCCGGAAAATCTTGGCCATAGTTTCTGCCTCAACCACAGATCCTGGAAGTGAATTCCGCAGTATTAGAACTCTCTGTGTGAAAATGTTTCTCCTCCCCTCACACACCATTTACAGAACCCAGCAGATTTTCTTTCCAGTTATTTTAAAGGAAGGAAAATCAGGAGATTCTGTTACTGGCATGCAACCCTCCACTCCAGATTTTCTTTTCTGGACTCTGCCCTGGTGATATTTAGTGCCAAGTGGTAAATATGAAGATCTACCCTATTCTGCCTTTTTTTAACCATTGTGAACAAAGGTGTCTTTGTATCAATGTGACTTTTGATGCTCATGCCACTTTGTGACTAAGTTAGCAAGAATTATAGTTTAATTTCACAGGACAAATCAAAATGTATGGCTGTTTGCATATAATGTAGGATGTGTTATTTCACAATGTGAATATCTGGTGCGATTTCTAACACGTTTAATGCCAGATTTTGGATCTGTACTCATAACCCACAGTTATTCTGAGACAGAGCTATAACAGTATGAGCTGAGTCTATACAACCCATGCAGCTTCAAACAGTGTGAGATCAATTTTTCCGCTTTGGGCGCTGTTGAAACATGGGACATGTTGAAACATGGAGAAGGAAAAGGCAGAGAGCTTGAGGGGATATTAAGGCTAGCTTCGCATATGGTATAGTTCGCATTTGTTTATTAACATATATTTTCTTTATATATTCAATAAACTTGTGAGCCAAATGGACTTGGTAGAAAAATGGTGGGAAAACTAACAGCTAGTTTAGCATAGTGAATAGGTAACATCATTGCAGGATAGTGTGTGTGTGTGCATGTCATTAACTGAATAAAGAACTGTCCTGGGACTGAATGCCTGCCAGATGAAGGCTTTTTGGCTGTAAATGTTTGAAAGACAAAAAAGTTATTAAACTGCAGCTGCTTTTCACACAGAAAAGCAGACAGATAACGGTCTGAGGACAGATGAGATAAGGAAAGCTGCGTGACATGGAGCTTGAAATCTGATTCATAATGGACACCATGGGAAGATTACTAAAGGGGGGGTGTCTTATTAAGTCAGTTGACAGAATGAATCCAATCAAGGGAAAAGAGGCAGATTTGTGTTCACTATAAAAAAACAGACATTTTGGCCCAGAAATTCGGGTCGCCACGGGTGAGTATGCACGGGGTACTCACCCGTAGGCCCGATGGAAGTGCCGCTTTCCTGCATGCACTGTGCATGCGCGGGAAACCGGCACTTCCGTTCCTCTGAATGAAGAGGTTCAGAGGTTGAACGCATGCGCGGGGGAGGCTGCGCGTGCGCATCGAGCTTCGTTTTTTTTTACAGCTTTTCACGCGAGGGTATGCCTGCAGAATTTAGAAATATAAAAAGCAGGCGTAAGGCATGCTTTTTACAAGGTAAGTGGTGAATTAATTAAAATTAAAACCTTTTTTCCACAGGTTTATTATTTTTAAATATTTTAAAGCAAGGTAAGTTTATTTTTAGCCCCATTCGAAAATAAAATTAATTTTTTCAAAAATTTAAATTATTGTTTAAAATAGTTATTTCATGTAATTTATAGTTTATTTAAAAAATGTCATTTAAAAAAAAAATTATTTGAAGATTTAGTGCTATTTTGGGGCCCTAGTATAAGTCTTGACAGCACTTCCTGTCAGACTTATGAATGGAGCATTCCCTGCTCCGATTGGCTGCCCATGGCCCACGTGATCCCAGGGGACGCATCGAACTAACTGCGTCCCTGGGATATGCAAGCACAGCGCGCCGGCAGCTGGACCAGGCCCCGGATCAGAATACCACGCGGGCCCACAGCTCAATGGCCGGCGCGCAAGGTAAGTGCAGGTAGCGGGCTTACACCAGTGGGAAGCCCCCGACCCGAATTTCTGGGCCATGGTGTTTTAAAATTTAGTACAATGTTAGGCTGCATGCTTACATCTATTGTACTCGTATATGTTGAATCTACTCTTCTTGTAAAGTGCTTTGCATATTGACTGAAGAAATAAAGGTATTGAACCTGAAGCAATGAATATTTTTGTTACAATTCAAGTAAAAAGACAATGTGAATCTCTCTTCATTACAACAAGCGCAATCGAAAATTAAGTAGTAAATTGCACCCAAAATTGCATTAGTTTTAAGAAGTGTTTATTCTCTCACGTTTCTGCGCAAACTCATTTGCATTAAGCTTAATGAAAAATCTGCCATGAACCAGCGCAATCGGGCAGCATTTTAGAACTTAATTTTTTTTAAGAACATAAGAACATAAGAAATAGGAGCAGGAGTAGGCCAATCGGCCCCTCGAGCCAGCTCCGCCATTCAATAAGATCATGGACGATCTGATCCTAACCTCAAATCTACTTTCACTCTCCATCCCACCCGACCCCATGTGAGCTCCCGGGAGAGGCGAAAAACCAGTTAAAAAACCCAATGTGCCAATTTGGGAGAAAAAACTCTGGGAACTTTCTCTCCGACCCATCTAGGTGATCAAAACTCGTCCAGGAGATCACGCTGTCCCTGTATTTCCTACAGTACTTACCTTCTGTAAGAGGTGATGTCCACCCCAGCCAGGAATAGGCTCAATTTACTCTTGAAGGACTCCTAGCTGGCAGCCTGTTCCTGAGGTCACCACTAATCCCTGTGAATAGAACCCTCTCCTGAAATCTAACACAGAATTAGAACACAAGAAGTAGGAGCAGACCAGGCTACATGGCCCCTGGGCCCGCTCCGCCACCCACAGGGCCATGACCGATCCGAACCTAGCCTCATGTCCAATTTCCTGCCCGCTCCCCGTAACCCCTAATTCCCCTTACTTCTAGGAAACTGTTTATTTCTGTTTTAAATTTATTTAATGATGTAGCTTCCACAGCTCTCTGGGGCAGCAAATTCCACAGACCTACCACCCTCTGAGTGAAGAAGTTTCTCCTCATCTCAGTTTTGAAAGAGCAGCCCCTTATTCTAAGATTATGCCCCCTAGTTCTAGTTTCACCCATCATTGGGAATGTCCTCACAGCATCCACCCGATCAAGCCCCTTCACAATCTTATATGTTTCAATAAGATCGCCTCTCATTCTTCTGAACTCCAATGAGTAGAGTCCCAATCTACTCAACCTCTCCTCATATGCCAACCCCCTCATCCCTGGGATTAACCGAGTGAACCTTCTTTGTACTGCCTCGAGAGCAAGTATGTATTTTCTTAAGTATGGACACCAAAACTGTATGCAGTATTCCAGGTGTGGTCTCACCAATATATTGTACAACTGCAGCAACACCTCCCTGTTTTTATATTCCATCCCCCGAGCAATAAAAGCCAACATTCCATTGGCCTTCTTGATCACCTGCTGCACCTGCATACTAACTTTTTGTGTTTCATGCACCAGGACCCCCAGATCCCTTTGTACTGCAGTACTTTCCAGTTTCTTGCCATTAAGATAATAACTTGCTCTATGATTTTTCCTGCCAAAGTGAATAACCTCACACTTTCCAGTATTATATTCCATCTGCCAAATCTTTCCCCACTTACTTAGCCTATCTATGTCCCTCTGCAAGTTTTTTATGTCCTCCTCACTCGTTACTTTCCCTCCCATCTTTGTATCATCTGCAAACTTTGATATGTTACACTCGGTCCATTTCTCCAAATCGTTAATACAGATTGTAAAGATTTGGGGTCCCAGCACTGACCCCTGCGGAACACCACTAGTTACTGATTGCCAGTCTGAGAATGAACCATTTATCCCAACTCTCTGCTTTCTATTAGATAGCCAATCCTCCACCCATGCCAGAATATTACCCAAAATCCCGTGATATTTTATCTTGAGCAATAATCTTTTGTGTGGCACCTTGTCAAATGCCTTTTGGAAGTCTAAATACACTACATCCACTGGTTCCCCTTTATCCACCCTGTATGTTACGTCCTCAAAAAACTCAAGCAAATTAGTCAAACATGACTTCCCCTTCGTAAAACCATGCTGTCTTTGTCCTATTAAATTATGTTTATCCAAATGTCCCGTTACTGTCTCCTTAATAATTGACTCTAAAATTTTACCAACCACAGATGTTAGGCTAACTGGTCTATAGTTTCCAGCCTTCTGTCTATTACCCTTTTTAAATAAGGGTGTTTCATTAGCAGTTTTCCAATCTGCCAGGACCTTTGCTGAGTCCAGGGAGTTATGGAAAATTATTACCAATGCATCCACAATCCCTACCGTCACTTCCCTCAAGACCCTAGGATGGAAGCCATCAGGTCCAGGGGATTTATCCGCCTTAAGTCCCATAATTTTACTGAGTACCACTTCCTTAGTGATTTTAATTGTATTTAGCTCCTCCCCCGCTAGAGACCTCTGTTTGCCCAGTGTTGGGATATTCTTAGTGTCCTCTACTGTAAAGACTGATACAAAATATTTGTTCAGCATTTTTGCCATCTCCATGTTTCCCACCATTAATTTCCCAGTCTCATCCTTTAAGGGACCAACATTTCCTTTAGCCATCCTTTTTCTTTTTATATAACTATAGAAACTCTTGATATCTGTTTTTATATTTTTTGCTAATTTACTTTCATAATCTATTTTCCCTTTCTTAATCAATCTTTTAGTTAATTTTTGCTGTCTTTTAAAGACTTCCCAATCTTCTATCCTCCCACTAGATTTGGCTACCTTATATGCCCTTGTTTTTAGTCAGATACTATCCTTTATTACTTTATTAGCCACGGATGGCTGTCTTTTCTTTTACACCCTTTTATCTTCAGTGGAATATTTTTTTTTTGAAAGTTGTAAAGTAACTCCTTGAATGTACACCACTGATCATGTACCGTCTTACCCTTTAACCTATTTTCCCAGTCCACTCTAATCAATTCCGCTCTCATACCTACATAGTCTCCTTTATTCAAGCTCATTATGTTTGTTTCAGATCCAACCTTCTCACCCTCTAATTGAATATGGAATTCAACCATGTTATGGTCACTCATTCCAAGGGGATCCTTTACTAGGATATTTTTTATTAATCCTGTCTCATTACACAGGACCAGATCTAAGATTGCCTGCCCCCTGGTCAGTTCAGTTACATACTGCTCAAGAAACCCATCCCTAATACACTCAATGAACTCTTCCTCAAGGCTGCCCTGCCCAATTTGATTTGTCCAGTTAATATGATAGTTAAAATCCCCCATAATTATAGCTGTTCCCTTATTACAAGCCCCAACTATTTCCTGATTAATACTCCGTCCAACAGAGTTGCAACTGTTAGGAGGCCTATAGACTATGCCCACTAGTGTTTTTTTCCCCTTATTATTCCTTATTTCCACCCAAACTGTTTCATTATCCTGATCCTTTGACCCAATATCATTTCTCTGTATTGCAGTGATTCCTTCCTTTATTAACATAGCCACCCCACCTCCCCTACCTTCCTGCCTGTCCTTCCTGATTGTTAAATACCCTCCTATGTTTAATTCCCAGTCATGGTCACCCTGCAGCCATGATTCTGTGATGGCCACAAGATCATACCCATATGTAGTTATTTGTACCATCAACTCATCCATTTTGTTACGAATGCTACGTGCATTCAGATAAAGAACTTTCAAATATGTTTTGTGACACTTAGTTCCTGCTTTTTCCCCTTTTACTACTTTACCTTTTACTCCATACATTCTGTCGCTTCCTGACACTCTCTGGTTTTTAATTCCCCCACTGCTACCTAGGTCTATGACCTTCTCCGTTGTCATTTTTATTATTTGCTCTCTAGAAACCTCCCCCCCACTAATTATTTTAAAGCCCTCTCTACAGCCCTAGTTATATGATTTGCCAGGATTTTAAGAATTTTGCTTTAAAAAAATTCCTTGATATATTTAATTTGGTGCAGTTTGATTAATACAGCTGAAAATGGGTTTATCACGAAAAAAAAGCATTTTAGTGTCTAGTCCACCACCTGTGAGTAACGCAATTTTAAATAACTGAAAATGACTTTAAAAAAAACTACACAGAGCCATTTTCTAGTTATATTGGTGTAAAGTAGTCTGTTTTTTTTGTAATTTAAAACAAATTATATTCAAACGCTTTTAAAATGTGCCTATTAGTGTCCACAGGGGAAAAATTCAGTTGCTTTGTGCCTCCTGCAACTAGCGCCCGGGTGCAGCGCCGCCCACACCCCCCGCGAAATTCAGCGGGAGGTTAGCGGTAACTGGTAGCGCCCCATCGCGCTGCGCTGCTGGTGATGACATCATTGCCATGTGCAGCACCCCAGCCGCGATCTTCGGGAGCGCCCCCTGACTTACTGCCAGACACTACGTCCAACGGGGTTAAGGGGACCTACCTACGGCCAGGGAGGTGCTATTTAAAGGTGAGGTGCAGGGCGGCCAGTTTTGTTGCTGGCCGGCTGCCAGCACCTGCCTGCATTCTTGTCCCCGGCCTCCTGAACCGTAGCCCCCCCCGACGGCGGTGTGCCGGCTGCGCTCCAAGAGCCTGGCACTTCTCTTGAGTGCCGAGCTCTTTTGCCAGCACTCCCGATTCCCGTGGGCCCAGCTGGGCCCTGCATGGTGCTGCGGCATATAAAACCATGATATTCCCTCGCAGTGCCCCAAGAGGGAGGTGGGGGTGCTAATTTTGCCGGGGCGCTACTTTTAGCGCCCCGGTGAAGTTAGCATCCCAAAGGGGGTGATACTCAATTTTTAGCCCTATGTACCTTAATTGAGTTAACAAGAATGTGATACATGTAATGCTCAATGGAATATTTCTATGTAACTTCCAATACAATGTTCCAATATATATGTGAATAATTATCCCCTTACTCATTTCCCAGTGAACCCCTCTCTGTTTGCACCATTGTTCTATTTTGAGTAAGCTCAGCCGGAGACATAATTTATGGATCTATCAGCTCTCTGAACAGCTTATTGTTAGTTGAGGAAATAAGACACAAATAAATTCCTGATGGGTAAAAGCTCACCACTAATTCATACCAATTATGTGGCTCATGATTCAAGGGCCGTAGATGAATTCTGCAGACTACAGAATTTTTACACCAACCACGGCAGAAGAGACAATATTCAAAGGCAGAACAATCTGTAATTGCAATGGAGGAAAAGACCATTCATTTGTCTAGCATTTCAGATAGCTACTGCAACTGAATAAATGACAAATATCTCTTATACAAACTGAGCAGGTTTCTGAAACAAAAGTTGTATGGCTTTTGCATGATATCTATACTGGCTTCAGCTATTCAGCAGTACATACTGTGGGCTAGGAAACTATAATTGATAAGGAAAAATTGGAGTGATTTCTAGTTAGTAAGCAGAATGGATTGATCTCTCACTCATTTTGGAACTGGAAGTACCTTAGTACTTAAAATCTGTCTCAATTCAATTTAATATGTCCTCCTGGATCATATTTAATGATTTCCCTTCTGAAAGAAGGCCCCATAATTATGCAGGTCTTCTGAGTCACTCCCAGCACATACTTGGCGTAAGTTCACCGGGAGTGCAGCGAAAGACCCAGAAATTAAATTGGGACCCGAATACACAGTGTAAGATCGCAAAATTCCCACATTCTCCCAAAGTTATTAGTAAAAGGGACCCTGCATGGACATTTTAAAAAGCGTACCCAAAAGATGGCGTCCGCACCTCGTGACCAAAAGCCTGCAAGATTTTTAAAGCTTGGACTCTATAGCAGCACACGCAGCTTTTGGGGAAATCAAAACTTAAAACGCAGTTTCTGTGAAAAAGGACTTTGTATTTTGAAAACCAGACAGCAAACATTGAATATGCATTAAGTCAGATCATAGACAGATCAAAACCAGTTAGGCCTATACTTGAGGCCATTGAGTTGTCTGCATAGATAATCGGAAACTGCTTATGAGAGCCGTCAAGGCTGTACAGCCCGATTAGAATGCATTAATGACAATACAGCCCGGACATCAGGCCATTAGGTGTGATAAACGGCCATCTAAAAACAGTTAGTTTAGATTGCTATAATCATTTAAAACAGCCCGCCAAAATTGAAACAATGAACTAACCTGATTTGGCGTGCAGATAAGGGCCATTCAAAAGGAGTTTAACTGTAGGCCCTCAGTAGCAATCGTGGGCTCGCTCTTGCCCTGGACTCTTGCTCTCTTGACTCTTGCACTCTTGACTCTGACCTCTCGTCTGGTCTTGGGCTGCTGCCGCTCAGACTCATGCCCTGGCCTCGTGGCGGGTTCTCTCTTCGCTCCCCGTAGCAGAGTTTCAATGGCTAAGGACACCATACCAATTGCAGGGGAGGGGAACGAGACCCGAGTCCATAGTCATCCAGGACGCCCAGGCCACAAAAAGGGGCGAGATGAAAAGTGAGTAGGCAGCCCAGGACTTGTATAGTAACCAAATGAGATGAGACAAAAAGAGACGAAGAAGAAGGTAACAACTCGATAAGAGCAGAGCAGGGCAACGAAAAACATATTGATGAGGCCAAGCGTCTAGTTATAAGCTGGTGCTTGGTGAGACGAACATTCTGTTGAGCACTGCGAAAATGCAGGTGTCCACGCCACGCCGAGTATACTGGCGTTTTAACGCATGGGTAGGAAAATCTAGGCAGTTAAAACTGCCAACTGCCCTATAGGCACAACATTACCGCCGCCGACCGCCCGAGGGAAAAGAAGAGGAGAACCCATCGTGACGAGACGATGACGGTAGCGGAGGAGAAGAAGGTGTGTCGCATCAGCAGCTCCAGCACCGCGCCACTGAAGACCACGTGGTGACAGGGTACCTAAGAGGACAGAAGACCAAACCTCAAAAACGTGCATCCGTTAAACAGTTGGCTTTGCTTTGGATTGGTGAGCATGAATTCTGGCCACTCATAAGGGGATTGTTAATGTAGTTTTTTTCCCTCGATGTGCCGTGAGTTCCCCATTCCCTGTATAAGTATAGTTATCTTGTATTTGCCTGTATTTTATACTAGTGACTTCTCATAAGACTGTTTTATTTCCTGTTTTAATAAAATCTTGGTTTTCTTACACCAAACCACTTGTCTGCTCGAGTTTTCTGTATCGCCGCCTGTACCTAAGTCTGGTGTCTAGAACCCAGTGATGTGGGAGCGATTCGAACTGCTCACAAACAGTCAGGGGCATAACTGACTAGGCGCACGCGCCAACCCGCCAGCCCCTACAGAAAATGGCGACCATGGCAGGACACCGGCAACAGGGTTGCGATACAGTAGACCATGGTTCGGATGAGCAAACCATGATGGAGGAAAGGATTTCTGATTATGTGTTTAGCAAGGTGAATATCACAAAGAAGTGGATCACCACTCTGTTAAGGGCTGGGCATCTGGTAGATGCAGCAGCTAAGTGAACAGAGGGGTAGGAACACAAGAAGTCCTTAGAGAAGGCTGTTTGGCTGATGCATTTCAAAAAGCAGGTGCAGCTTTAGGATAGGCTCGTTGCAGCACAGGCAGTCGTGTTAAGGGAGTCAGCCCTGGAGATCCAGGATAAGGCTCTAGCAGGGGAAAAGTTATTAGTAGCTTTGCAGGCCCTGAATCAGGAGAGAGTGCATTTAATGGGAGAACGCAAGGCCCAGTTGGAATACCTATGGTGCCAAGTCACCGAGGTCAAGGGAAATGAGCTAAGGTTGCAGGAGAAAAACGCCCGCTTGGCAAGGCAGATTAGGAAACAGGAAGAGAAAGTACCGGAGGTAAAGGCAGCTTGCAAGCTAGCGAACGAACAGTGGTTTGAGGAGGCAGAACACGGCCCCTGTAAAGAGCGGATAGAAAATCTGAGCCGGGCCCTCTGGAAGGCAAATGGCATGGTATGCCTTATAAGCCCAAAGGCAGGTCAGGCGGATTTTAAGAGGAACAAGGGGAGGACAGTTCCAACGTCACCGGTAGTGCCCAGGGACGACCCGGTTGAGAGTGAGGAGATCTCACGGCCACCACCCGTAGCGCCAAGTTTCAGCGAGGTTTGGCAGCAAGGGGGTGTGGAGCCAGAGGTGGAGGCAGAGGTGGAGCAACCCCCGCCAGAGAGATCGGAGCCGGGATTGATGTGCCCAGCACGGCATCGGAGGCTCGGCCCACCCGTCGAAGGCGACGATGAGGGATCCCTCCAAAACCGTTTGTATTACCCTTTAACACACAACAGCTTAGGGCTATCGTCAACCATATCCCGAAGCTCTCCGAAAAAGGAGACCCCTCGATCCACTTCAGGGACATAGAGCAGGCAGCCAGCGTCAACGACTGCGATGGCGCTGAGCAGGCCAAGATGCTGCTATTCTCCCTGGAGAGCAGTCTCCTCCAATCCCTCTCTGACGAGTGTAAAAGGGGGCAGAGCGGGTACGAGGAGCTTAGAGGTGCGGTTCTGGAGGCCATGGGGATGAATGAGGGAAATCCTTTCTCCCGTGTTGAGAAGACGGTCCAGCTCCCAGGGGAAACCCCGCAGGCTTTCGCGGACTGGCTGTGGCCAGTGTACCAGAGTGCCTGTCCAGGGACATCGTACCGGGGGTTTCTGAATGGGGATCTCCTGGCCCATTGCCTCCATTGCCTGGTGGCGAACAGCTTGCCACAGATCCGGGCCAAGGCAGAAGTCTGGTTCGACCCTAAAAATCCGCAGACCACCGAGCTTACGGTGAGCAGGCAGCTAACTCTGGCCTATAAAAATGGTAGGGGAGCCGGTGCACACCCACCCAAGGGGAAGGTGCATGAGGTAAAACCCGGACCGGGTAGGAAAGAGTGGCACCAGGAAGGGTGTAGCCCCCCCAACACAAAGACGAATTGTTACAGGTGCGGGAAGGATGGTCACTGGGGGAAGGAGTGCAAAAACCCTTGGAAAGATAACAAGGGAAAGAATTCCACAGCCCCAGCCCAAAAGGCGGCGACAGGAATCCCTCCTGCAGAGGTTGTGTCACTTTTGGACACCGTGAGGTCCTTACTGACTGGCTGGGGGAGAGTAACAGCCACCACCGGTGCTCTGACCCCATCAGCCCCATCCAACCCACAGCCATGACTAGAGCCAGCGCAGCCTGTTTACCTGTGTTCCCTCCAATACGATGAATGGAAGAGACCCCTTTTGGAGATGGAGGTAGAAAAGGTGATGGGGACCTATCTGATAGACACGGGGGCATCATGCACCATGGTCTACTCAGCTAACCTCACCAGCTCGCCTCTCTCTAATGGGGTCCCATACAGTCTGTCGGGGTTCACAGGTAAAGAACAGGCAGGCTCGTTTTCCATCCCGCTCACCATTCAGTTAGGACCGCTCCGCTCCAAGTGGACCTGTGTCCTGATGAAATGGGAAGTGGAGGGTGGAAGAGGGGTCTTGGGAGCCGACTTTATTGTAGGCCACGGGATCCTAGTGGATTTGAGGAATCATTGCTTATGGGGGGAAGGTAAAGTGAAGAACAGAGAGGTAGTAGTGATCCCAGGAAAGGAAGGGAAGGGGACGCTATGCACCATGAAGCCCAAAGAGGGTTATAACCTTGAGCTTATGGTCAGTAACATCCCACAGGAGTTCCAGGCATTTGTGCAGGCCCACCTGGCCATATTTGCCACTCACAAACACGACTGCGGGAGGGTCAACAGGTTTGAGGTCAGCGTAGATGGGTACCCCATGGCCCGACCACAGAAACAGTATAACTTCCCCAGGGAAGCAGAGCCAGACATGGAAGCAGCCATGTCCTCTTTAATACAGCAGGGAGTGCTGAGACCAATAGCTACCCATGTGAATTCGCCATTGTGGCCGGTTAGAAAACCGGACAATTCCTGGAGGGCCATGGTGGACTATCAAGTGCTCAATAGTAACATCCCAGCCTATGCACCCACAGTAGCAGCAGTTGCCGACCTGATAGGATGTATTCCAGCATCCGCGACCACTTTCACGGTGCTGGATATTTCCAACTGGTTTTGGTCAATCCCTTTAAGGAGGGAGGATCAGTACAAGTTTGCCTTTACGTTTAAAGGGCAACACTACACATGGAACTGCTTGCCTCAGGGCTTCCACAACAGCCCCAGCATTTTCCATCAGTGCATGGCAAACAGTTTAAAGGATTTTAGCCAGCCCAGACAGTTGGTCCAATATGTGGATGACCTGCTCATGTTCACCGATTTGAAAGAGGAGCATGGCCCACTATTGGCCGAACTGCTGGAGCTGCTCGGGCAGAAGGGTTTCAAGGTAAACCCCAAGAAATTACAGAACGGCCAGTCGGAGGTGAAATTCCTTGATCTGACCGTGTGCGCTGGAGAAAGGGCCATAGATAAGGCTAGGAGGGAGGCGGTACAAGAGTTACCGGTCCCTAACAAAGTAACGGGTGTGAGGTCGTTTCTAGGGCTAACCGGGTACTGTAGAGACTTTATTGAGGACTATGCAGCCACCACAGCCCCTCTGCTCTGACTCCTACACAAGGGAGTGGAGTGGCTTTGGGATGAGGGTTGCCAGGCAGCATTTGTCAGGCTCAAGAAAGACTTGCAGACCGCACCAGCTCTAGGGGCCATAGACGGGGGAAAGAGTTTTTCCTGGAGGTAGCAGCCAGCGGGGACAGCCTGAGTGCCGTGCTGCTCCAAGAGCGGCATGGCCGGCTGAGGCCTGTGGTCTACTCCTCCCGGATACTCACGGATGTGGAGAGGAGCTACTCCAACTGTGAGCGGCACCTCTTGGACACACATTGGGCTGTGAAAAGATCGTTGATCTTCACAGGCACCTCTCCCATCACACACCCACCCAGATGCTTCTGGATGGGAGGATCAAGGATGGGACAGAGAGCAGTACCCGCATTGCCCACTGGACCTTGCTCCTCTCATAGATGGATCTTAGAGTGAAGGGTCTCTGCGAGCCAAAACTTGCAGCCAATGTGGTATATCCTGGAACAGCCTTGAAGGGGTTTGGGAAGTGAATATCGGTTTACGGGCCGGGATACATCCCACAGGCCGCGAGCTCTATGTAGACAGTTCCAGCACGGTATCTGCTGGCGAGCGTCTCACGGGGTGTGGAGTTTATGACCCAGCGGCAAAGATTGCCCTGGCGATTAAGCTCCCCAGCACCATGAGCGCCCAGCAGGCTGAATTTTCCGCGGTAGTGTAGATCGTTACACACACCAAAATTTTCCCCACCCCCTACACGATTTGCTCGGACAGCATGTTCACGTGCAATTCGTGTACGGAGTACCTGGCCATCTGGTCCCGCCGTGGATACAACTCCACTGACGGGAGACCCCTCACAGTAAAACCCCTGCTGGGAAAGTATCCCCCACGATGACGGCATCGCTGCGACAGCCTCAGTACTCAACACCAACAACAGCCAATCTCCAGACGTCATCCTACAACTCATCCGCTTCATCCTTGACCACAATGTCTTCACCTTCGACAACTAGTTCTTTACCCAAACACACGGAACAGCCATGGGGACCAAATTCGCACCCCAATACGCCAACAACTGCATGCATAAGTTCGAGCCAAACTTCTTTGCTGCACAGCACCTCCAACCAACGCTATACACCAGATACATCGACGACATTTTCTTCCTATGGGCCCACGGCGAAGAATCACTGAAAAGACTACACGATAACATCAACAAGTTCCATCCCACCATCAAACTCCCATGGACTGCTCCTCAGAATCGGTTTCATTCTTAGACACATGAATCTCCATGAAAGACGGACACCTCATCACTTCACCCTACCGCAAGCCCACGGACAACCTCAGGATGCTCCACTTCTCCAGCTTCCAACCTAACCACGTAAAGAAGCCATCCCCTATGGACAAGCCCTGCGAATACACAGGATCTGCTCAGACGAGGAGGAACGTGATGGACACCTACAGACGCTGAAAGACGCCCTTGTAAGAACGGGATATGATGCTCGACTCGTTCATCGACAGTTCCGACGGGCCACAGCAAAAAATCGCATATACCTCCTCAGAAGACAAACACGGGACACAACCAACAGAGTACCCTTCGTCGTCCAGTACTTCCCCGGAGCGGAGAAACTACGCCATGTTCTTCGCAGCCTTCAACATGTCATCGATGATGACAAACACCTCGCTAAGGCCATCCCCACGCCTCCACTACTCTCCTTCAAACAGCCGCCTAACCTCAAACAGACAATCGTTCGCAGCAAATTACCCAGCTTTCAGGAGAACAGCGACCACGACACCACACAACCCTGCCACGGCAACCTCTGCAAGACATGCCAGATCATCAACACAGATACCATCATCACACGTGAGGGCACCACCCACCAGGTACATGGTACATACTCATGTGACTCGGCCAACTTTGTCTACCTCATATGTTGCAGGAAAGGATGCCCCGGAGCATGGTACATCGGCAAGACCATGCAGACACTGCGACAACAGATGAACGGACACCGCACAACAATCGCCAGGCAGGAGTGTTCCCTCCCAGTCGGGGAACACTTCAGCAGTCAAGGACATTCAGCCTCCGATCTTCGGGTAAGCATTCTCCAAGGCGGCCTTCGAGACACACGACAATGCAAAATCGTAGAGCAGAAACTGATAGCCAAGTTCCGCACTCATAAGGATGGCCTCAACCGGGATCTTGGGTTCATGTCACGCTACATGTAACCCCACCTGATGTAGGGTCATCCAGACTCGAGTCGTCGTTGGCTTGTTCTCTCCACACAGATGCGGCCAGACCTGCTGTGATTTCCAGCAAAAAAAATGTTTTTTCGTCTGTTTTTTGTTTTTCATACAGACCCCAGCATCTGCAACATTTGACCCTTTGTGACCCCACCTCATTGTTCTTTGATGTAGTGTTTTCCTGACTAACCTGCTTGGACACCATTCACACCTTTGATTGCTGTGATTATCTCTCTGCCGAGGTGTGATAAATGGCAGTTAGAAAGATTATCTGTAATCATCTGGCATTATTCTCTGACTATATAAGCTGTGTCTTTATGCATCTCTCCACTTCACCTGACGAAGGAGCAGCGCTCCAAAAGCTTGTGATTTCAAATAAAACTGTTGGACTATAACCTGGTGTTCTGTGACTTCTTACATTTGTCTACCCCAGTCCAACACCGGCATCTCCACACCATGGAAAAGATCCTGACAGCAGTGGGGGAGGAAGGGGAGGCTTTCATCCACAAGGTGAAAGCCCATTCCTCCACAGAACCCCACGGCCAAGGCAACCAGCAGGCTGACTTGCTCGCCAAGGAGGGTGCCCGCACAGGCACTTTCTGGGACCCATTTGGGTCCAGAGCCATGGCGGCGGTCAGAGGTAGGGATGGGACCCAAGGGAGTGTAGGGGTAGCATTAGCCCCGGACCTTAAGATGGTCCAAGCCCAAGACCCCGTCCTCAAAGCAATCCTCGCTGCAGTAACCGAGGGAAAAAGGGTAGAGGGTCTGTATGGCACAGCAACCCTCTCCATCAAAGAGGATATGCTGTTCCGTGGGGAACAGTGGGTTGTGCCGCAGCAGCTCTGGAGGGAATTCCTTCAACTGGCCCATGAGGGTCCAGGAGCGGGATACCCCGGGCCTGAGACCACCTGGCAGTGGGTGGAACAGGCGGGATGGTGGCCGGGACTCAGGGACGATGTCCGCGAGTTCTGTGCAGGCTGTCTTGTGTGCACTGCTAATAACCCTGACCCCCACAAAAGGAAGGTACCTATGGGACATGTCAGGAGGGTAGAGGGACCATGGCAGTCGATACATGTCGACTACATCGGGCCCCTGCCCACCGCCCAGGGAGGCTATAAGTGCTGCCTAGTCCTGGTGGATGTGTTCACCAAATGGGTAGAGGCCTTCCCCTGCAGAACAGCCACAGCTCCGAGTACTGCCAGGATCCTGGTCCGGGAAGTGTTCTCGCGGTGGGGACTACCACAGTTTGTGGAGTCCGACCAAGGGAGTCACTTCACTGGACAGGTGATGCAGAACATCCTTATGCTGTTAGGCATTGAGGGGAAATGGCACGTGGCCCACAACCCGCAGTCATCGGGAATTGAGGAACGGATGAATAGGACCCTAAAGGAAAGGTTGAGGAAGGAAATGGTGAACTCGCCCCATAAATGGGCCGAGGTCCTACCGTTGGTTTTGATGGGGATCCGGGCCAGCCAGTCTAAAAGCACAGGGTACTCCCCATACAAGCTAATGACTGGCAGGTTTATGCAGACCCCCACCAATTTACTAGCCCCGGTGCTCACAGAGGGTCAGCTCAGAGAGATAAACCGGTACAGGTCCGCCCAAAACCTCTTTGAGCACCTGAAGCAGGTCCACGAGCAGGCGGTTGGGAACATGGGAAGGCAGCATTGTAATAACCGATTGCTGCTCAAACCCAGAAAGCACCATGAGTGGGAGATAGGAGATCAGGTCATGGTGAGGAACTATGCCCGAGTAGGAAGTTTGGAGGCATGGTACATGGGGCCCTACAGCATTGTAGATAAAGCCAGCCCCATGGTACACGCCGTTAAGATGCCCCGGCGTGCAAAATGGTTTCATATCAACCAGTGCAAGCTGTTCAGACCTGAAAGGGGAAAACAGCTAGTTGGGGTAAGGTCTGAGGATAGAGATCCTCAGCCTGCAGCAGGAGCGAGTTCACAGACTGCACAGGCAGGCGCTGTAGCTTGCTTAAAGGGAGGGGCCATCCCGCCCATCGATTGGGACACTCCCCCACTCTTCTGGGACCCAGTCGAGGGGGAGGGACCTGAGGGCGAAAACCCCGCCCCTAATCCAGGTGTAGAGGAGGAGGGAACTGAGGTCAAAAACCCCACCCCGGACCCAGCCACGGGACCTGGGGGCGGAGACTCTCAGCTTGCAGCAGCAGGCTGCGAAGAGTTACCTGCCCCTAGCCCAGGTTCGGGAGAAGTCAAGTCTGAGGGAGCAGCGGTTCGGGTTAAAGGCACATCGGCCAAGAAAGCCCCACCCATCAAGGCCCCTGGAAGGTCCCCACGGATGCCCCAGCCGAGAAAGCCATGCTCATGTAAGGAATTAGCACACACGCTAGCGGGGCTGGGGCTATTTGTCTCTGGCCAGTCAGAAGACTCTGATCTGCTCCAGGGACCCACTTGCAGTTTTGAAGCACTCCCCTATTCCTGAGTTCTGACCCCTGGACTTATTTGGTGGCGATGTAGACAGAAAACAACGTGACTCGTGGTTTGGGTGCAAAACAGACCAGTATTTATTGAAAACAAAATAAAGAAAAATCAAAATGGCTCTTATGCCTGGTACAACACTTTTGCTTAAACACAGTACACTTAGTGTCCGCTAGAGCACTCCCTGCTCAGTGCAACACTACCTTATTTTAAATACAGTACTTTAATATAGACTTTAAAAAATAGCTACACAGCGTTCACCAAAGCACTTTAGCTTGATGCAACACCCCTTTTAATACAGTTTTACACACAGTACTTTAAAACAGCTACTCCTTTTAAATACAGTTTTAAATACCGAATTCAGTGTTCACTATAGCACTTCTCTGCTAGGTGCAACACTGTCTTACTTAAATAGGGGAGGAGAAATGGACACAACGAAGGAAATCGACTAAAATCACAATTCTTATGAAATAGCCCACTTTACTCCCACCCCTATACCTATTCTAAGTTGCCTTGTGGAAGGCCAGAAAATATATGCTCACCACTGGAAATGCCTGCTCTGTGTCCTGTCAACTTAGATCTTCACTGCCCCGAAGTGAAAAACACCCCAGTGTTTTAAAAGTAAACTGCTGGTGTTTCGCTTCTACAGGCAGACTCCCATGCTGTAGAGAGACATGAAGGCAAGGCCAGAGAGAGAGCAAGAGCTTCTGGGAAGCTATCTTATATACCCCCTTTTGGGGCCCACCCAGATCTGGATGTTTCTGGGCTAAAACAAAAGGGATCCAACTGGCCCATTGTCCAGTAATGGGTTTGAATGTGTTCTCCCATTCATTTAAATGGTTTCTCCTCAGTTTGGATGTGTCCACTTGATATACAAACAAATGCTAATAGCATTCAATTTCTTTGTAAACAAAGCATTGTCCTGTGGTCATCTGAAACCGCAATTGATTGACAGTTGTAGAATTCGCAAAATTAATATTGTACTATAAGGGTCCTCTGGCAGAAAAGGCCTTGATTTTAAAAAGACTGTTTCAAAAGAAGCCCAGAAAAGGGACACACAAAATGGCCACCAGACCCCGTGACTGACTTATTGAACACTTTAAAATGGTTCCTGCAGTCCCCAGACAGCCTTTGTGGATTCAACCCACAGTAAGTTCTGGAAGCCGTTTCTGAGAGAACGAAACCAGACACATACACATACATATAGATTGGATGCAGATCCAGTCAGAACGGCCTGTGGATAAAGGCCATCTAGATGTTTACCCAGATACAGGGGGAACAGTTCCATATTCATAAAGAACACATCAAGGACCCGTTAAGGACATCAAGAAAACATTAAAACATTACCAGGTCATTCCAGACCAGAGATGGCCATCACCGGCCATCCTGAAAGCAGTTTAAATATAATAACTATCCCGCTGTGCCATAAGCCCGCCAAAAGTTTAACAAAGACCAACCTTGATTAGGCAGGAGATAAGGCCTCGATTGAGAAGTATAATTGGGTATCCCGGGAAAAGACAGGGCTGCTGGTTGAAGAATTGAGTGCCCAGATAGCCGATGACATTGGGGATCCATCGAGAATCTAGGAGGAAGCTTGTAGATGCTTCTGGAAGACGAGCACGCTAAAACCTCGTAGCCAGAGAGAGAAGTTGGTAGCGGGAACGCCTCGGCCATTCCCGAGTCAAGAAGGTGGTTCAAGTTTGCGTTCGGCCTCCGGGGTATTGGTCGGGAGATCATCGACCAAAAACCCCGGGGCCGCTGCAAAACGAGGAGAAAGTCGAGGAGAAGAGAGGGCGAAACTCCCCACCACATCGTGGGCCGGAGCACAGAAAAAAATGAGCTGTGAACAAGATGAGGGTCCGCTCGCCTTGCTGAAGTAGAGGAGCCATCAGCCTGAGCAGCCGCTGCTCCCACAGCCCAATGGCCACGAGGAGACAGGACGCCTGAAAGGATCAAAACACAGACCTGTTTCAAAACCTTGCAATTCCTAGTTGGATTGGTGAGCATGTTTCTGGCCCTTCATAATCGGATCTAGATAGGTTAAAGTGGGTGGTCATTTTGGGTATAATTAACATGAGTTGTTGTCCCTCGATGTTCCGTGTGTTTCCCCATTTCGTGATGACTGTTGTAATGTATAATATGCCTGTATCTATTTTAGCTAGTACTGTATTGTTATGATTTGTTTTTCCCTCCCATGTACCCCCTCATTTGCTTGCATTTGATTTGTTTTTCCTTATGCAATAAAATTTTATTTTGTTTCATTATACTTGGTCTATAAGAGTATTCTCTGCATTGTAGTTCCTGCACCTAAGGCCAGTGTCTCGAACTTAAGGGGTGGGTGGGTCGAACCACTCAAGGTTTCACTGTGCAAAAGAGAGAGAGAGAGAGGCCCCTGGCGAGAGAAACCTCTATGATCTCAGAGAGAAAACCCCTTACAGAAAATGGCGACCGTGGCAGGACACTGGCAGCAGGATTGCAATGTATTAGACCCAGGTTTAAATGGTCGAAATGCAATGGATGAGAGGATAGCGGATATTGGGCTAGATTTTCAGTTGCTTGCGCCAGCAGTTAGCGCCTTAAGAGAAGTGATTTCCGGGCGCTATGCGTGTAGCGCCCGGGCGCAGCGCAGTTTGCGCCCCGCCCCAAATTAAGTTGCCCGTTAGCGCCGGCGCAAAGTTTAGCGCCCGCCCGGATGCGCGCGCAGAAAATGACGTCACATCCTCGTGCAACGCCCTTTGGCCGCCCCGATTGCAAACTTCAGTCGGACCGCCCCATTGTGCGGCGGGCGGCCGGAGCGTTTGGAAAAAGGAACGCAACACAACCAGCGCGGGCCCCGGGGGGCGCTAATTAAAGGGAACGTCCTCTCCAGTATAAAGGCCATCCATTATTTCAGAAAACAGTCTTGTGCAACGCATTTCTGGAGACACAACAAGGAGGATAGCTAACTGGTTTCAAGCAGCAAGAGCCAGGTATTTTTGGACTCAGGCAACAGCGCTGCAAGTGGCCATTTGGAAATTAGAGTGTTTGCCAGGATTTGATGGGGGTTGCATGGGGTGCCAACGCGGAGCTGCAGCTCCATGTCCGTAGGGCTCGCAGACGTATTGTGAGAGGGGCAGCCCTGGCTAGAGGCAGAGGGGGCTACAGGCGTCGGCCACGTAGGCCTTACCCAGTCAGGCTATACCGCCAGCAGCGCTCCTACCTAAACATGAGTGCCGCGCGATGTGTTAAAAGGCTCCGATTCCGGAAGGGGGTGATTGCAGAGATCTGCCACCTGCTTCGCCGAGATCTGCGGCCAAAGCTCAGGTGCAGGACGTCTCTGTCGGTGGAAGTGAAGGTGACAGTGGCATTGAACTTCTATGCCACCGGCTCCTTCCAATACGCTGCTGGGGACATAGCAAACATCTCCCAGTACGGCGCGCATCGCTGCATCCGCCAGGTGACCGAAGCACTGTTCAGAAGGAGAAGCCAATTCATCTCCTTCCCCATGGCCCTGGAGAGCCAGCATCAGCGCGCATTGGGATTTTCCAGACTCGGGGAATTCCCCTTGGTGCAGGGCGCCATTGACTGTACGCATGTGGCTTTGCGGGCCCCTCTGGAGCATGGCGAGCAGTATCGCAACAGGAAGGGCTACCATTCTCTGAATGTGCAGCTGGTCTGTGACCACAAGCAGCGCATCATGGCAGTCAATGCCAGCTTCCCAGGCAGCAGCCACGATGCCTTTATCCTGCGGCAGAGTACTGTGCATGACATGTTCCAGGCACAGCCTCCCCCAAGAGGATGGCTACTCGGGGACAAAGGCTATCCTTTGTGCACCTGGCTCATGACCCCGCTCCGCGCGCCCAGGACCGCTGCTGAAGAGGCCTACAACGAGAGCCATCAAACCACCCGCAACATCATCGAGCTAACTATTGGGGTCCTCAAGCAGCGGTTCCGCTGCCTTGATCGCTCCGGAGGAGCTCTCCAGTATTCGCCGGACCGGGTCTCCCAATTTGTGGTGGTTTGCTGCATGCTACACAACCTGGCTATCCGCAGGACTCAGGCACTGCCACCTGACGTTGGACCAGCACCTCAGGAGGAGGAGCAGGAGGAGCATGAGGAGGAGGAGGAGGAGGAGGAGGAGGAGCAGGAGTACGTTCCCAGGAGGGAGCGACCAGGGCCAAGGGCCGCACGACGCCACCTTATTACACGGTACTTCTAAGCCCCCTGTCAGGGAATGGCCAGGGGCCATGAGGGAAGATGAATGCAGCCGCTCCGCAAGCCCTCAGCCGGCGAAGCCAACAAACACTAAGAAGAACAACCATGGAGACTGCATGAATAAAGATAATTTTTTATTAAACAAAAATGAAAAGCCCTTCCCACATGAATCCCCAAAAACAATAAACGGGCCCCACAAAAAGCCCAACAAACGACTCACTCCCACAAACTGGGGAGGAGCCACTCCACCTTTATTGAAACCGGGCCTCAACGTCGGCCTAACGCAAAAAAAAAGCCCTCCAAAAGCACAACCATGGGCAAAATAAAGATGGCCACCGCCATATTAAAGGAAAGCTGGCCACACCCTCTACTGAGTGGCCCGCGAGGGCGAGACCTTGGCCAGCATTTTGCCTCCCCTGCCCTGCCTGCTGCTCCTTCGCAAGCTCTGCCCAGTGGCTGCTGCGAGGCTGGGGGAAGGCGCCTGAGGCTCAGATGCCCTTCCGCCAGATGCCACTGGGGGGCGGCCTACACGGCGTTTGGGCCTCGAGGGGCCGTCTCCTGAGTGGCGCGCCTGAGCCTGGCCACCATCAGCTGCAGCCGCTTGCCCTTGACGCCCCAGAGGGGGAATGGCGGCGACGGATGGTGCAATGTGGGCCAGCTGGCGTCTGGGATGCGCTGGCTGGTGCTGTGGCGCGGTGGCACTCGGCCGGGCCCGCACTGCAGGATCCGCAGCAATCAGCCGACGGCCGGCTTGCTGGGATGGTCCAGCGCGGCGCCTGCCCTGGCGATGCCTGCCTGAGACAGCGCGTGTGGCAGCAGTGAGTGGCCCTCTGGTCCTGGTGTGCGCGCGCATCACATCCGCCAGGGTCTTGACGGCATCAGTTAGCATGCGGCCAGTCGCGGCAGTTGCTGCCCCGAACTCGCGCACACTGGTCGCCAGCGACTCGATGGCCTCAGGCATGCGCCCCACCACGCTCATGAGCTCCGTGTGGCGCCGGTCCGAGTCGTCGGCCATCTGATCGAGCTTCCGCACCTCCTCCGAAGTGAAGGTGTCCGGACTGGAGTCGCGACTCTCCCGCTGGGGAGGAGGGGGCCGAACTAGGGGACCCTTGCCGCGTTGGTGACGGCGAGTTTGCCGAGCAGCAGCACTCCCCTCTGATCCTTCCCCCCTTTGGGGGGAAGGCCGCGGGCCACGCGCACGGCTGCTGGGTGGCTGGACGCCACTGGTCCCAGAAGCTGCATTGCCCTGCGACAGTTCCTCCAGGCACTCGTCCAGTGAGGAGGTGTCGAGCATTTCCTCCTCTCCTGCGGGACGTGACTGTTCCCCCGAAGGTCCGGCTTGCTCCTCCTCCTCCTCCTGGTTGGAGGTGCTGTCACTGGCAGCCTCAGGGTCCTGGTCGTCACCAGCTGAAAGCAGGAATGCACAAGAGTAGCTTCAGAGTGAGGAGACGGCGTCAGCGAGGGAGTTAGGACTGGTGGGATTCAGCGCATTGGTGGGACAGTGGCAAAGGAGGTAGCTCGGATGGGCCAGTGCGACGCGAGAGGGCCAAAAGGCGAGGTCCTTACCATTGCCGGGCAGTGGAGGGTCGGATACACCGCACGCTGTGGGGACAATCACACGTGCTCCCATGAGCACACACACGCGCTCCTCCAGCCGAGTGAGCTCCTGCAGCTTGGCGCGGCCACCCCTGGCACGGGCCTGGCGATTAAACGCGACTTTAGCCTGCAAGAGAAAGGACGGGCTGTAAGGGCGCAGTGAAGCCCTGATGTAGTGTGCACTGCCTCCCATGGTGGAATAGCTTGGCCAGAGTGAAGCCCTGATGTAGTGTGCACTGCCTCCCATGGTGGAATAGCTTGGACAGAGTGAAGCCCTGATGTAGTGTGCACTGCCTCCCATGGTGGAATAGCTTGGACAGAGTGAAGCCCTGATGTAGTGTGCACTGCCTCCCATGGTGGAATAGCTTGGCCAGAGTGAAGCCCTGATGTAGTGTGCACTGCCTCCCATGGTGGAATAGCTTGGACAGAGTGAAGCCCTGATGTAGTGTGCACTGCCTCCCATGGTGGAATAGCTTGGCCAAAGTGTAGAGTGCCGAATGGCCATTTGATGCTCATGACTGTCCCAATGCTGCTGGCTGAGGGCTGGCCAAAAGGACTTTCAGGTCCCTTTGCCCATCATGTCAGGTGTACATGCAAGAATGAGGAGGAGACTGGAAAGGCTACTCACCCTCACAATCCTGGTCAGATCGTTGTACTTCTTACGGCATTGTGTGTGGGTCCTGGGGGCCTCGCCGGTGAATGTCACCCTCTGGGCGATCTGCTTCCAGGCTTTGGTGTAGTCGTGGTGGGTTGGATTCCTCCCACTGTCTGGAAACAAGATCTTGCGCCTCACCTCCAGAGCTGTGAGCATGATGTCCAGATCACCCTCTGAGAAGCGCAGGGCACGCTGACGGGCCTTCTCTGGCGTTGCCATGACTCCCTGGGGCTGAGCAGTAGTGTTGAGGCCTCTTTGCAAGGCTGCAGTGTGCAGGGCGTGGCAGCAGACTAATTCGTCCCTTCCCCCTTTAAGAGCTGGTCGGCACCACGGGGTCTGCTGTCAGTGCAAAAATGACCGCACCCGTGCTGCGCCCCGCCTGGGCGCTTTCCCTCTGGACCGCCGGCTTAGCGCCTAAAGAGAGTAGTGGAACGCCTCTTTTAGCGCTCCACCAACCTCTTAGGGCGAAGCCACTGAATTCCCGGCAACGGGGCGCTACTTTGGGGCGGGCGCTAACTTCGGGCGGGCGCTAAAGCTAGCGCCCCAAAACTGCCTAAACTGAAAATCTAGCCCTATGTCTTTGGTATGGTGAATCTCACTAAGCAGTGGATTTCCGATCTCTTACTGGATTGGTGTCCGGTAGACGCAGCCATCAGGTGGACAGAGAGCAAAGAGCATAAGAAGTCAGTGGAAAAGGCAGTGTGGCTGATGTGTTACAAGAAACAAGTCCAGATTTTGGACAGAGTCGTTGCAGTACAGGCAGCCAGGATCACAACCCAGGCAGCAGAGATAGAGGAAAAGGCCATGGGTGGGGAAAAACTCATCACAGCGCTTCACGCGCTGAATCAGGAACGCCAAGTTGGAGCCAGCCAACATCAGGCTAGAATAGAGTATCTGGAATGCCAGGTCATAGAGTCATAGAGTCATAGGGCTAGATTTTCAGTTGCTTGCGCCAGCAGTTAGCGCCTTAAGAGAAGTGATTTTCGGGCGCTATTCGTGTAGCGCCCGGGCGCAGCGCAGTTTGCGCCCCGCCCCAAATTAAGTTGCCCGTTAGCGCCGGCGCAAAGTTTAGCGGCCGCCCGGATGCGCGCGCAGAAAATGACGTCACATCCTCGTGCAACGCCCTTTGGCCGCCCCGAATCCAAACTTCAGTCGGACCGCCCCATTCTGCGGCTGGCGTCCAGAGCGTTTGTAAAATGGAACGCAACACACCCTGGGGAGCGCAAATTAAAGGGCACTCCTCCTGCACTATAAACGGCAGTCTGCATGTGTTGTGTGGAAGGATCCAGTGTGTTGTTGTGAACGGTGTATTTATGTTTCCGGCCACCAACACCTCCTCCTCCTCCTCCTCCTCCTCCTCCTCCTCCTCCTCCTCCTCCTCCTCCTAAAAAAACACATGCACCCTTCCCCTTTAAGAGCTCACTGGCACCAGAGTGTCTGCCGTGCGCTGCGCCCGAGCTCGGGCGCTGCGCTCTGCACCGCCGGCTTAGCGCCTAAAGATAGTAGTGGAACGCCTCTTTTAGTGCTCCACCAACCTCTTAGGGCGAAGCCACTGAATTTCCGGCAACGGGCCGCAACTTTGGGGCGGGCGCTAACTTCGGGCGGGCGCTAAGGTTAGCGCCCCAAAACTGTCTATACTGAAAATCTAGCCCACAGAGTTTTACAGCACAGAAAGAGGCCCTTCGGCCCATCGTGTCCGCGCCGCCCATCCACCCCTGTCCTGTCTAATCCCATTTTCCAGCATTTGGTCCATAGCCTTGTATGCAAAGATCAATGAAACGAAAATACGGGAGATAAACGCCCGCATCGCACAACAGCTAAGAGCGCAGGAGGAGAGAGTAGTGGAAGTCAAGGCAGCTTACAAGCTGTCCCTTGAACACGGGTTTGAGAGCGCAGACCATGGCCCCTGCCAAAAGACCATAGAGGACCTAAGAACGGCCCTGGTTAAGGCAAAAGGCATGGAATGCCTCGTAAGCCCAAAAGCAAGTCAAATTGACTTTTTGCAGGAATCCAAACACCCGATTCCTTGAGGAGTAGTTGCAGCACCAGCCACTAAACCCTCAGCCCCGCCAAGCTATAGTGAGGCTTGGCCCGAAAAGGAGGTAGTGGAAGAAGAGGTAGCCAAGGAGGAACGAGAGGAAGAACAGCCCCTGGTAGTAAAGCCGGAGCCGGCACCAATGTGTCCTGCTCGGCACCAGAGTTTCGGTCCCAACGCCGACGATGGCACGGACAGACCCCATCTGAACCAACTCGTGGTGCCTTACGGTGCCCAACAACTAAGATCCATGGTGAGCCAGCTCCCAAGACTCACAGTAAAGAGAGATCCCTCAGTTCATTTCAGGGAGATAGAGGAGACAGCCGCCATCAATGATTGTGATGATCTTGAACAGGCAAAGATGCTGCTCTTCTCCCTGGATAGCACAATCCTTCAGTGTCTCTCAGACGAGAGTAAGAGGGGGCGAAAAGGGTATACGGTTCTCAGGGATGAGGTCTTGGAAGTAATGAGAGTAGACGACGGCAATCCGTTCCAACGGGTGGAAGGGACTGTGCAGCTAACTGGAGAACCCCCACGGGTTTTTGCAGAAAGGCTGTGGCCAGTGTATCGACGCTGTTGTCCGGGTGTGCCTGAACGGGTTGCAATGAACGCCGAACAGCGGGTTCATTGGCTCCGTTGCTTGGTTGCCAACAGCTTGCCACAGATACAGGCCCTAGCCAAATATTGGTTTGACCCCCAAGGTCCCGGTGTCACGGAGGAAACGGTGCTCCGCCAGCTCACCGTGACATACAAGAATTGTAGAGGTCAGGAGACACCTCCCTCTAAGGGAAAAGTGCATGAGGCAAGACCCGCAGCCACAAGCAAGAAGGAATGGCATCAGGAGGGGAACCGCCCTGCCCAAGCAAAGCTCAATTGCTATGGGTGTGGGAAGGATGGACATTGGCGCAAGGACTGTAAAAATCCATGGAAGGATAATAAAGGGAAATCTCCCGCAGCCCAAACCCAAGCCCAAACCGCTGCCCCAGCACCAGCCGAAACACAAGCCGCAGCTCCTGTCCCAGCAAAGGGAGCTGGTGCGGCTATTTATCCCGCTGCGATAGAATCAATTTTAGAGACAATGCGGACTCTTATGATCGCGCAGGGGAAGATAGCCGTCACCACTGGTCTTGTCGTTCTCGAAACCCCGACTCCTGTGCCCAAATGACTAGAGCCGGCGCAGCCCGTCTACCTGTGTGCGCTGAGATATGAGGTGGAGGAGGTAAAAGGGTTCTCTTTGTTGGATACGGGGGCATCGTGCACCGTGATCCACACAGGTGACCCTGCCACCTCACCTCTGTCCACCGGGGTTCCATATATTCTGTCAGGCTTCATAGGCAAGGAACAGGCTGACACATTTTCCATTCCCCTCTACGTTCATCTAGGACCACTCCGCACCAAGTGGAAGTGTATACTGATGAAGTGGGAGGTGGAGGGTGGAAAGGGGATCCTCGGGTCCGGTTTCTTGGCAGAACACGGGATCCTCGTGGATCTAAGAAATCATTGTCTTTGGGGAGCGGGTAAGGGTAAACAGGGCAAAGTAGTCGTCATCCCAGGGAAAGGAGAAAGAGGCACCCTGTGCACCGTGAAGCCAAAAGAGGGCTATGACCTCGAGCTCATGGTCGCAGGCGTCCCACAAGATCTGCAGGCATTCATGTCAGACCACCTGACCACGTTTGCCACTCACAAACACGATTGTGGGAGGGTCACCAGGTTTGAGGTCAGAGTCGACGGAGACCCCATGGCCCGACCCCAAAAAAAGTACAACTTCCCCCAGGAAGCGGAGCCCAACATGGAGACAGCAATGTCTTCATTGGTGCAGCAGGGCGTGTTGAGACCGATAGTCACCCATGTAAACTCTCCTTTGTGGCCGGTGAGGAAGCCGGACGATTCCTGGTGAGCCACGGTGGACTACAGAGTCCTCAATAGCAACATCCCAGCCTGCGCGCCGACGGTAGCAGCAGTTGCCGACCTGATAGGGAGTAATCCAGCCTCCGTGACCACATTCACGGTGCTGGATATTTCCAATGGGTTTTGGTCCATCCCTTTAAGGAGGGAGGATCAGTACAAGTTTGCCTTTACCTTTAAAGGGCAACAATACACCTGGAACTGCTTGCCACAGGGTTTCCACAACAGCCCCAGCATTTTCCATCAATGCATGGCAGGGAGTTTAAAGGAGTTCAGCCAACCCAATCAGCTATTGCAGTATGTGGACGGCCTGCTCCTTTTCATAGATTCCAGGGAGGAGCATGGCCCACAATTGGCCGAGTTATTGGAGCTGTTAGGCAGAAAGGTGTTGTGTATGTAACCGTTTACCTTTAAGGGAACTATAGAATGTAACCGTTCGCCTTTAAGAGCACTACTTTCGGTGTGGCACTATTTGTTGGCTCATGTATACTGTAATACCAATAGTGACCACACCAGTATATAAGGGTTGTGATACGTTAACTAGGGCAGAATCGCCCGAGCCTCTGAATAGTAAAGACGTGTTTTATTTTGTTAACAGTGGAGTCTGTGATTATTTATAATACAACCCACAGACTTAACATTGGCGACGAGTCAGGATTCGAACCCTGCGGCAGTTGTTCCACGGCGGCTTCGTCCGAAGACAGGACGTTGAAGAGAGGTTTCAATCCTCACCAGTCTGGAACCGACAGGCTGGAAGCGACAGGCATTAGGACCCTGAAGCCTCCATAACCTCGTGGGTAAGCCGCAGCGTTGGCTGCAAAGACAGTGCCACCGATCGGGAGATAAGGGCGATCGCAATCCCTGATAAGAGCCGCGGTGAAACGCGCGAGCGGGTAAGCCAGAGCCCGGGAGGGAGCGAGCAAGATCCACGCGAGCGGGTGAGCCAGAGGCCGGGGGCCGCTTTCAAGTGCGAGGCGCAGCCGGGCCATCGATCGCATCCGCTGATAAGAGCCGCACTCGGGCTGAAAGACAGCGTCGGGGGACGGGCGAAGACCGTCAAGCGCGGGAAAACCGCCATTGAAGTGGGCGGGGAGAGCGAGAAGCGCGGGAAAGCCGCCATTTTTCGCGGGAAAACCGCAGGGGAAGAAGGCAGAAGCGGGAAACCGCCATCTTAGAAAATTAATTAGAATTTTCAGAAACAAGAAATAAGTAAAGCAATACTTGTGGTGTTCTCAAGAAGAGAAGAAAATTAATAATAAGTAAAGAAATACTTGTGCTGTTCTCGGAAAGAGAAGAAGATGCCTAAGCGAGGAAATATTAATGATTTTAATGCTGAAATAGAAGACAGGGCCACGTATGGGGAACGCATAGGAATATATTGCGTAGCCATATACGACAAGGCAATAACTTTGTTAAATTCGATGGGAGCAAAAACATACGGGCTCTTGAAACATCTAATAGCACCAGTTAAACCAGTGGACCAGACCTTCGAAGAGATCGTAGCAGTGCTGAAGGATCAAATTACTGCAAGCACTTCCAAATGCTACCGTTGTGGAAAGACAACGCACGACCAGAATCAGTGCTGGTTTAAGAACCAAGAATGTAGGAAATGTGGCAGGATCGGGCACATAGCAAAAGTATGCCGGTCAAGAATGACGGACAACAAGAGGGAGTCCGCAAAAAAAGGGTACAAGAAGAGTCCAAGGGAACAAAAGTCCGACTCACACTTCAAATACAAGGGACTGGACAGTCTAAAAATTCACAACGTGAACAACGAAGCTGACAGACAAACCATTTGGATGACGCTGCGGATTGAAAAGGCCAAAGTCAAAATGGAAGTAGACACGGGATCGGCATTGACGGTCATGAATAAGCATGACTATAAAAAGTTTTTCAAACATATTCCACTACGGAATACAGAATTAGTACTACAGACATACACGGGACACAAAGTATTCCCTATTGGGAAGGCAGGAGTTAATGTGCGATACAAAGACAAAAATTACCGCCGTCTGGATCTGTATGTACTGCCTGAGGGAGGTCCACCACTTCTAGGACGGGAGTGGATCCGAAAAATAAAGATGGATTGGCATGAGCTAAACGCCATGTCGGTGGAGCACGAGAAAGAGGACGTCAAATCTGAACGGTTGTCCCGAATATTAGATGAAGCGAAAGAAGTATTCCAACAAGGGCTGGGTAAGCTGTGAGGTATTAAAGCAAGGGTTAAGATTGCAGAACATGCAAGCCCAAAGTTTTGTAAGGCCAGGTCGGTACCGTATGCAATACGACCAGCAGTGGAGGCAGAACTAGAAGAACTTGAACGATCAGGGGTTCTGTCAAAAGTAGACTACAGTGAGTGGGCCACGCCCATTGTACCCGTCATGAAATCCTCACCAAGTAGTAAGCCAGGGGGACCGGGGAAGGTCCGTATCTGCGGGGATTTCAAGATCACAGTGAACCCAGTGCTTCATTCGGTGCAATACCCGCTGCCAAGGATTGAAGATATTTTCGCTTCGTTGGCTGGAGGAAAACACTTCACGAAGATAGACCTAGCTCAGGCATATTTGCAGATGGAGGTTGAGGAAGAGTCACGCCAATACCTAACTATCAATACCCACAGAGGTTTGTACCGTTATAACAGACTGGTCTTTGGAGTGGCTTCGGCACCAGCAATTTGGCAGAGGGCCATGGAACAGGTGTTACAAGGAATTCCAAGCACGCAGTGCTATTTGGATGATATCCTAATCACGGGAATGGATGAAGAGGAACACCTCACGAATTTGAAACTGGTACTCACCAGGTTAAAGGAGTATGGCCTTAGGGTTAACCGCAATAAGTGTGAGTTTTTCCAAAAACGAATCTCATACTGCGGTCATATCATTGACCGCGAGGGACTACATAAATCACCGGAGAAGATAGAAGCGGTCGTGAAGGCTCCCGCTCCAGGGAACGTGTCACAGTTAAGATCATTCTTGGGGTTGATCAATTACTACCACAAGTTCCTACCAAATTTGTCCACGGTGCTGCATCCACTGAATGAGCTGTTGCGAAAGGAGACACCATGGAAGTGGAGTGAGGAGTGCAAAAAGGCTTTTCGCAGAAGCAAGGAGTTGATTACCTCCGAGGAAGTGTTGGCTCATTTCAACCCAGCATTACCTCTTCGGCTGGCGTGTGATGCTTCACCGTACGGAATTGGAGCAGTACTTTCGCACAGGCTTCCAAATGGCTCGGAAAGGCCAGTGGCTTTCGCGTCCCGATCTTTGACAACCGCGGAGCGAAATTACGCCCAGATAGACAGGGAGGCCCTCAGTCTTGTGTGGGGCGTGAAGAAATTCAACCATTACTTGCAATGTAAGAGGTTCACATTGCTGACAGACCACCAGCCGTTGGTGTCCATATTTAACCCGAACAAGGCCGTGTCCAACATGACAGCACAAAGGCTACAAAGATGGTCAGTCTTACTTGGGGCACACCAGTATGACATTGAGTACAAAAGGTCAACAAAACACGGAAATGCCGATGGGTTATCACGCTTACCATTGCCGACAGTAGAAGAAGCGAGTACAGGGGACCCAGTGGAGTTGTTCCACTCGTCCATTGTGGAATGTCTGCCGATAACAAACTCAATGATTGAGAAGGAGACAAGGAATGACCCGACTCTTTCACGAGTCTATGACTTAACGGTGAAGGGATGGCCAGCACAGAGCAAACCAACACTGCAGGCATTCTCACAGAGGAAAGAACAACTGTCGGTGTGCCGGGGAACCCTAATGTGTGGGTCGAGAGTGGTGATTCCGCCCAAACTCCAAAAGAACGTACTCAAGGAGCTGCACGAAGGACATCTGGGTGGAGTAAAGATGAAGAATTTAGCGAGAGCATTTGTGTGGTGGCCAGGCATTGACGGGAACATAGAGGAGATCACCAAGAATTGCCTAGGATGTCAGAGGGTTCAGAACGCACCACCACCGGCTCCTCTGCACCCATGGGAGTGGCCCTCATCTCCTTGGCAAAGAGTACACATCGACTTTGCTGGTCCATTTATGGACTCGATGTTCCTGATAGCGGTAGATGCCCACTCCAAGTGGCCGGAAGTAATTAAAATGACCACCACCACGACGGAGAAAACCATCACGGTGTTAAGAACCATGTTTGCTCGGAATGGCCTGCCGGAACAGATCTGTTCCGATAACGGACCACAATTTGTGTCCGAGGAATTCAAGAAATTCCTAAAGAGCAATGGGGTTAAACATTACACATCAGCCCCATACCATCCCGCCTCCAATGGGTTGGCTGAAAGGTTCGTCCAGACCTTCAAGAAGGCCGTAAAGGCCATGAGTAATGAAGACATAAGTCTACAACATAAGGTAGACAGTTTTTTGTTGGCATACCGAAATGCAACACATGCGGTCACAAATCAAACTCCCGCAATGATGTTTTTTAACAGACGCTTAAGATGCCGGCTGGATCTACTTAAACCCAATGTCAGAAGGGACGTGGAGAATCGGCAATTCCAGAACATCAATGACAGGGCAACTAGGTCTTTCAAGATGGGGCAACAAGTTTTGGCCCGGGACTATCGTACAGAAAAATGGCAGCCTGGAACTATTAAAAAAAGGCTAGGCCCGTTGATGTACACGGTGAACATTGGGGACAATGTAATAAGGCGCCATGTTGACCAGCTCATAGAGTCCGCCACAAATGAGCACTCGACTTCACCACCTGACCCGAGTAATGTTGAAACTGAAATACCTAGAACACCTACTGCTGATCTAGAAACATTGGATTCAGATGAACCTGACACTGTTGTTCCAGCTGAATCGATTTTGCCAGGCACCCCTACTGGGCCGCTAGGAATGACGACACCACTTCGGCGTTATCCAGAGAGGATCCGGAAACCTCCACAGAGACTAAACATGTAAACTGTTATATGACGTTGACTCCATCGAGAGTATATCTGTAAACTGTTATATGAAGTTGAAGATTGTATGTTTAAAGGGGATTCTGTAAGTAATAAGCTAAAAAAGGAGGAGTGTTGTGTATGTAACCGTTTACCTTTAAGGGAACTATAGAATGTAACCGTTCGCCTTTAAGAGCACTACTTTCGGTGTGGCACTATTTGTTGGCTCATGTATACTGTAATACCAATAGTGACCACACCAGTATATAAGGGTTGTGATACGTTAACTAGGGCAGAATCGCCCGAGCCTCTGAATAGTAAAGACGTGTTTTATTTTGTTAACAGTGGAGTCTGTGATTATTTATAATACAACCCACAGACTTAACAAAAGGGTTTCAAAGTGAACCCAAAGAAGGCACGGATCAGCCAGCTGGAAGTAAAATTCCTGGGTCTGACCATCCGCGCCGGTGAAAGAGCCATAGATAAGGCCAGGCGGGAATCGGTACAAGATCTACTGATCCCCACCACCGTAACGGGTGTGAGGTCCTTTCTGGGACTGACCAGGTACTGCAGGGACTTTATTGAGGACTATGCAGCCACAGCAGCCCGCTGCTCCGACTCCTACACAAGGGAGTGGAGTGGTCCTGGGATGAGGGTTGCCAGGCAGCATTCGAAAAACTCAAGAGGGACTTGCAGATCGCGCCAGCTCTGGGGGCCATAGATGGGGGGGAGGAGCTCTTCCTGGAGGTAGCGGCTAGTGGGGATAGCTTAAGCGCTGTGCTGCTTCAAGAGCGACACGGCAAGCTGAGGCCAGTGGTTTATTCCTCCAGGGTGCTCACCGATGTGGAAAGGAGCTTTTCCAATTGCGAGCGGCATCTCTTGGCCATGCACTGGGCTGTGAAAAGGTCTCTGATCTTCACAGGCACCTCTCCCATCACTCTCCTCACCCATCACACACCCACTCAGATGCTTCTGGATGGAAGGATTAAGGATGGGACAGTAAGCAGTGCCCGCATTGCGCGCTGGACCTTCCTCCTTTCACAGAGGGAGCTGAAGGTAAATGGTCTCTGCGAGCCCAAGCTCGCGGCCAAAATGGTATATCCCGGAACAGCCCATCGGTGTTCTGTAGAGGGGGTATGGGAAGTGAACGTAGGATTACGGGCCGGTATACATCCCACGGGCCGCGAGATCTACGTAGACGGTTCCAACACGGTATCTGCTGGCGAACGACTCACAGGGTGTGAAGTTTATGACCCTGCGGCAGACATTGCCCTGGCGATAAAACTCCCCAGCACTATGAGCGCCCAGCAGGCTGAACTGTCCACGGTCGTGTACATCGTTACACACCCCAAAATCTTCCCCACCCCATACACGATTTGCTCGGACAGCATGTTCGCATGCAACTTGTGTACGGAGTACCTAGCCATCTGGTCCCGCCGTGGATATACCTCTGCAGACGGGCGATCCTTCACCGTAAAGCCCTTGTTAGAAAAGATCCTGGCCGCAGTGGGGGAGGAAGGGAAAGTCTTTATCCACAAGGTGAAGGCCCATTCCTCCACGGAACTCCGCAACCAGGGTAACCAGCAAGCGGATGTACTAGCCAGAGAAGGTGCCCGCACCGGCACTTTATGGGATTCCTATGGGTCCAAACCCGTGGCAGTAATCCAGGGCAGGAATGGGACTCAGGGGGCCACAGGGGTAACACTGCCCCCAGACCTCAAGACCGTCCAAGCCCTAGATCCAGCCCTAAAAACAGTCCTCAGTGCCATCACTGAGGGCAAAGAAGTAGAGGGTCTGTACGGTACAGCAGCCGTCTCCATCAAGGAAGGCATGCTGTTCCAAGGGGGGCAGTGGGTCGTGCCGCAGCAGCACTGGAGGGAATTCCTTCAACTGGCCCATGAGGGTTCAGGAGCAGGACACCCCGGGCCTGAGGTCACCTGGCAACGGGTAGAGCAGGCGGGATGGTGGCCGGGGCTTCGGGACGATGTCCGCGAGTTCTGCGCTAATTGTCTTGTGTGCGCTGCAAACAACCCAGACCCCCAGAAAAGGAAGGTGCCCATGGGGCACATCAGGAGAGTAGAGGGACCATGGCAGTCGATACAGGTCGACTACATCGGGCCCCTGCCCACCGCCCAGGGAGGCTATAAGTATTGCCTTGTCCTGGTGGATGTGTTCACCAAGTTGGTAGAAGCCTTCCCATGTAGAACAGCCACGGCACTTAGTACTGCCAGGATCTTGGTCCGGGAGGTGTTCTCGCGGTGGGGACTACCACAACTCGTGGAGTCCGACCGGGGGAGTCATTTCACCGGCCAAGTGATGCAGAACACCCTCATGCTCCTAGGCATCGAAGGGAAGTGGCACGTGGCCCACAATCCTCAGTCATCCAGGATTGTGGAATGCATGAACCGCACCTTAAAAGAAAAGTTGAGGAAAGAGACAATGGGCTCGCCCCAGCAATGGGCGGAAGCCTTGCCTCTAGTCCTTATGGGGATCCGGGCTAGCCAGTCTAAAAGTACGGGGTATTCCCCGCACGAATTAATGACTGGGAGAGTCGTGCGAACCCCCACCCATTTACTAGCCCCGGTGCTCACCGAGGGTCAGCTCCGAGAGGTGAATTGAGACAAGTTTGCCCGGACCATTTTGGAGCGCCTAAAACAGGCTTATGGGCAAGCGGCTGGGAACATGTGAAAACAGCATCAGGGCAACCGACTGCTGCTCGAACCCCGTAAGGAACAGGAATGGGAAATTGGAGATCAGGTCATGGTGAGAAACTATGCCCGAGTAGGGAGTTTAGAACCACTGTACATGGGGCCCTACAGCCTTGTAGGCAAAGCCAGCCCCATGGTTTACGCAGTGAAGTTGCCCCGGCGCACTAAATGGTTTCACATCAATCAGTCCAAACTATTTAACTCGGGTGCAAAAGAGCCAACAACTGAGGCCAGGTCTGAAGGTGAAAATCCTCAGCCTGAGGCATGCAATAAGTCACAGGCTACACAGGCTGGAACAGCAGCCTGCCTGGAGGGAGAAGCTGTCCCGCCCACCTGGGAGGTTTCCCCACTGGCCTGGGACTCAGACGAGGGGGAGCCCGAACAGCAAGGCCCCGCCCTCGACACGATTCTGGAGGAGGTGGAGTCGGAGGACGGAGATCCCGCCCTCGACTCAAGCTTAGGGGTGGTAGAAATTGGGGGCGGAAATCCTCCACCTGTAGAGACAGGTGAGGAGGAGTCATCTGCCACAGACCCAAATCCCAAAGGGGTGGAGCCTGAGGGAAGGGAGCCGAAGCCGGCAGCTGTGGAGGTGCCACGGGCTGTGAAGGCTAAAGTCCCAACCGAAGGTCCGCTCGCTAAGGGAGCCACGCCCAAAGTACCTCTTCGCAGGTCGGCTCGAATGCCTCAGCCGGTAAAACCTTGGCCCGATTCCCCCGATTTCAGTAAACGCCAACTTGGGAAATCCCTGGCAAAACGCAGTCCCTGAGTAACAGCAAAAGGCTGCAGGGAACCCAAGCCACAGGTCAGTGCAGCCCCGCCACAAGGAGCGGCGAGCTGCAGTACAACCAGGGATTAGGCAAGCCGCCCGGGGACGGGCGGCGCTGTACATAAGTTAGTTAAATTTAATTACGTTTAAGGTGTGTATATATTAAAGTGATTAGCGTTATAAGTAGTTTTGGAATCTGCCCAGTATGTGTGTTGTTTTGGATCGAGGTCGAAAGACCCGATTGTGCCTTCGCCTAAGGCAGAATCCCTCGGGAGCCTGGCTATATCTTTTAATTTTGTTACAGGAACCAAAAGATGAGGAGAGGAATTCTCGTCGTGTTCGTGGTGATCGGGTGTAGCTGGGCCTATCGGGGCCGCGCCAAGGACTCCACGATCTACGGGTGCTTGGGGAACACAGCCCCCATCACGACCGATGGATCGGGCGCACGCGGCGTTGAGGAGACAGCCACCTATTTCCACGAAGGGAGGTGGCCAGGATGGCTGGGTCGAACTCTACGGATACTCCAGCCAGTCCAGGTTTGCGTACCGAGAGACTTCTTTAATGTGCCCCCGAGTGAGGGTCATCGCACCCAGAGTCAGCGTCACCGTCGGGAAGAAGATTTGCCTGGTATGTTTTGGACATGTTCCTTTGGACCGATGGTGGTGGCTTTGCAAGCTGAGTAAGACCATAAAGAACTCCACGGTCGAGTGGGAGAGACTGGGTAACAATACCCATTGGACTATTATGGGGACTCAGGTGGGGTTGAGTGCCTGTTGGGACAAATGGTGGGAACCAGATGAAGGGATCTACATCTGTATGTGGGGTTCAGAACGCGCCTGCCCCACAGGCGTCTCCATCTTTTTCCAAAGGCAGTGGCAGGATGCTGGGAAAGGAATGAGGTGGGACGTCAGCACACGGGCGTGTGGAGTCCCATAATCCCAGATCCCAGTAAACGCCACTGAGCTCATCACCCGCCCCTGCAAACCCCTGCCCACGATTCCGGTAGCCAAAGCCTGTAAGGAAGGCTGCCCCACCACTGCCAAGGGACGCGGGAACGGATTGGTATTGGTGCCCACAAGTCAGGTGCTGTACCAAGGGGTGCACTATGCAGTGGCCTCGGTGATTTTCAACCTCACCGAGGTACGACTGCCAGAGTGGTGCCCCAAGGAAACGGAGCAATTGTACCAGGTCCTGTTAACAAACATGTTCAGGCAGTTTTATGAATTCGACTTTGCTGATGTAGACAGAGCCGAATTGTACACCACACCACATGAGGTCTTGGACAGGGTAGGGAGGCAAAGAAGGGGTACAGTAAATGATATTTTTACAGCTTTTAACACAGGGACTTCCGGCATCAACACTCTGGATGACGTGGAACTGCAGAACCAGATAAATGGTTTGAAAACACAGTGAAGAAAGATACTAACTGACGAGAATAAGGTAGTGGGTTCTGAGTTACAGGAGGACCAGGCCATGACACTACACTTAAAAGAAAGTATTGCTGAGCTGGAGAAACACGCCAAAACGGTAAGTGCTCTCATCAGGGAGGATCAGAATGCGTCCGATCAGGCTGAGCAGAACGAAGCTTGCGTGCTGTATGGGGCGTGGTTACTGGGCAAGGGCCACAGTAATCTGGAGGATCTAAAACAAGGTTTAGTCCCCTCCTGGATCAGCAACAAGCACCTCACAGCCCCCTACCCTTTTGAGAATGCATTAAGTCCGTGCCAGCTCAGACTAGCTTCAGAAGCCTACCCAGTCCCAATGGACTTTGGACGGTCTAATTACATCATTATGGGTAGAGTGGTAAGAATGCCGGTGATGGGAAAGACAGCTAAACCCGCCCCGGTATACAGGGTGGAGAACACTGGAGTCATTCAAGGGGGTGCACACATTCGCTACACAGCGGTCCCACCATATGTCATTCGATGGGAGCATGCAATGATGGGTACCGACCTCTCGGGGTGCCGAAGCCGGGGAGCACACATCATCCTGTGTCCCCAGCACTTGAATGCCGATTCGAAACCACAGTGTGGGTTCAGAACTGCTGGCGCGAAGCCTATAAATTGCACCCTGGAGGCAATGGCACAAGGCCATGTGCCCCCGCAGGTGGCATATATAGGAGGTGGGACATACTTGTCACCACTGCAGCGCCCCACTACCAACATGGACAGCACGGCTGGTGTCTGGTGAGTGACAGCAGTTTCTGCTTCAAGCCCAAGGCAGAAGTTCAAGTGGCCCAGGAACGAATTGTCCCCATTCCTGAACCTTCCACTGTTCACATCACTGTTAAAGAGAATTTCACCGATCTGTAACGATTCGTTGCACATTTTGGATAAATCATTCCCCCTCTCCCTGAACACCTCACCAAGATATTAAAAGCCGTTGTTGTTTCACAGAAACATTTTTACACACTGGAGCAGAAGACTTTGGAGATAGGGGCAAGCATACTGGATATAGTGACCCCACCGTGGTGGGACCTGTTCACTAATATAGAAGTCCCTTCTTGGATTAGGATAGCCTCTCACATCCTTGTAGTGTGTCAGGTTTTTATTTTGGTTTATTTACTGTTTGTACACTGTAAAAATGTCACATATTCGCAGAAGTATGGGAACAGAGGAGAATGGAGAGAGCATTATGTGCGGGTAAAAGAAGAGACACACTGTTTAGATTTTTGCTGCTATGTATAATGTTAAAGTTTCCCTCCCTCCTCTAAGTTTATGTTTGTTCATGAGTATTCTTTGTGTGTACTTTATTATTATTATTGAAGTTTATTAAGCGAGTTGGTATTAATAAAGATAATATGTATGGACCAGGTGGTGTAGGGGTATTAGGCCCCCCCTCCATACCTGGAAATGAGTGTGTCAGATTTTAAATCCAATGTATTGCCATCTATAGATGCTCAATGTACACTGTAGGTTTTCTGAAATGGGAAATACATGTGGCGTGGGGTCATAGATAGGTAATTACAGGGGATGGTTTAATTATGAAAAGTCAGAAAATTTTGCTCACCCAGAATTATGATACTTCAAGCAAGTTATAGTATCATCAGGGAGGACTATAGAATTCGCAAAACTAACATTGTACTACAAGGGTCCTCTGGCAGAAAAGGCCTTGATTTTAAAAACACTGCTTTAAAAGAAGCCCAGAAATGGGACACACAAAATGGCCACCAGACCCCGTGACTGACTTATTGAACACTTTAAAATGGTTCCTGCTGTCCCCAGACAGCCTTTGTGGATTCAACCCACAGTAAGTTCTGGAAGCCATTTCTGAGAGAACGAAACCAGACACATACACATACATATAGATTGGATGCAGATCCAGTCAGATCGGCCTGTAGATAAAGGTCATCTAGATGTTTACCCAGACAAAGGGGGAACAGTTCCATATTCATAAAGAACGCATCAAGGACCCGTTAAGGACATCAAGAAAACATTAAAACATTACCAGGTCATTCCAGACCAGAGATGGCCATCACCGGCCATCCCGAAAGCAGTTTAAATATAATAACCATCCCGCTGTGCCATAAGCCCGCAAAAAGTTTAACAAAGACCAACCTTGATTAGGCAGGAGATAAGGCCTCGATTGAGAAGTATAATTGGGTATCCCGGGAAATGACAGGGCTGCTGGTTGAAGAATTGAGCGCCCAGATAGCCGATGACATTGGGGATCCATCGAGAATCTAGGAGGAAGCTTGTAGATGCTTCTGGAAGACGAGCACGCTAAAACCTCGTAGCCAGAGAGCGAAGTTGGTAGCGGGAATGCCTCGGTCATTCCCGAGTCAAGAAGGTGGTTCAAGTTTGCGTTCGGACTCCGGGGTATTCGTCAGGAGATCATCAAACAAAAACCCCGGGGCCGCTGCAAAACGAGGAGAAAGTCGAGGAGAAGAAGAGAGGGCGAAACTCCCCACCATATCATGGGCCGGAGCACAGAACAAAATAAGCTGTGAACAAGATGAGGGTCCGCTCGTCTTGCTGAAGTAGAGGAGCCATCAGCCTGAGCAGCCGTTGCTCCCACAGCCCAACGACCACGAGGAGACAGGATGCCTGAAAGGATCAAAACGCAGACCTGTTTCAAAACCTTGCAAATCCTAGCTGGACTAGTGAGCATGTTTCTGGCCCTTCATAATCGGATCTAGATAAGTTAAAGGGGGTGGTCATTTTGGGTATAATTAACATGAGTTGTTGTCCCTCGATGTTCCGTGTGTTTCCCCATTTCGTGATGACTGTTGTAATGTATAATATGCCTGTATCTATTTTAGCTGGTACTGTATTGTTATGATTTGTTTTTCCCTCCCATGTACCCCCTCATTTGCTTGCATTTGATTTGTTTTTCCTTATGCAATAAAATTTCATTTTGTTTCATTAAACTTGGTCTATAAGAGTATTCTCTGCATTATAGTTCCTGCACCTATGACCAGTGTCTAGAACCTAAGGGGCGAGTGGGTCGAACCACTCAAGGTTTCACTGTGCAAAAGAGAGACAGAGAGGCCTCTGGCGAGAGAAAAATCTACGATCTCAGAAAGAAAACCCCTTACACAGTCTTGAGTGCTTAACAAACAAAGTTCCTTTGTTCATGCTGGCAGTTTCAAGTACTTGATCTTAGAGTCAACATTTTATAACGTTCTGTAAACAGGCATTGATTGTCCTGCTGCAGGGCGGGGGGGGGAAACTCCCCTTTGATTGACAGATTTGACTGCCATTGAACCTTTCTTCACAGACACAGAAAGCTGTTTTCCAAGTCCGTTGTCTTCGGCCATGCGGTCTGAAGGCCATTTTTGATCCCTGAAATCTTTTAAAGGCACATCACCCAGGGATTCTTTAAACAAAGAAATTAATCTTCGGAGTTGTAAATTATTGCGAATTCTTACAGTCCCCCATCGGATACTAAAACTTGCTTGTAGTATCCTTGCCAAAAGTGAGCAATAATTTCTGACACCCCCACAAACAACCTTCCCTTATACTTAACTACATCTATCATTGATCCCCCGACACCTGCATCTCCCCTGCCTAGAGAGAATCGTAGTATGGCAGGCATCTATTGTCAGAAAACCAACAATTAATTAAAATAATCAATATACGGAGGGGTCCAATGCCCCTGCACCACTTATATTCACAATAAGTCAAGCATGGAGGGGGTCCTATGCCCCTGCACCGCTTGTAACATAATTTTAACATCTTTAAAGGGATTGTCATCCAGCCAGCATGTCTGCTAAAAGAAATGGATGACAAACGAGCTTCCTTTAACTCCACACAAGCAGTAAAATAATTAACAAGTTCTGTAAATTCTTAGTCTTAAAATTGTATTTCCAGCAGCATTTTTAAATGTTGTGGGCATCTGATTCCTGCAGACCCCTTCCTTCGTGGACTAGGGGTGCTTCCTTTCATGAATCCCATGACTCGTTGATCCCTGTTACCTTCCGGAACTTTGGAAAACAAAAGAAAACATCTCACCAGGTCCCCTGGCTCGGGGAAGTGTAATCAGGTCCCGTGACCTTGATCCACAATACAATCCTGGAACCATACCACACTCAAAACTTATACACTAATATATCACTGAAATTAAAATTAACACGTTCTACCTTAACACACGTTCTACCTTAATAACATGTTCTACCTTAATACACGTTCTATTTTAATAACAGGTTCCACCTTAATACACGTTCTACCTTAACAAAGCTATATACAAGCACCGCCCATCTCCGGGTGGCCAGCTCAGTCCCTGGTTGGGCTGCCACAGGCTGTTCCCTGTGGCATATCTGGACTGATTGCAGCTTATAGTTCCTCGCAGCTTATGGCTGCTGGTTGGGGACCTCTGCTCTTTGGCTTCTCCCTGGTTTGGGAGACCGCCCTACTCCACTGTAAAGTGGGTGACCATACTTTCTTGGGCTGGGGTACCCGAAGAGATCTCCTAGGGAGTGTTGCCAGGGGGGCTACCCTGGCAAGCAGACCCTTAGCTCGGGTCACACTCCCTGCTGGCTGGGGACCTCCTCCTTCGGGTCCCTCCCTTCCCAAACCTGGGCTGGGGGCAGGCAATCCCTTGCCACTGCCTACCGGTGGCTGAGAGCCTTCCCCTTCAGGTCTAAAACCTGGTTCAGGCTCCTCCCCGGAGTCCCACAAGAGAGGGGGAATCGCTCGGGCCAAGTGCTAGGGAGTTCCTACAATCCCAGCTGCTTCTTCCCCTGCCCCCTGCTTAAACAAACCGCATTGTTTGATATAACTGGCTGACTGCCAGTAATCCTGTTCAAAATCATGAATAGCTCCTCCCCTAACACAAGTCACAGCCCCTGCCTGTGAACTTGGACCTGCTGTGGGCTGGGGATTTCTATTCTCAGGTTTACTTCCAGCTGCCTGTTTCCCTGTGGATCCCATTAAGCTAAATGGGACCTTGTTAGACCGGGGTGAATGGGTCAGGTCCTCCGAGCGGACCACCGTGCTGGAGGCACCATTCTCCACCGAATATCTCCCCTGCACCATCTCCTCACCCATCTCAACATAGGGCCTGCTCCCCTCAGCATTTTTGCAGGGACACAGGTCAACAGGCTGCGCTGGCTCTAGTCATTGCTGGGAGTGAGGTGGGGCAGACGTGGTCAAAGCACCGGTGGTGGCTGCTATTCTTCCCTGGTTGGTCAGAAGAGACGATAGGGACAGCAAAAATGACTCAATTGCTGTGGGAGGGAGGTCTGGCCCTGCCTTTTGGGCTGGGGCTGTGGGATCCTTTCCCTTGTCCTTCCAAGGATTTTTACAGTCTTTTCTCCAGTGATCATCTTTCCCACACCCATAGCAATTTAACCTAGCCTGGGAGGGTCGGTTCCCCTCCTGGTGCCACTCTTTCTTACTCTGGCTCCCAGGTTTAACATCATGGGCCCTTCCCTTGGGTTGGGGAGCCTCGATACCCCTCATGCTCCTGAAGGCTACCGTGAGCCGGCGGATCACCGCTTCTTCAGTGGTCTAGGGGTTTCGGGGGTCAAACCAAGCCATGACCTGGGCTTGGATCTGGGGTAGGTTGTTTGTCATGAGACACCGGAGCCAGTGAGTCAATTGGACTGGGTCCAGTGCTGCCCGCCTTGCATTCCCAGGCATGCGCTCCGGTAGACTGGCCACAGCCTGTCTGCGAACGCCTGCGGGGACTGCCCTGGGAGCTGCACTGTTCTTTCCACCCGAGCGAATGGGCTACCATCATTGAGACCCATGGCCTCCAATACCTCATTCTTGAGACCCTCATAATCCCTCTGCCCTCTTTTGCACTCGCCACATAGGGACTGGAGGAGATCACCTGCCAGCGAAAACAGTAGCATTTTTGCTTGCTCTGCCTCATCGCAGTCGTTTACACAAGCTGCTTGCTCTATCTCCCTGAAGTGCAGAGAGGGATCTCCCTTTTTAGTGAGCTTGGGGACGTGGCTAACCATGTCCCTGAGCTGGTGGGTGCCATACGGCACCAGAAACTGATTCTGGATATCCCCTGGGTCATCTTCATCAACGGGTGGACCATACCTCTGTTGTCGGAGGGGGTACACTGGTCCTGGTCCCGGCCTGTCTAGTGGGGCCTGCTGTGCTTCCTCTACCATCCCATCCTCCACCCCCCTTTGCTGCCAGAGCTCCCGAAAGCTTGGAGCCACTGGTGGCGGTCGTGGAACCTCTGACTCCCTGACCAACCTTTCCCTGGGTGTTGCCTGTGGGATGGTTTTAATTGGGTTGCCAGTAAAATCCAACTGAAGCCATACTCAGGCTTTCTATCTCTGCTCTACAGGGGCCATGATCTGCTTCCTCAAACCCTTGCTCGCAGGCCAGCTTATATGCTGCCTTTACTTCCCTAACCTTCTCCTCCTGCTCTTTTAATTCTTGAATGAGGCGAGCGTTCTCCTCCCGCACCTTCATCTCATTGTTCTTGGCCTCTGCAACTAGCCACTTCAGGTACTCTGACTCGTGCCTCATGTGACTTTTGCCCTCACTAAACTGAACTACCAGGTGCTCTACCTTGGCCTGGTATTCCTCAACCTCCCTTTCCCTATCCCAACTCTCTGCCCTGACTTCCCAAAGCCTGCGGGTGACTTCCCCAAGCCTGCGGGAACCTAACCACAGACAAACCAGCAGGATAAAAAGAAACCCAATAACTGCTGCTCTTTCCAGACCCAAACCACTGTCTGCCACATTGCACACCATTGCCGAGGGTCCTGCTGCAGTCGCCACTTTGTACGGAATTAGCCACACACGCTAGCGGGGCTGGGGTTATTTGCCTCTGGCCAGTCAGAAGACTCTGAGCTGCTCCAGGGACCACTTGCGGTTTTGAAGCGCTCCCCTATTCCTGAGTTCTGACCCCCGGACTTATTCGGTGGCGATGTAGATGGAAAACAACGTGACTCGTGGTTTGGGTGCAAAACAGACCAATATTTATTGAAAACAAAAGAAAGAAAAATCAAAATGGCTCTTATGCCTGGTACAACACTTTTGCTTAAACGCAGTACACTTATTGTCCACTAGAGTGCTCCCTGCTCAGTGCAACTCTACCTTATTTTAAATACAGTACTTTAATATAGACTTTAAAAAATAGCTACACAGCATTCACCACAACACTTTAGCTTGATGCAATACCCCTTTTAATACAGTTTTACATACAGTACTTTAAAACAGCTACTCCTTTTTAATACAGTTTTAAATACCAAATTCAGTGTTCACTATAGCACTTCTCTGCTAGGTGCAACACTGTCTTACTTAAATAGGGGAGGAGAAACGGACACAATGAAGGAAATCGACTAAAATCACAATTCTAAAAAATTCGCACTTTACTCCCACCCCTATACCTATTCTAAGTTGCCTTGTGGAAGGCCAGAAAAATATATGCTCACCACTGGAAATGCCTGCTCCGTGTTCTGTGAACTTAGATCTTCACTGCCCCGAAGTGGAGAACACCCCAGTGTTTTAAAAGTAAACTGCTGGTGTTTCGCTTCTACAGGCAGACTCCCACGTTGTAGAGGGACACGGAGGCGAGGCCAGAGAGAGAGTGAGAGTTTCTGGGAAGCTATCTTTTATACCCCCTTTTGGGGCCCACCCAGATCTGGATGTTTCTGGGCTAACACAAAAGGGATCCAACTGCCCCATTGTCCAGTAATGGGTTTGAATGTGTTCTGTTATTCAATTAAATGGTTTCTCCTCAGTTTGGATGTGTCCACTTGATATGCAAACAAATGCTAATAGCATTCAATTTCTTTGTAAACAAAGCATTGTCCTGTGGACATCTGAAACCACAATTGATTGACAGTCTTGAGTGCTTAGCAAACAAAGTTTCTTTGTTCATGCTGGCAGTTTCAAGCACTTGATCTTAGAGTCAACATTGTATACCGTTCTGTAAACAGGCATCAATTGTCCTGCTGCAGGGTGGGGGGGAATCTCCCCTTTGATTGACAGATTTGACTGCCATTGAACCTTTCTTCACAGACACAGAAAGCTGTTTTCCAAGTCCATTTTCTTCAGCCATACGGTCTGATGGCCATTTTTGATCCCTGAAATCTTTGAAAGGCACATCACCTAGGGATTCTTTAATCAAAGAAATTAATCTTCAGAGCTGTAAATTATTGCGAATTCTTACAGTCACCAGCTCTCCAGTTACCAAGGGCCGCCCCTCGAATTAGGGGGAGGTCCAAGGACAGAGGTCCTCAGCCAGCAGCCACGGGCTGCGAGGGACCAACAGTGCCGGGAATTAGCCTGGCCGCGCTGAGACGGGCGGCGGATGTACATAGTTTAGGTAATTTAAGTTTTGATTATTGTTAAGTTTAATGATTTTGCTTAAGTATGGGGCTTTTAGCTTAAGTTAAGTAAGGTGATGGGTAGTTTTAATTAAGCAGTAATCTGCTGAGTGTGTATATATTTGAGTCGAGGTCGCGGGACCCGACTATGCTTCACCAAGCCAGAGAATCTCTTGAGGACCTGGCTGCATGTTTTGTATCTTTTTGCAGAGAGGATTTCAGGATGAAGGGGAGTGTAATCCTATTTGCCTTGATAGGGATGAGCATCGGAAGGCGAGGCAATGTGGAAGACTCCCACATCTACGGGTGCTCGGGAGAAAAGGCTCCAGTGGTGACTGCCGGGAGCAGCGAACAAGGCACAGAGGGACCTGCCGTCTACGCCCACGAGGGAAGATGGCCCGGGTGGTTGGGATCCAATTCCACCCGGTCCTCCAGCCAGACCAGATTCACTTACAGGGAGGTCTCCCTCCCCTGCCCCAGCATACAGGTTGTCACCTCACGGATCGGGGTCACCGAGGGGAAACGCGTGTGCCTGACTTGCACAGGACAGATTCCCCTGGGAAGATGGTGGTGGCTCAGGAAGCTGAGCACGGACATGGGGGATTGCACTGCCAACTGGGAACGGATGGGAAACGACACCCACCGAATGGTCACCGGGACCCAAGAAGGGACTAGTGTATGTTGGGACAAGTGGTGGGAATCGGAACAGGGGATCTATGTCTGTATGTGGGGGTCGAAAAGGGCCTGCCCTACGGGTGTATCTATCATCTTCTCTGCAGCCTTGCAGGATAAGGGGAAGGGGGTGGAATAGGATTCCCACCTACACACATGCATAGTCCCACGGTGCCCAACCCCAGTTAAAGCCACTGAGCTAGTGGCGCGCACCCAAAAGCCCTTGCCAACGACTCAGGCAGCTAGGACGCGCTGGGAAGGGTGCCCCACCACCACCAAGGGACCAGGGAATGGGCTGGTATTGGTAACTATGGATCAGGTACTGTACCAGGGGGTGCACTGCGCGGTAGCCTCCGTGATTTTAAATCTCACTGAGGTACATTTACTGGAGTGGTGTCCCAAAGAAACAGAGCAGCTATATCAGGCGCTATTAAAGGACATGTTCATGAACTTTTATGATTTCGATTTCGCCCATGTTGACAAAACCGAACTGTACACCACATACCGAGAGTTTTTGGGTAATGCAAGGAGACAAAGAAGGGGTGTATGGAATGATGTTTTTACTGCGTTTAATACTGGGTCCTCTGTCATCAACAGTTTGGATGACATAGAGCTGCAGACCCAGATAAATTGTTTAAAAACACAGTTAAGGAAGATATTAATGGATGAGAACAAGGTAGTGGGCGCGGAGTTACATGAGGACCAGGCCATGACGGTCCATTTAAAACAGATCATAGCAGAGTTGGAGAAGCATGCAAAGACGGTAAATGCCCTCATAAGGGAGGACAGAAATGCTTCTGACCAGGCTGCGCAGAATGAGGTGTGCGTGCTGTATGAAGCGTGGTTGCTGGGTGAGGGCTGCAGTAATCTGGAGGATTTAAAACAGGGTTTAGTCCCCTCCTGGATCAGCTATAAGCACCTCGCAGCCCTCCACCCGTTTGAGAATGCATTAAGCCCGTGCCAACTCCGGCTAGCTTCCGAAGCCTACCCAGTCCCAGTGGATTGTGGATGGTCCAACCACATGATCATGGGAGTAGTAGTTAGGATGCCGGTCATAGGTATGTCAGCCCGATCTGCGCCGGTATACAGGGTTGAGAACATTGGAGTCATTCAAGGGGGTGCGCACATTTGTTTCACAGCGGTTCCACCTTACGTCATAAAGTGGGAGCACGCTATGACAGGTACTGACCTCTCAGAGTGCCGGAGCCAGGGAGCACACATAAACCTGTGTCCCCAGCACTTGAATGCGTATTCAAAACCGCAGTGTGGTTTCAGAGCTGCTGGCGCGAAGCCTATAAATTGTACCATGGAGGCAATGGCACAAGGCCATGTTCCCCCGCAGGTAGCATATATAGGAGGTGGGACATATTGTATCACCACCGGCGCTTCCCACTACCAGCATGGAGAGCATAGCTGGTGTCCGGTTAGTGACAGCAGCTTCTGTTTTAAACCCGAGGCAGAAGTTCAAGTGGCCCAGGAACGAATTGTCCCCATTCCTGAACCCTCCACTGTTCACCTCACTGTGAAGGAGAATTTTACGAATTTGCATAAGTATGCAGCGCATTTTGGCTGTGAAATTCCCCCTTTCCCTGAACACTTTACCAAAATACTCAAAGCCGTTATAGTTTTGCAGAAACATTTTTACACTCTAGAGCAGAAAACAGTAGAGATAGGGGCTAAGATGTTGGATATTGTGATTCCACCCTGGTGGGACATTTTCAATAATATAGATGTCCCTTCGTGGATCAGACTGGCTTCCCACATTCTCGTGGTTTGCCAGTTAGGGAAACTGTTGTATCCAGTTTGTATTCAATGTAAGGGAAAAGGTCAGTTGTTAGAATTCCGAAACCAGAAGATCTGGAAGGAACATTATGTGAAGGTGGAGGGAGATACGCCTGTTTGAGTTTTTCCTTTTTTTTTTGATTAAAGATTGTTGTTTTTTGTGATTGTTGTTTTTAATAAAGGATTTTCTTTTGTTTTGCGACGCGTTTAATAAAGATGTATGTGTACCAAGTGGTGCAGGGGTGTTGGAACCCCTCCATGCTTGGATGTGTGTAAAAGTCTGTAATTTATCCTACGTATGCTTATATACACTACATTTTCGTGGAATGGGAAGTGCATGTGGCGTGGGTGTATTAGATAGGTAATTACAGATGAAGGTTGACTATGGAGGGTCAGAAAAATTTTGCTCACCTTGTAAGGATGATACTTCAAGCAAGTTTTAGTATCACGGGGGGAGTGTAAGATCGCAAAATTCCCACATTCCCCCAAAGTTATTAGTAAAAGGGACCCTGCATGGACATTTTGAAAAGGGTACCCAAAATATGGCATCCGTACCTCGTGACCAAAAGCCTGCAAGATTTTTAAAGCTTGGATCCTGTAGCAGCACAAGCAGCTTTTGGGGCAATTGAAACTTAAAATGTAGTTTCTGTGTAAAAGGACTTTGTGTTTTGAAAACCAGACAGCAAACATTGAATATGCATTAAGTCAGATCGTAGACAGATCAAAACCAGTTAGGCCCATACTTGAGCCATTGAGTTGTCTGCATAAATAATCGGAAACAGCTTATGGGAGCCGTCACGGCTGTACAGGCCGATTAAAATGCATTAATGACAATACAGCCCGGACATCAGGCCATTAGGTGCGATGAACGGCCATCTAAAAACAGTTAATTTAGATTGCTATAATCATTTAAAACAGACTGCCAAAATAGAAACAATGAACTAACCTGATTTGTCGCGCAGATAAGGGCCATTCGAAAGGAGTATAACTGTAGGCCCTCAGTAGCAATCGCTCTCTTGACTCTGACGTCTTGTCTGGTCTTGGGCTGCCGCCGCCCATACTTGTGTCCTGGCCTCATGGCGGGTTCTCTCCTTGCTCCCCGTAGTAGAGTTTCAACGGCTAAGGACACCATACCAATTGCAGGGGCGGGGAACGAGACCCGAGTCCATAGTCATCCAGGACGCCCAGGCCACAAAAAGGGGCGAGACGAAAAGTAAGTAGGCAGCCCAGGACTTGTATAGTAACCGAACGAGATGAGATGAAAAGAGACGAAGAAGAAGGTAGCAACTCGATAAGAGCAGAGCAGGGCAGCGAAAAACATATTGATGAGGCCAAGCGTCTAGTTATAAGCTGGCGCTTGGTGAGTCGAACATTCTGTTGAGCACTGCGAAAACGCAGGTGTCCACGTCACGACGAGTATACTGGCATTTTAACGCTTGGGTAGGAAAATCTAGGCAGTTAAAACTGCCAACTGCCCTATATGCACAACGTTACCGCCGACAACCGCCCGAGGGAGAAGAAGAAGAGAACCCATCACGACGAGACGACAATGGTAGCGGAGGAGAAGAAGGTGTGTCGCAGCAGCAGCTCCAGCACCGCACCCCTGAAGACCACGTGGTGACGGGGTACCTAAGAGGACAGAAGAGCAAACCTCAAAAACGTGCATCCGTTAAACAGTTGGTTTTGCTTTGGATTGGTGAGCATGAATTCTGGCCCCTCATAGCTTAATCTAGTTAGGTATAGGGGGTGGGATAAGGATAAGGGGATTGTTAATGTAGTTTGTTTTCCCTCGATGTGCTGTGTGTTCCCCATTCCCTGTATAAGTATAGTTATCTTGTATTTGCCTGTATTTTATACTGGTGACTTCTCATAAGACTGTTTTATTTTCTGTTTTAATAAAATCTTGGTTTTCTTACATCAAACCACTTGTCTACTCAAGTTTTCTGTATCGCCGCCTGTACCTAAGTCCGGTGTCTAGAACCCAGTGATGTGGGAGCGATTCGAACCGCTCACAAACAGTCAGGGGCATAACTGACTGGGTGCACGCACAAACCCGCCACCCGCTACAGCACGGTCCTGGCCTACAATGTCAATTTTCTGGAGGATTCTGTTTGGAGTGGAACCACTGTCTGCCCAAACATGGCCCTCTACCTCAGAGGGAATGTGGCCAGAGGGAAGGAACTCCCAGGCCAAGAGTTTTCTTGATCTTGATCTGCTAGGTAACTTGTACAGTGAGAAAAAATAGGAGCACCAGTCTTCCGGCCTGCGAATATGGGACCCACTTTGGGGTCCAATCCTTGCAATTGGCAGATGCTCGTGATGTGCCCATGATGATGCGGGCACCTGCCAGTGGTATGTAAATGAGGGAACCTCCCCCTAACTGCAGATATGCCAACAGGTTGAGCAGTGGAGGTTCCCAGCAGGCCGATCCCAGCACTTTATTGCAGGATCAAAGTTCCACAGGTTTTCAGGGCCGCTAAACTGTTTGGGCTGGATTTTGTCAGTGTGGGCGGGTTGGGGCGTGTCAGGTGGAAATCGTGTCAGGACCCCGACTCCTAAGTGAAGTGTTGAAAAAGTGCAATTTTCCCCTAATTGGCCAATTGATTTCCTGCATGTGGGAACCACTGGCCCAAATAGTCTTTTCATACAGAAAGTTGCCTCCGATGATGTCATCAATGCTGTTGGATTTAAGGCCTGCAAGCAGATTGATTCTTCTGGAGACTGCAAAGGCTCTGCAATTTATATGAAGGAGTTGAATTGTGGAAAATATCAACGATCAAGCAAAAGTGTGCACCTTGGTTTGATGAGCCCTCCATCCAAGCTCTGGTGCACGGAGCCAGCTGTAATAGGGAGGTGCTGTTCCCTTCCTCAGGGAGAAAAAAGCCACCCCAGCAGACAAAAGCTGTGTGGCTACAAGTGGCCCAGGTTGTCAACTCTATTTCAATGAGCCACAGAACCTGGCTGCAATGCACTCAACTTTGCCAACCTCTTCCTCCACATCCCACTTGACCCTTACCCATTCCCTCTCTCTCTATGGTCACATTCACTTAACTATTTGACCATGCAGCCCTCACACTTCCTATCACTGTAATGCCATGACAACAACTACTTACAACACACAGGGAGGGTCCTTTGTATCCTTCTAAGCATCTATGCTATGCATTCACTACACTCACTCCTTCCATGGTCCATGGAGGAGCTTAGTCGCAAGGGAATTGAAAACATGGTCATTGTTCAGAATGGTGACCATGACTGGGAATTAAACATACCAGGGTATTTAACAATCAGGAAGGACAGGCAGGAAGGAAGGGGAGGTGGGGTGGCTATGTTAATAAAGGAAGGAATCACTGTAATACAGAGAAATGATATTGGGTCAAAGGATCAGGATAGTGAAACAGTTTGGGTGGAGATAAGGAATAATAAGGGGAAAAAACACTAGTGGGCATAGTCTATAGGCCTCCTAACAGTTGCAACTCTGTTGGACGGAGTATTAATCAGGAAATAGTTGGGGCTTGTAATAAGGGAACAGCTATAATTATGGGGGATTTTAACTATCATATTAACTGGACAAATCAAATTGTGCAGGGCAGCCTTGAGGAAGAGTTCATTGCGTGTATTAGGGATGGGTTTCTTGAGCAGTATGTAACTGAACCAACCAGGGGGCAAGCAACCTTAGTTCTGGTCCTGTGTAATGAGCCAGGATTAATTAAAAATGTCCTAGTAAAGGATCCCCTTGGAATGAGTGACCATAACATGGTTGAATTCCAAATTCAATTAGAGAGTGAGAAGGTTGGATCTCAAACAAGCGTACTGAGCTTGAATAAAGGAGGCTATGAAGGAATGAGAGCAGAATTGATTAGAGTGGACTGGGAAAATAGATTAAAGGGTAAGACGGTACATGAGCAGTGGTGTACATTTAAGGAGTTATTTTACCACTTTCAAAAAATATATATTCCACTGAGGAAAAAAGGGTGTAAAAGAAATGACAGCCATCTGTGGATAAGTAAAGTAATTAAGGATAGTATCTGACTAAAAACAAGGGCATATAATGTAGCCAAATCTAGTGGGAGGATAGACGATTGGGAAGTCTTCAAAAGACAGCAAAAAATAACTAAAAGACTGATTAAGAAAGTGAAGATAGATTATGAAAGTAAATTAGCAAAAAATATAAAAACAGATAGCAAGAGTTTCTATAGTTATATAAAAAGAAAAAGGGTGGCTAAAGTAAATGTTGGTCCCTTAGAGGATGAGACCAGAAAATTAATGGTGGGAAACATGGAGATGGCAAAAACGCTGAACAAATATTTTGTTTCAGTCTTCACGGTACAGGACACTAAGAATATCCCAACACTGGACAAACAGGGGGCTCTAGGGGGGGAGGAGCTAAATACGATTAAAATCACTAAGGAATTGGTACTCGGTAAAATAATGGGACTCAAGGCGGATAAATCCCCTGGACCTGATGGCTTACATCCTAGGGTCTTGAGGGAAGTGACGGTAGGAATTGTGGATGCATTGGTAATAATTTTCCAAAACTCCCTGGACTCAGCAAAGGTCCCGGCAGATTGGAAAACTGCTAATGTAACACCCTTATTTAAAATGGGTAGTAGGCTGAAGGCTGGAAATTATAGGCCAGTTAGCCTAACATCTGTGGTTGATAAAATTTTGGAGTCCATTATTAAGGAGACAGTAACGGGACATTTGGATAAACATAATTTAATAGGACAAAGTCAGCATGGTTTTATGAAGGGGAAGTCATGTTTGACAAATTTGCTTGAGTTCTTTGAGGACGTAACATGCAGGGTGGATAAAGGGGAACCAGTGGACGTAGTCTATTTAGACTTCCAAAAGGCATTTGACAAGGTGCCACACAAAAGATTATTCCTCAAGATAAAAAATCACGGGATTGGGGGTAATGTTCTGGCATGGGTGGAGGATTGGTTATCTAACAGAAAGCAGAGAGTTGGATTAAATGGTTCATTCTCAGACTGGCAATCAGTAACTAGTGGTGTTCCGCAGGGGTCAGTGCTGGGACCCTAACTCTTTACAATCTATATTAACGATTTAGCGGAAGGGACTGAGTGTAACATATCAAAGTTTGCAGATGATACAAAGATGGGAGGGAAAGTAGTGAGTGAGGAGGACATAAAAAACCTGCAAAGGGACATAGACAGGCTAAGTAAGTGGGCAGAGATTTGGCAGATGGAATACAATACTGGAAAGTGTGAGGTTATGCACTTTGGCAGGAAAAATCATAGAGCAAGCTATTATCTTAATGGCAAGAAACTGGAAAGTACTGCAGTACAAAGGGATCTGGGGGTCTTGGTGCACGAAACTCATAAAGTTAGCATGCAGGTGCAGCAGGTGATCAAGAAGGCCAATGGAATGTTGGCTTTTATTGCTAGGGGAATAGAATATAAAAACAGGGAGGTATTGCTGCAGTTATACAAGGTATTGGTAAGACCGCACCTGGAATACTGCATACAGTTTTGGTGTCCATACGTAAGAAAAGACATAAATAACAACAGAGAATGCTGGAAAAACTCAGCAGGTCAGGCACCATCCGTGGAGAGAAATTTGAGTTGACGTTTCGGGTTGGACCCTTCTTCAAAACTGGAAAGAAAAGAAACTAGATCGGAGGCAGGGCTGCGATCGGACAAAAGAATAAAAGAAACAAAAGAAGTAAAAGAGATTAGAAGCTAGACGAGATGCTAATTGGCTGGGATTAGGTGTAAAGTGTACTGGCAGGGCAAAAGATAGCTGCCAGGTGTGAGAGTGAAACAAAAGGAAAGGGGGGGGGGAAAAGGAGTGGAACAATTACAAGAGAAAATGAAATGGGGGCCGAGCTTATGATCTGAAATTGTTGAACTCGATATTGAGTCCGGAAGGCTGCAGACTGCCTAATCGGAAGATGAGGTGCTGTTCCTCGAGTTTACGTTGAGCTTCCGTGGAACAATACAAGAGGCCAAGGACGGTGAGGTCCGAGTGGGAATGGAGCAGTGAATTAAAATGACAGGCGACCGGAAGCTCGGGGTCACCCTTACGGACTGAACGGAGGTGTTCCGCAAAGCGGTCACCCAGTCTGCATTTGGTCTCCCCAATGTAGAGGAGACCGCATCGTGAGCAGCGAATACAGTATACTAGATTGCGAGAAGTACAAGTAAATCGCTGTTTCACCTGGAAGGGGTGTTTGGGGCCCTGGACAGTGGGAAGGGGGGAGGTATAGGGGCAGGTGTTACATCTCCTCCGCTTGCACGGGAAGGTGCCAGGCGAAGAGGAAGGGCTGTTTGGGGTGATAGAGGAGTGGACTAGGGTGTCCCGGAGGGAGCGGTCCCTGCGGAATGCTGAAAGGGGAGGGGAGGGGAAGATACGTTTGGTGGTGGGATCACTTTGGAGGTAGCGGAAATGCCGGAGAATGATCCGTTGAATGTGGAGGCTGGTGGGGTGAAAGGTGAGGACAAGGGGAACCCTATCGTGGTTCGGGAGGGAGGGGCAGGGGTGATGGCAGAAGTGCGGCAGAAGAACTGACACGGTCGAGGGCAGAAGAAAAGACATACTTGCTCTCGAGGCAGTACAAAGAAGGTTCACTCGGTTAATCCCGGGGATGAGGGGGTGGACATATGAGGAGACGTTGAGTAGATTGGGACTCTACTCATTGGAGTTCAGAAGAATGAGAGGCGATCTTATTGAAACATATAAGATTGTGAAGGGGCTTGATCGGGTGGATGCGGTGAGGATGTTCCCAATGATGGGTGAAACTAGAACTAGGGGGCATAATCTTAGAATAAGGGACTGCTCTTTCAAAACTGAGATGAGGAGAAACTTCTTCACTCAGAGGGTAGTAGGTCTGTGGAATTTGCTGCTCCAGAAAGCTGTGGAAGCTACATTATTAAATAAATTTAAAACAGAAATAGACAGTTTCCTAGAAGTAAAGGGAATTAGGAGTTACGGGGAGCGGGCAGGAAATTGGGCATGAGTCTAGGTTCGGATCGGTCATGGCCCTGTGGGTGTCGGAGCGGGCCCAGGGGCCATGTAGCCTGGTCCTGCTCCCACTTCTTGTGTTCTAATTCTGTGTTAGATTTCAGGAGATGGTTCTATTCACAGGGATTAGTGGAGACCTTGGGAACAGGCTGCCAGCTAGGAGTCCTTCAAGAGTAAATTGGGCCTGTTCCTGGCTAGGGTGGAGATCATCTTTTACAGAAGGTAAGTACTGCAGGAAATACAGGGACAGAGTGATCTCCTGGACGAGTTTCGATCGCCTAGATGGGTCGGAGAGGAATTTCCCAGATTTTTTCTCCCAAATTGGCCATTGGGTTTTTTATCTGGTTTTTTGCCTCTCCCGGGATTTGCATGCCTGGGCCATTTACCTGGTATGTGGTATTGTTACATAGGCTTACTTTGGCATCTTCTTTAAGGTCTTCTATACTCTTCCTCATCTGCAGGTACTCAACACAACATTAACTCAGGCTGCCACTTCCTGCAAGACATGATGCACTGCTCCCTCTGCAGTCCCATATTTTGAATACATATGGGAGGAGTCCTCACTGGCCTTTACTTTCAAGGAAAGTAATGATCTCATATTCACCCAACTGAAGAAGGGTCAAACCCGAAACGTCAACTCAAATTTCTCTCCACGGATGTTGCCTGACTTGCTGAGTTTTGCCAGCATTTTCTGTTGTTATTTTGAATAGGACAGTTACTGTTAAACAGACATATGAGTGCAGAGGAAATAATGCAAGTTCCCAACCATCAAAATCACACAGAGACAAAGGGCTCGATTTTCCCAGCCCCGAGGAGGCGGGTCTGGAGCTGTGCGAGTTGTTAAAATCACCAAAATTGGTGGGCGGGCCCGTTCCCGCCTCCATCCCACTTCAGGGCCCAAGTGCGTGTTTTCTGGACTGGAGGCGACGGAGCTTGAACAGTTTCCCGTTTGTTCTGTAAATTAGCTCCACTCCAGCAGGGAGCTTATTGAGGGTGAGATGGAGCATTGCAGCAAGGAAGATCGAGAAGAGCATTGGTGCAATGACATAGCCTTGCTTGACCCCAGTCCGTATGTGAATTGGGTCTGTGGTGGAACCGTTGGTCAGGATCACGGCTTGCATTTCGTCGTGTAGCAGGCGGAGGATGGTAACAAACTTTTGAGGGCAGCCGAATTTGAGGAGGACACTCCATAATCCCTCACAGTTGACAGTGTCGAAGGCCTTTGTGACATCAGGGAAGGCCACGTACAGCGGTTGGTGCTGTTCCCTGCATTTCTCTTGTAATTGACGTGCGATGAAGATCATGTCCATTGTGCCCCTTAGTGGGCGGAATCTGCATTGCGACTCTGGGAGGAGCTGTTCAGCCACTGGGAGAAGGCGCTTGAGCACGATTTGACCAGGTCACTCGACCAGGAAACACCAAGTCTGGTTCAACGAGATCGACCAGGACACCCAGGAGCTAATAAGCCGCAAGCGCAAGGCATTCCTGATCTGGAAACAGCACCACAACTCGAGGGCAAGAAAGCAGCTCTACCGAGACTCTGTCTTCGACGCAAGTGTCCTCAACTCCATCCCGCAGCATGCTAACCATCACCATCTCAGCACAACTCCAGCCTGGCATGAGGTTGAAAAGGCCATCCGACAACTGAAGAACAAGGCCTCAGGAGCAGATGGAATCCCTACTGAGGCACTAAAGCATGGCGGAGAAGCACTACTGGCACACATTTTTGAACTAATTTCTCTTATCTGGAAGGAGGAGAGCATGCCAGGGGATTTCAGAGACACCGTAATTGTGACCATCTTCAAGAAAGGTGACAAGTTCGATTGCGGTAATTACAGAGGAGTTTCCTGTTGTCTGCCACAGGGAAAGTATCAATTCTATGATAAAGTGAATATACACATTCATTACATTATTTGTGTCTTGTATTCCATTATGTTTTCAGGTTGTAGCACTCTCAGCAGGCTGTGGGTTCATAGCTTTCCTCCAGGACCTGAGCACATAACCTACCCTGGAAGATCAGTGCATTACACAGGGAGTGCTGTATTGTTAGAAGTGCTGTCTTTCAGATTACATTTTAAACTGTGATGTAAAAGATTCCACAACACTATTAGAAGAAGAAGAGGCAGTTCTCCCAGAGTCCTGGCCAATATTTCTCACTCAACTAACACCCCAAAAGAAGATTACCTGGTCATCCATCTCATTTGTTTGTGGGACCTTGACTTGTGCAAATTGACTGCCAACTTGCCTAAATAACAACAGCAACTACACTTTAAATAATAATTAATTAGATGTGAAACACTTTTGAGATGACCTAAGGATGTGACAGGTGCTATATAAATGCAAGTTTTTTCTCTTTTGTTTTGTTACAATGCAAAGAGGAGTGTGACAAAGTTGAGATAATTTAACAACTTAAAAAAAAATCACCTTCCTATTCTCAACTATTACTTCTATAAGACCCAATAATATTCAAATAATTATTAATAAGATTTATCAGGCAGTTTCTCCTCCGATCAAAGGATTTACATAGCGCTAGCAGTAACTTCATGTAGAATATGCACTGAGTGGTGGATGATTGGATTGGAATCTGTTAACATTTCTCAGTTGACTTCTTCACCAATAAAATGAACCATTCAAAATGCAATTCTGTTCAAAAAGCTGCCTCGCTGTTCAGGAAACTATCATGGTTTTTGTTGTGTATGTACCTTTAAGAGAATAACTGGTCTCAGACTGCAGTACCGGCAGTGACCACCCCTGTATAAAAGGCGCTAGTAAGCCTCTGTAGTTTCAGTTTCCCGATTGACTCCTTTCAGTAAAGACTTGTTTTGTTCAACTCCTGCTGTCCGTGTCTCAATCATACACAGACATAATACTGGCGACGAGCAGATACGAACTTACCTACAGTCTGCACCACCTCCTGGGATCCATTCCTGCAGCGAAGTGAGCAGAGGTCGAGGCCAGAAGGAAGAACGAAGCAGTAGAAACGGGCGTCGACCGTGGGCATCCGCCCCTGTGTTAGCGGAGTTGAAGATTGCTGGAGGAGCTGTCGAAAGCGGGGCCTGGTTCCTGTCGACGGTGCTTCAGCTAATCGGGCTGGTGGCAGGTAATACACTGATCCTTCCTGGGCTGCGGCGGTCGCGAACTCGAGCGGGTGGCTTGCAACGGGGCCGAGCAGCGTTGTCGGGAAGAGGAGAGAGAGAGGGTGGAGCACAGAGGGCGCGGCCGGTGCTACGAAGCCGGGCTGCGTATAGACCCGAGAAGAGGGAGGTAAGAGTCCCACAGGGTTGTTCCATGACAGGAAAATAATTTAAAAAAAAAGAAATATTAAACGCGCAGGAAACCGCGAGGAGCTGCGGGTTGCAACGGAAACTGCGGAAAGCAGCGCTAGCAACAGCGGGGAAGAAGGCAAAAGCGCGGGAGGCGCCATCTTAATCAGCGGGGAAGAAGGCAAAGCACGGGAGGCGCCATTTTGTTAAATCGGGGAAGAAGGCAAAGCGCGGGAGGCGCCATTTTAGATTTTCAAGATGCCGAAGACTGGCTGTATCACTGCCTTTGATAATACAATAGAGGACTGGACCACGTATGTGGAAAGAGTTGAGGTATATTGCGAGGCAAACAAAATAGACGATGAGAAAAAGGCATCGGTATTGCTAAACTTAATGGGCGCTAGAACGTTCGGCCTGTTGCGGGACCTGATTTCTCCAGCCAAACCGAAGGCGAAGAGTTTTAACGAAATTGTTGGTGTCCTACAGGAACACCTAAAAGATTTAAATTCCACAGGAGAACTTAGCATAAAGATGAGAGCAATGCTGAGTACCTTACGGAACTACGCAAGCTATCAAAGCACTGCCAGTTCGGAGCAGGACTGGCAGATACACTACGGGATAAATTTGTCTGTGGACTCCTGAGTGAAGGAACACAGAAGAAGTTACTCTCAGAGAAAGAGCTGACGCTAGATAAGGCTTTCAGCGTGGCAGTATCGTACGAAGCAGCAGCCAGGGGAGCTGCAGAAATTCAACAAAAGCCACAGAAACACGGCACCCATGAAATGACACGGGGATTTGCAAAATGTTATCGCTGCAGCAGAACTAACCATGACCAGAAGGACTACTGGTCCAAGGACAAAATATGCAGGCAATGCGGAAAGATGGGACACATTGCACGAATTTGCAGGTCTGGGAAGAAGACCAGCGACAACAAAAAGGCTACTAAGGAACCGTACAAGAAAGTACAAAAGATGACGGACAGTAGTTCCGAAGACCAGATGAGCGATAGTGAATCCGGGAACAGGAGACTAAGCTGTCTCAAACTTCACAATGTAATCGCAAAAGAGGATCACCGAACCATTTGGGTCACCCTCACGATAGCAGGGTCCCAAGTTAAAATGGAATTGGATACAGGATCAGCGCTAACCGTCATGAATCGACGAGACTACGAGCAGCTATTCTCACACATACCCTTGAGAGAGACATCCATCGTCTTGACGATGTATACGGGGCAAAAAGTATACCCCAGAGGAAAAATAAGGGTGCCTGTCGAATACAACGGCAAGAAAATATGGAAATTGTATCTCTACATACTGCAAAATGGTGGACCACCGTTATTGGGACGTGCATGGATCAGGAAGATAAGCTTAGATTGGCACTCCATTCATGCAATGACGGTGGACGGTAAAAAAGATGAAGACGTCAATCCTGGTTGATTGTCAACAATCTTAGCTAATACCAAAGAGGTATTTCAACAAGAACTGGGCACTCTTAAAGGCGTAACCGCCTCGATAAAAATAGAAGACAATGCAATTCCCAAGTTTTTCAAAGCAAGACCGGAACCATATGCAATTCGCCCAGCCGTCGAGGCAGAGCTGGAGAATCTGGAGAAGGCAGGCGTGTTGCCTAAGGTCGACTGGAGCGAGTGGGTGATACCCATCGTTCCTGTCATGAAGAAAACGTTAAGCAATAAGTCTGATGAGCCAAGGAAGGTTCGCATCTGTGGGGATTTCAAGGTTACGGTGAACCCAGTCCTTCACACAGTACAATATCCTCTTCCAAGGATAGAAGACATCTTCGCCTCACTGTCTGGAGGGAAGCGTTTTACAAAAATTGATCTAGCACAAGCATATTTGCAGATGGAGGTTGAAGAATCCTCTAGGAAGTATCTCACGATAAACACTCACAAAGGTCTTTACCAGTATCATCGATTGGTATTCGGAGTAGCATCGGCTCCAGTGATATGGCAAAGAGCGATGGAACAAGTCCTGCAAGGGATTCCGGGGACTCAGTGTTACTTGGACGACATCCTTGTGACAGGTGAAGATGACAGCGAACACCTTGCCAACCTAGAGCAGGTGCTCACTAGACTACGGGAACATGGGCTACGAGCCAACCGCCCCAAATGCGAGTTTTTTAAGAAACAGATATCGTATTGTGGCCACGTGATTGATGAAGAGGGGTTACATAAGTCCCCTGACAAAATTGAAGCAGTTGTTAAGGCCCCAGCGCCTGAAAATGTGTCGCAACTGAGGTAATTCCTCGGATTGGTGAATTACTACCATAAGTTTTTGCCGAATTTGTCGACAATCCTGCACCCACTGAACGACCTGCTACGAACGGGAGTAGCATGGAAATGGAGTAATGACTGTAAGCGGGCCTTTCAGAAGAGTAAGGACTTAATCACTTCAAGAGAAGTATTGGCTCACTACAACCCAGCACTGCCGATCAGACTGGCGTGTGATGCGTCTCCCTACGGCATTGGGGCGGTACTGTCACATAAATTCCTTGATGGTTTAGAGAGGCCGAAAGCTTTTGCGTCACGCTCGTTAACTTCTGCCGAGCGTAACTATGCCCAGATTGACAGAGAGGCCCTCAGCCTAGTGTGGGGGGTGAAGAAGTTCAATCACTACCTGCACGGTCAAAAATTTACTCTACTAACCGATCATCAACCTCTTGTCTCCATTTTCAACCCTCAGAAGGGCGTACCGATAATGACAGCGCAATGGCTGCAGAGGTGGTCCCTTTTCCTAGGGGCACACCAATATGACATCGAGTACAAATGAACTAAACAGCATGGGAATGCTGATGGATTGTCATGCCTACCGTTGCCGACGGTGGAAGAAGAAGACCTTGCAGTAGATCCAATGGAGTTATTCCACTCGACCATAGTCGAACGTCTCCATGTGACGAATGCAAACATAGAAAAGGAAACACGGAATGACCCGACATTATCACGGGTCTATGATTTAACGGTGAAGGGATGGCCAGCACATGGCGAATCACTGCTGCCAGCATTCTCGCCGAGAAGAGAACAGCTGTCAGTGTGCAGAGGAACCTTGATGTGTGGATCCAGAGTAGTAATTCCACCTAAGTTGACGGATAGAGTGCTCAATGAGCTTCATGAGGGTCATCTGGGTGGGGTAAAAATGAAGAACTTAGCCAGAGCGTTTGTGTGGTGGCCGGGAATCGATAGAGAAATCGAAGAGATGACCAAGAGCTGTGCAGGATGCCAGAAGGTCCAAAACGCCCCACCACAAGCTCCTCTACATCCATGGGAGTGGCCCTCATCTCCATGGCAAAGGGTGCACATTGATTTTGCTGGTCCCTTCATGGACTCGATGTTTTTAATTGTGCTGGATGCACATTCAAAGTGGCCAGAGGTAATAAAAATGTCCTCAACCACCACGGAAAAAACTATCACAGTTTTACGAACCATATTCGCCCAGAATGGGCTGCCTGAACAGATTTGCTCTGACAATGGACCACAGTTTGTGTCTGAAGAGTTCCGGAGGTTCTTAAAGAACAATGGTGTTAAGCATTACACATCTGCCCCATATCATCCAGCCACTAATGGATTGGCCGAGAGGTTTGTTCAAACATTCAAGAAGGCTATCAAGGCAATGTGTAATGAAGATATACCCCTACAACACAAGGTGGACAACTTCTTGTTTGCCTACCGGAATGCGACACATGCGGTTACCAACCAAACTCCAGCCATGATGTTCTTCAATCGAAGACTACGATGCCGCTTGGATTTGGTTAAGCCAAACGTCCGAAGAGATGTGGTGAACAGGCAGTTTCAGAATATGAATGAAAGGCCGACCAGGAGTTTTAAGATAGGTCAACCAGTTTTGGCCCGGGACTACCGCACTGAGAAATGGCAGCAAGGAACGATTTGTACACGGCAAGGACCTCTCATGTATACCGTGGACGTTGGAGAGAGCATTGTAAGACGACATGCTGAACAGATTCTAGAGTCACTGGAAAACGTCAACTCCACACCACGATCTGATACACCTGGTAATGAAATCGACGTACCAATTGCAGCTACCGCAGAATCGGTGATATTGGAAGCAGATGAACCAAACAACGACATTGATCCCGGCTCAACCTTGCCAGAGGAACCTGATACCCCAAAGAGGCATTATCCAGACAGAATCAGGAAGCCTCCTCAAAGACTGAACTTATAATTGCTTAAACTTAACCAATGTATCTAGCAACCGTAATTGTGATTGTAATTCGTTATCATTTAGTTGTTAAATGAATGTTATGTACTGTTTATCTAAAAGGGGAGGAATTGTTGTGTATGTACCTTTAAGAGAATAACTGGTCTCAGACTGCAGTACTGGCAGTGACCACCCCTGTATAAAAGGCGCTAGTAAGCCTCTGTAGTTTCAGTTTCCCGATTGACTCCTTTCAGTAAAGACTTGTTTTGTTCAACTCCTGCTGTCCGTGTCTTAATCATACACGGACATAATAGTTTTATTTTAAACTAATAGCCTAAATAAAGCAAGAATTCAGTAGTCAACACACAACTCAAAGTCAGCTGTCTGGGGACTATTGAATTTAAGTTGTGATTACTTTGAAGATAAAAGCTTTGGACTTGTGCTCAAATTTACTTCCATTTTCATTCAACATATTGCTTTCAGTGCAAAACCCAGCAAATAAAAATAATCTGGTATTGGAAAGGTGCTCAGAATACAGTCTCACGACAATGTGGTTAGAACTCCACTGGTTGTAATGAGCAGCAACAGGATCTTAAATCAGTCAGTAATCAAGGGCCTTATTTTTGACTATTCAGCAGAAAGTTGATTATGACACATTTGCTGCGGTAATTGCATAGTGTTACGGTTAAGCCAATCACAACCCATTTTTGACTCAAGTAAAATTTAATTCAATACTGGCAGTAAGCCAGCTAAGCCACTAAGCCATCACAATCAGAGGACTTGAAATTATTCAAATTTGCCACTTTAATTAATGGAAATGACCTACGCAAATTAGCTGACTTATAATAGTTTCAAAAAGTGTAAAATGCCAACATGAAGCAGATTCAGGTGAATAATTTTCAGCGAGATGGAACCATATAGTATATTAGTTACATTCTTCTCCTTTTCTCTCTTCCGTGCCTAATGGCACATGAGACAACACATTTCTTCTACTGCTTTACATTCAGCAGAGCGCACTCTGGGCTTTTACATAACAAAGACCATTTTTATGTGGATAGATAATATCCTGACACACAATGTTGATTAGACAGTGCAAAAAAAGTGAGTCATACATTTTTTGACCTTAAAATATTATCAACCATAACGCGTGTCAAAATAATTGGGCCATCGTTATCAAGAAAATTCAAAACCACTGATAATTGTCCCTTGGCACTGCTCATTGGTAGTGAGGGCTCCACCTCCAGACTTGAGTTGGTGTATGAGAGGCTTGGTAAAAGAGTCAGGCTATTAATAGGTAGGGATGCTAAAGAGTTGGGTTTGCTTGGAAGACAGATGCTGCAGAGTTGGGTCATGAAACAAAAAAACTGATAGAGCAGGCAAGTGCAAATTTTAGCTGTGACTCATATCATCAAGAAACTCACCAGCGCCAAATCGAAACTGGCAGAACAAGAGAGTCTGAAGATCAGACCTTTATGGCCGCTTTCTTTCTATGGCTTTGGGATCTGATTGGTTCCTGTTATGCATTTGACAGATACTACCATATGGTTATCACGGATCAATCAGAAGGTCTGGAGAAACTTCACATTCATTTATTACGACACAGAAATTTTTGAGCTACAATTTCCTTTATGTGGTATGTTTAGTACTTTCCTAACAAATTCACACTAACTTTTTGGATGTGTTAATCTGATTTAAAACAAACTTGTTTACTGATGATGTTAAAATAGTGCAGACAGGAAATGCATACAGATACATTAACCAGGTTGCTGAAAATTCCACACAGTGGAAATTGAAACCCCGCATTCGTAAGATATAATAGTGCCCAGAATGGTAGGGCAATTTTTTAAATGAATTAACGTCCCAAGAACAGTTGCAATAGCTAAATTACAGCACAATAGAAAATATAAATCACCAGTAAAGGAGAGCAGAGCACCTTTCCACGGTCTGAGAGGATTTTGACCAATTGATTAAGTTCCAAGGCAACAAGAGCAGCACCTTATTAGTCAGTCTTTAAATACTGGCCCAGAACTTGGTGTCGGGGGCTTGCCGCGCGTGCAAGCCCCCGATGTGCACGTACCCGGCGCGCCGACATCTGAAACCTGGCCCGCAGTGGACTTCCTGTCAGTGGCCCGGTTCTGATGTCGGCGCGCTGTGCTAACCTGACCCAGCGGCGTAGTTAGTGCGATGTGCTGGCTGGGATCAGGTGAGCACTGTTCAGCCAATCAGGGGAGGGGAAACTTCATTCATAAGTTTGAGAGTAAGAACTGTCAAACTCATGAAATGTACTGCACCCCAAAACACTACTTAAACTTTAAATAAAATTTTAAAAAAGATCCCAATCATAAAATTAAGCATAAATAAGTTAAAAAACATAATTTAAACAATAATTTTTTTTTGAAAAAAATAAATTTTTAATAAAAAGGGTCTAAAACTAAACTTACCTTATTGTAGATTCTTTAAAATAATAAACATGTGGAAAAAAATTTCTAAATTGCACTAAAACACCACTTACCTGTAAAAATAAATACTTACGTGTGCTTTTTACAAGCGTAAAGACCGGAGACCTTTACACATGCGCAAATCCCCCAAAACAGAGGAAATCCAAGACGCACGCGCTGCCCCCTACAGTGCACGCGCTAGCCTCTTCACCTCTTGGGTTAGAGGAGAGGAAATGCCGGTTTTCAGCGCATGCGCTGTGCATGCTGAAAACCGGCATTTCCTCCGGCCAGACGCGTGAGTACCCCTTCCGTACTCACGCGTTTGGGGAGGAATTACTGCCCCAATAACATTACCCAGTTGCAAACTAACCCCCTCCCCCCTTGTATTTCTTTTCTTAGCGCTTGACTTCAATGCTAACTTATTCCCTTTGGATCCCAGCTGAAATTCCATCCTCATTTCATGATCACTCTGATAAGCAGCATTCCTCCCTGAACATTACTTTTACAATTTCACACAATCCACCCTAGCTCAACTCATTCTCCAGCAGCATTGGCTTAATATATATTACAGCTATTCTGCTCCCTGGTTTCACTTATTCTTTATCTCATCTATCACAAATGATTTTTCTCCTTCTTTCTGGCAACAAAGATTGGAAACTCAAGTGTCTCGTGGAATCAAGACGATATCCTACTCTTTCTTTCCCTTCGCTTTTATCTGATCCTTAATTCACCACCTATGCAGTCCTGTTTACTGCATTTTTATCAACCCATCGAATTTTCTCCTTTCTACCTCTAAGCCTTATATACTTAGCAAGGGCTTTAGCTTCATTCCATTAACCCTGCCTCAACAAATTTCAAACATCCTTGTTTTCAAATCCCTCCATGGCCTCACCCTTCCCTATCTCTGTAATTTCCTTCAGCCCCATAACCCCCTGAGATATCTGTGTGCCTCTAATTCTGCCCTCTTGAGCATCCCTGATTATAATCGCTCAACCATTGGTGGCCGTACCTTCTGTTGCCTAGGCCCTAAGCTCGGTAATTCCCTCCCTAAACCTTGTCCCCTCTCTACCTCTCTTTCCTCCTTTAAGATGCTCCTTAAAACCTACCTCTTTGACCAAGCTTTTGGTCACCTGCCCTAATTTCTCCTTATTATCAATGTTTTGTCTTTTAATACTCCTGTGAAGCGCCTTGGAAGGTTTTACTCTGTTAAAGGCGCTATATATATACAAGTTGTTGTTGCTGTTGTTTTAGCAGATGGCTCCACTTCATGATTCTGTCCCCTTCTGCAACACCTCTGCTTTGGTGTTGTCTCATCTTCTCAGTTTTGAAATTGTGCTGTGAATCCTCTACCTCACTCCAACTCCTGCTGAAATTCAGGGCGCTAACGGTGGCGCAAATCCCCTAGCACCTGGGCGTGGTGCTGCTAATGCCTCCCGCAAAATTCAGCGGGAGGTTAGTGGCAGCAGTAGCCGGTAGCGCCCCGCGGTGCTGTGCCGCCGGTGATAATGTCATTGCCAAGCGACGTGACCCCTTAGCTCCCCATGGCAGAAATTCGGTTGCGCTCTGCGAAGCTGCCATGGGCGATGTCAACGACAGCCTCGCGGGTCGCGAACCAGGCTTACCTCCGCTCGTGAGGCGGTAATTAAAGGGGAAGCCCGGCTGCACCTGCATCGCCATTTTATTGTTTTGGCTGACCTCCAGGTCGGCCCCTCGTGGTGGCCCTTGACATGGACCATGGCTGCCGTCATGCAGCCACGGCACCACACCGCCCTGGTGGGCTAGTGGAGGCCATCAAACGGCTTGCAGAATGCGCAGCATCCCTCCCCTTTAATGGAGCAGCCGCGTAGTGCTCCGGCACTACTGCGCTTTGCGACCCACACACCGCCCCGAGAGGAAGTGGAGTGCCCGAGATAGCGCTCCACTTCCATGCCGGGGTGGTAAGCCCGATTTAGTGGCCAGGGCGGTACTCCGCTAAATGGCTGGCGCTAATTCAGTTAATGCCCCCATGCAGGGCGTAACCGAATTTCTCCCCCTCTATCTTTCTGTATTTTTAGTTCCCAAACTAAACATTACCAGTAAGTCTACTAACAAATATAATGTAGCACTCTTGCGTACAGGGGCTTGAGCACACAAAGCTAGGCTGACTCTCCAGTGCAGTGCTGAAGGAGTCCTGCACTGTCGGAGGTGCCGTCTTTCAGATGACACTTTAAACCGAGGCCCCGTCTGCTCTCTCAGGTGGACGTGAAAGATCCCATGGCACTATTTTGAAGAAGAGCAGGTGAGTTATCCCTTTTGTTCTGGCCAATATTTATCCCTCAACCAACATAACAAAAACAGATTATCTGATCATTATCACATTGCTGTTTGTGGGACCTTGCTGTGCGCAAATTGGCTGCCACATTTCCCACATTACAACAGTGACTACGCTTCAATAAGTACATTGGCTGTAAAGTGCTTTGAGACATCCGGTGGTCGAGAAAGGCACTATATAAATGCAAGTCTTTCTTTCTTTCTCTGAGTCAGAGGGTGGTGGATTCAAGTCCCACTCCAAGGATTTGAGCATAAAATCTAGGCTGACTCTCCAGCGCAGTGCTGAGGGAGTGCTGCACTGTCGGAGGTGCTGTCTTTTGGATGAGATTTTAAACCGAGGCCCCGTCTGCCCTCTCAGGTGGAGGTAAAATGTCCCGTGGCACTATGAAAAGAAGAGCAGGAGTGTCCTCCCTGGTGTTTTGGCCAATATTTATCCCTCAACCAACACCTAAAAACAGATTTATCTGGCCATTACCACACTGCTGTATGTGGGTGCTTGCTGTACGCAAATTGGCTGCCATGTTTCCTACGTTACAACAGTGACAATGGGGAGAATTTTTCAGGGTGTCAGTGAGCACATTTGGTGGTGGGTCGGGTGGGAAATATATACAGCGGGTCAGGAACCCGCTGTCGACCCACCGCTATGCGACTTTCCCAAATGTCGGGTCTGCCAATGCTGAACAGACACAACATGCAGCGGCGGGTGAGGCAATTGAGACTCTTTGGTTTCTCCTCTTGGAAGACAGATTGTGCTTTATGCAGTCTGCAAGCCTTTGTAGCAAACTCTCCAGCCAGGCTCACCTCATTGGAGCAATGCCCCTCACCTTTGACTGGGTGCTTCTGTCATCTCACCTTCAACTGGTATCTACTCCATCAGGATGGGAACCATTTACACTCTGTCACCTTGGCGCACAGATTCTGACCACGATCAGCCCCAACTCCAGCAGCACCAGGCACACCAGCAGCACCAGCAGCACCAGCAGCACCAGCAGCACCACCAAACTTTTCCGCAATCAACTGATGCTGCACAGGACACAGGACATCAGCACCCAACCACACTGCTGCCTGGGACACCAGGAATGGCCTCACCATGGCCAGATTTACTTAACTTTATGCTGTACACCCTGGCTACCACATGATGTGCCAGGTTGGCACCTCCCTAAACCAACATCATAAAGAATCCCTACAATGTCCAAGCCATTCTTTTCATACTCATGACCATTGTGGGGGGTACCATTATGTCTCACCATTCACTGCAACTCACTAAGCCACTTCCAAAGGTGCACACAGATCTGTCCAAGAACGCAATGTGTTCAAAATAAAGGTTTCAATGTTTGACACCACATTAACAGAAACTTTACATGAACATTGCATAAAACACCCAAGTGCGTACCCTTGTGTGTTGTTAGTTGGTGTGATTGGACTAGGATGAGGGTGAATGTGAGGGGTGGCTAGTGAGTTGGGGAAGTGATAATGTAGATAGAGAGGGATGGGTGGAAGTGCAAGGTAAGTTGGTGTGAGTAAAGATGTGCAGGAGTAGGTTAGGGAAGGCAGAGTGATGAGAATGTGATGAGTGGCACAGCAGGATGAGGTTGCGTGTGGCTTTGCAATAACATTTCGTGATCTACTGAGATCATTGAAAGGTTAGCGCCACTGCAGCCTGGTCCTCCTGACAACATCCCTGCTTGTGTCCTCCTGTACAATGTGCAACCAGGCAGCGGTGGTCTCCTGGGGTGGTCTCTTCCACCCATTGGAAGGGAAGAGGAACTCCCTGTGTGCTGTGACTCCCTCCATAAGCATATGGAGGGACTCAAGGGAGAGCCTGGGTGCAGCCGTGCACCTCTGTGCAGTGCTTGTCAGTGTTTGCAGCACCTCAATGCTGTGGAACACTGACAGCACAACTGTCAAAAACAATTTGCGCATGGTCCCTTTAAGGAAACCATCTGGTGATGCGTCATCAAATGATGTCATTAGACCCACTTCCTTCAATTGGCCGAGAAACGCGCTGGGCGAGCTTAGCAAGCCTAATCATCGTAAAATCATTCTACAGAGCGGGATGGAGCCAGCAGCGGGGTCGAGACCTGCCCCCGACCCACGCTCCAATCTCCCCCCCGACCCACGATCTCTCCCGCCCTCCCTCCTCTCTGCACCCCAGCTACTGCCTTCCAGCACTGGCTTTCCCACCCAACAGACTCTCAATCTGTCTGGCTGCTGGCCTGGAAATGGAGAAAAACAATTCAAATGGGGTCATGCCATTAAAATCGGCAGGACCTCCACATTACCAGCATTTCCGGGTTTCCCAGCAGTAACAACCACCCTCGCTCTTCCAACACAGACTTGCTGCATGATACACATCCAGTTACTGCTGGGCTAAGACTACCTATATATACATATACAGATGAAATATACAGAAATTGGGTAGTTTTAGAATTTATATTTCTGATGCGGAGCATCGTCTCTCTGGAGTGCGTATCAGTAATTCGGGCAGCATCCCCATGATTTTATATATATTCATTTTCCATTCACTAATTTTACAGAATCATGCTTCCTTCTTTCGAGTATGGAGAGAATCTCATGGGGAGTGTATGCCCAAATCGGCCATATGGGCTCCCAGTGTGTGAAGTTCCACACCAGGAGCACATGTTCATGAAATGACCTCTGACATTTTCCATTGCTAACACCCTTGGAGATATGTGTCAAAATGGTGAAAAACTGAGAAAGAAAAATGTAGCAGCTGCTTGTATTCCGGTTATTCCTTACACTTGGTCCTGCCAAGAAAGAACTTGTTTGAACTAACATCCTGGTGTGAAAGCAGCACTCACTACTTATCAAGGTCAATTAATGGATTAATGACTTGTCATACTAACAGGTGCTGTTTTTTAACTGTGAGAAGGAAATACAGTTCTGGAAATGTGTTTTCAAACTAACAGCGTCTTCTCCTTTTGGGAGAGCAGCTTTCAGCAGAGACCGATCTGAAAGAGAGAAAAGAAAGACTTGCACTTATATAGCACCTTTCACAACCACCGGATGTCTCAAATCACTTTACAGCCAATTAAGTACTATTTGAATTGGAGTCACTGTTGTAATGTGGGAAACACGGCAGCCAATTTGCACACAGCATGCTCCCACAAACTGCAATGTGATAATGACCAGATAATCTGTTTTTGTTATGTTGGTTGAGGGATAAATATTGGCCAGGACACACTGAGGGAGAAATTCAGTATCGCCCCGTTTGTGGTTCAATTATCGGCCGGGTGCAAAGTTTAGCGCCTGCCGCTAATTATCGCTTCCGACTGCAAACTTGGCTTCTATCACCCCTGGAGGTGACTGGAGCACTAAATCAGGCACTACACACCTCTCTTAAGGTGCTAATGCCAAGGAGCGAGGCACTATCTCAGAGCATTGGCAAAGCTCATGTGATGTCAGTCAGCAATGGAACACAGACACACTGGCGCCAGCCAGTTCTTCAAGGGGAGGGTCGATCTTGCCCTCCATTCACAATCTGCACATTGCAGCCTTGAATCTTGGCCTGGAGAGACCTGTACATCAAATCTGCTGGAAAGAACAATAAAGAGGCCCAGGGAAAGAGCTCAGAGTGCAGCCCCCACATACTCTTCTAAATCGATGCAAGGAAGGTCAAATCAAAATGAACCTGCAAAGTGCTGCTTAGTACCCAAAACTCCTTCACACAGCGTTGAATCTCTCCAGAAGTCTCTCTGTCTCTCTCTCAGAATATGTGGTGCAAAAATGTCGCTGACAAAAAAACGCAGGAAGCGGTCGCCTTTAAATAGCTCTCCCTCAGTCCCTTCCCGACTGCAAAACGCTCCTCTCAACCTGTCGTTGCTGGCGGCAGGCAGTAAGGCAGCGTGCACCACTCAATATCCGGTCCAGGGCGCTACCGGGGCATTGCACACTCGACTAACATCACGACCTGCGGGCGCAGGAGATCGTGACGGTAGTATTCAGCACCACCGCAAAATGTCTGGTCAATTTTGTGAGTAGCGCAGACATCGCCGCGCCCGGGCGCTAGTTGCTTTGTGCCCCATTAGCGCCCTCTTAGGGCGCTAATGGGAGGTGCAAAGCAACTGAATTTTTCCTCCCAGGGATAATTCCCCTGTTCTTCTTCAAAATAGTGCCATGGGATCTTTTACGTCCACCTGCGAGAGCAAACGGGTCCTCGGTTTAACATCTCATCCAAAAGATGGCATCTCTGACAGTGCAGCACTCCCTCAGCACTGCACTGGAGTGTCAGCCTAGCTTTATGTGCTCAAGCCCCTGGAGGGTCTGTGAACCCACAACCTTCTGACCCAGAAACAAGTGTGCTATCAACTGAGCCACAGCTGACACAATTGAAGTAATAGTTCAGAGGAGATGCGAGGTTGTGCTAACTCACATTGCCCATTGCCAAGCGGCCCCAGCTCATCTCATGCAAAAGCATTAATTACTAGTCACACATGTACATAATTATTATTGAAGCCCACAGGAGAGAAGTTCAACTTTTACACTTCAAAAGTACTTCATTGAATGTGAAGCACTTTGTAATGCCCCGAGGTCATGAAAGGCGATATATAAATGCAAGTCTTTCTTTTTTTCTTACCTGAAATGGGCATGAAGTCAGTGGAGCAGCCATGCTGCCCGCCAAAAGCCGGCTTCGCAAGGCCTGAATCATATTTGGGATCAGGCCTCATTTGAATGCCGCCAGCATGCTGTGGTCGACAAATGGGCACCCTGCTGCAGTTTGCTGTTTGTGGGAGTGAGTGTAATCGGCTGGCTCCCATGTTGAGCCCCCTGGCAAGTCGTCTCTGGATACATTGGTAACAGTACTTGTAGTGTATGTGCCTTTAAGACAGAACTACTTTTACAGCTCCTGTATACTGTAGTACCGGCAGTGACCACACCTGCATATAAGCCTTGCGCATGCCTCTGTACCTCCAGTCTTGAGACTACCCTCCTCCAGTAAATACCTGTTTATCATTAAGTTACAGCATCTGTATGGTTATTGAAAAACAGTATACTCTCAGAATCACGGATCTAACAGTGGCGACGAGTGTCGATTCAAATCTACCTGCAACTCTGCATTTCCCTACGAGGATTCGCTCCGGGAGGGCGGTGTAACAAAAAAAAAAGTCAAGGCCAGGAACACAGGCGTCGATCACGAGCAACCGCCCAGTTGTCCGGCAGAGAGTGAACATCGCAGGGGAGGCTGTGGAGAGCCGGGCTTGGTTCCCCAGCCACGATGATCAGCAAGAGGCTGACGACAGGTCCAGCGCAGACCCTTCCCGGACAGCGGCGGCTGGAGCCGACCGACGGCGGAGAGAAAGCCGAGCAGCGTCGACGGGGTAAGACAGAGGGTGAAGCGCACAGGGCGCAGCCGGGGGTTGAAAACCAAGCGGCGTCGAGAAAAAAAAAAAAAAAAAAATCCGGAGAGAGAGAGGGTAAAGCAACAGCCGGGTTCAGGACAGAGCGGCGTCGAAAAAAAAAAAAAAGAACGCGCAGAACACAGCCAGGGCTCAAGGGCTGAATAGTGTCCATGGGGAGAAGAAGGGAGAGCACGGGAGACGCCATTGAGCCGCGGAGAAGAAGGAAGAGTGCAGGAGATGCCATTTTTAGAAGTCACAGCGGAGAAGAAGGGCGAGCGTGGGAAGGAAGGAAAGCACGGGAGACGCCATTTTGTGCCAGCGGAGAAGAAGGGGAAGCGCGGGAGACACCATTTTGTGCCAGCGGAGAAGAAGGGGAAGCGCGGGAGACGCCATTTTTGACAGTTAAATCACACCCAGGGATGCCGAAGAGTGGCAGTATCTCTACGTTCGACAATGAAGTCGAAGATTGGGCGACATATGTGGAATGTATTGAGGTGCACTGCAGGGCGAATGAAGTGCCAGATGCTAGTAAAGCACTGGTTTTGTTAAATTCCATGGGTGCAAAAACTTATGGGTTACTGCGAAATCTAATAACCCCAGAGAAGCCGGTGAACAAGAATTTCGAAAGCATAGTAGGAATCCTACAGGACCACTTAAACCCCACACCGCTGCTGATAGCAGAACGATTTAAGTTCCATAAAAGGAACCAACACAAAGACAAAAGCAATGCTGAGTACCTAACGGAACTGCGCAAGCTATCAAAACACTGCAAGTTTGGAGCGGAACTAGCAGATACGTTAAGGGACAAGTTTGTGTGTGGGCTACAAAGTGAAGGAACCCAGAAACGGCTTCTATCAGAAAAGGATCTTACGCTGGACAAGGCTTTCAGTATGGCAGTATCACACGAAGCAGCCGCAAGGGGAGCTGCAGAGATACAACGGAGACCGCAAGAATATGGCACCAATGAAATGTCCTATGGAACGGGGAAGTGCTATCGCTGCGGCAGAACAACACATGGCCAGAAGGATTGTTGGTTCAAGGACCAAGTGTGCAGACAGTGTGGAAAAGCAGGACACATAGCAAGAGTCTGCAGGTCTGGGAAGAAAACCAACAGTAAGAAATCTCCACAGGAGAAGTACAAAAAGGTACTCCAGGTGATGGACAGTGGTTCAGATGAACAGAAAAGTGACACAGACTCCGGAAGCAAGGAGCTGGGTTGTCTGAAACTACATAATGTAACCAAAATAGAGGATCACCAGACTATCTGGGTTACACTCAAGATAGACGGAGTCCAAGTGGAAATGGAATTGGACACAGGGTCAGCTCTAACAGTCATAAATCAAAGAGAATACAAGCGGCTATTTTCACACATACCCTTGAAAGCTACAGAGATTGTCTTGAAGACGTATACGGGGCAAAAAAGTCTACCCCAAAGGAAAAGTAAGGGTGAAAGTGACATATAAAGGTCAGGAAATACCTAAAATGGATATATATGTATTGCCAAATGGAGGACCACCACTGCTAGGACATGAGTGGATCCGGAAGATACATTTAGATTGGCATTCCATACAGGCATTGAAGGTGGAGGCCAAAAAGGATGACGACGTCACACCTGGACGACTGTCAAAAATGCTAACTGACGCAAAAGAAGTGTTCCAGGAGGGACTAGGAACACTAAAAGGAATAACAGCAACAATTAAAATAGAGGAAAATGCAGCCCAAAGTTTCTTAAGGCCAGACCAGTGCCTTATGCGATCAGACCAGCTGGCGAAGCAGAACTGGAAGGGTTGGAACGTTCAGGAGTACTGTCCAAAGTGGACTTGAGCGAGTGGGCTACACCCATCATTCCTGTAATGAAGAGGTCGTTGAGTAATACGCCTGGGGAACCAAAGAAGGTCCGCATCTGTGGGAATTTTAAGGTGACAGTGAACCCAATCCTTCACACGGCACAATATCCACTTCCACGAATTGAGAATATTTTCGCCTCGCTATCTGGAGGTAAACGCTTCACCAAAATTGATCTAGCACAGGCGTACTTGCAAATGGAGGTAGAAGAAGCTTCGAAACAATACCTTACGATTAACACTCATAAAGGTCTCTATCAATACAACCGACTGGTGCTTGGGTTAGCCTCGGCTCCGGCTATCTGGCAAAGGGCAATGGATCAAGTCCTGCAAGGGATTCCAGGGACCCAGTGTTATTTGGACGACATCTTGGTCACGGGCGAAAATGACAGTGATCACCTCGCCAACTTGGAGAAGGTGCTCACCAGATTAAAGGAGTATGGGCTACGAGCTAATCGCCACAAGTGCGAGTTTTTCCAGAAACAGATCTCGTATTGTGGCCACATCATCGATGAAGAGGGGTTACATAAGTCCCCTGAAAAGATTGAGGCAGTAGTCAAAGCTCCAGCACCGGAAAATGTATCACAACTGAGGTCGTTCCTCGGGCTGGTAAACTGCTACCACAAGTTCTTACCAAATTTGTCCACGGTATTTCACCCACTGAACACCCTACTGCAAACAGGGGTACCATGGAAGTGGGATGACGAACATAGACGAGCTTTCCATAAGTGTAAAGAATTGATCACATCAAAAGAGGTGTTGGCCCATTTCAACCCAGCGCTACCAATTCGTTTGGCATGTGATGCATCACCCTATGGTATTGGAGTGGTGTTGTCGCACAAATTCCCAGACGGGTTGGAGAGGCCAGTAGCCTTTGCGTCTCGGTCAATAACCTCAGCCGAGCGCAACTACGCCCAGATTGACAGGGAGGCCCTCAGCCTAGTTTGGGGAGTAAAAAAATTCAACCACTATCTGCATGGGCAGAAGTTCACCTTGCTGACTGTCCACCAACCACTTGTCTCCATCTTTAATCCTAAGAAGGGCGTTCCAGTGATGACTGCACAACGGTTACAAAGATGGTCCCTTTTTCTAGGGGCGAATCAATATGAAATAGAATATAAAGTCACGAAACAGCATGGGAACGCTGATGGGCTATCGCGCCTGCCACTGCCTACTCTGGAGGAAGCACCAGCAGTGGACTCTATCGAGATATGTTATTCATCAATAACTGAACGATTGCCAGTAATGAACGCGGATATAGAGAAGGAGACCCGCAATGATCCGATGCGGTCTCGGGTATATGATTTGGCGGTGAGGGGATGGCCAACACATGGCGACTCACTGTTGCCAGCATTCTCATCCAGAAGAAAACAGCTGTCAGTATGCCAGGGGACAGTGATGTGTGGATCCAGAGTGGTGATTCCACCCAAATTAAGGGAGAGAGTGCTAAATGAGCTACATGAAGGTCACCTGGGGGGAGTGAAAATGAAAAGCCTTGCTAGGGCTTATGTGTGGTGGCTGGGAATCGATCAACAAATCGAAGACCTAACTAAGAGCTGCTTAGGATGCCAGAAGGTCCAAAATGCACCACCACATGCCCCTCTACACCCATGGGAGTGGCCCTCCTCTCCATGGCAATGGGTGCACATTGATTTCGCTGGTCCATTCATGAACTCAATGTTCTTAATAGCAGTGGATGCTCATTCGAAGTGGCCTGAGGTGATAAAGATGTCTTCAACCACTACAGAGAAAACGATTGCAGTCCTACGGACCATATTTGCCAGAAACGGTTTGCCAGAGCAGATTTGCTCTGATAATGGACCACAGTTTGTGTCCGAAGAGTTTCAAAAATTTATGAGAAGGAATGGGGTAAAGCATTACACATCCACCCCGTATCATCCAGCCACAAATGGATTGGTTGAGAGGTTCGTACAAACCTTTAAGAAGGCGATAAAGGCCATGTGCGATGATGAAATTCCACTACAGCATAAGATGGACAATTTCTTATTAGCCTACCGAAACACGACACATGCAGTTACCAACCAGACCCCGGCCATGATGTTCTTTAACCGAAGGTTGAGATCTCGTCTGGACTTGCTCAGACCAAATGTGCGAAGAAATGTTGAGGACAAACAATTCCAGCACATCAATGAGAAGCCGACAAGGAGCTTCAATGTAGGACAACCAGTCTTGGCCCGTGACTACCGAACAGAGAAATGGCAACCCGGAACGATATGCTCAAGGCAGGGGCCATTAATGTACACAGTGGATGTCAGGGAGAACATTGTGAGATGCCACGTCGATCAGACCTTAGTGTCACAGGAACGCGTCAACCCCATGTCTCAAGTACCTGGGGATGAACCCGACATACCAGTAGCATCTACTTCAGACCCAGTAGTAGTGGAACCCGATGAACTACCCGATGAAAAGGGGTCAGAATCGCCTCTGCACCAAGAACAAGAACCTCAGGAAAGGCGCTATCCCGAAAGGTTCAGGAAGCCACCCCAAAGACTGAATCTATAAATGGACTATTGTTGTTTAATGTACATGTTAAAGTGTTAATTGTTATTTGAATATTAGGGGTACTACTAATCTAAAAGGGGAGGAATTGTAGTGTATGTGCCTTTAAGGCAGAACTACTTTTACAGCTCCTGTATATTGTAGTACCGGCAGTGACCACACCTGTATATAAGCCTTGCGCATGCCTCTCTACCCCCAGTCTTGAGACTACCCTCCTCCAGTAAATACCTGTTTATCGTTAAGTTACAGCATCCGTGTGGTTATTGAAAACAGTATACTCTCAGAATCACGGATCTAACAGTACTAGTAGTCTGTGATGCAAGGTGCTCTGTGGTGCTAAGTTGAAGCTGTGGAGTTGCCTTGGTTGCCTCCTCCTTTTGCGCACCAGGAGGAACAGCAGAAGACTATATTTAAATGTTTGCAGTGAGACACCCCTGAAATATTGCTGCATAAGACCAGAGATTGAAGTGTGTTACATTGAAATGCTGCAATGCCTCCTTGTATGTGGGGAAATTAAGAAGTGAATAAATGAGGATATAAGCAATGGATACTAACTATATGCTTGGAGGGAGCACCAATCTGACTTCATCATCTTTCATTCATTCTATTGTGTCCAGGTCCATAATTTTGATGGCTGCCTCCTCATAAGAAGTCAAGAGTCATAGCTTTGGTGACTCCATCCAATCAACAAGTGCTATCTCCGGTTATGTGGTACCTTTCGCTGAAATACAAGTGAAATTTGTAAGAAAGCGAATGAGTGAGCAAAGCTGTGCTCTAATAAAGTGCCCAGGAGTATGGCCAACTTACGCGAGTGTGTGAGCATACACCTGTAAGGAATCTTGAACTGGGAAATTTATTTGTGCTTGAAATAAATGGCCAACACAGGCAGCACTGTGATATGTTAACCTGGCACAGTGAAGTGAAAGAAAATTTGCATGCTTGTGCATTTACAAAGGTCAGTTCCTTGCATTCATGAAGATCAATAAAGAAGCTTGGCAATATATAGAAACATAGAAACATAGAAGATAGGAGCAGGAGTAGGCCATTCGGCCCCTCGAGCCTGTTCCACCATTTAATGAGATCATGGCTGATCATTCAAATTCAGTACCCTGTCCCTGCTTTCTCCCCATATCCCTTGATCCCTTTAGCCTTAAGAAATATATCTAACTCCTTCTTGAATATATTTAATAAGTTCGCCACAACTGCCTTCTGTGGTAGAGAATTCCACAGGTTCACCACTCTCTGGGTGAAGAAATTCCTCCTCATCTCAGTCCTAAATGGCTTACCACTTATCCTTAGACTGTGACCCCTGGTTCTGGACTCCCCTGCCATCGGGAACATCCTTCCTGCATCTAGTCTGTCTAGTCCTGTTAGAATTTTATAATTTTCAATGAGATCCCCTCTCATTCTTCTAAACTCTAGCGAATATAAGCCTAATCGACCCAATCTCTCTTCATACGTCATTCCTGCCATCCCAGCTATCAGTCTGGTGAATCTTCGCTGCACTCCCTCCATGGCAAGAACATCCTTCCTCAGATAAGGCGACCAAAACTGCACACAATACTCAGGGTGTGGTTTCACCAAGGCCCTGTACAACTGCAGCAAGAAATCCTTGCTCCTGTACTCGAATCCTCTCTCTATGAAGGCCAACATACCATTTGCCTTCTTAACCGCCTGCTGCACCTGCATGCTTACCTTCAGCGGCTGGTGCACAAGAACACCCAGGTCTCATTGCACTTCCCCTTTTCCCAATCTATTGCCATTTAGATAATAATCTGTCTTCCTGTTTTTGCCACCAGAGTGAATAACCTCACATTTATCCACATTATACTGCATCTGCCATGCATCTGCCCAATCACCCAACCTGTGCAAATCATACTGGAGTTTCTCTGCATCCTCCTCACAGCACACACACCCACCCAGCTTTGTGTCATCTGCAAACTTGGGGATCTAATTCCCTCATCTAGATCATTAATATATATTGTGAGTAGCTGGGGTCCTAGCACCGATCCCTGCAGTACCCCACTAGTCACTGCCTGCCACTCGTAAAAGACCCGTTTATTCCAACTCTTTGCTTCCTGTCTGCCAACCAGTTCTCCATCCAAGTCAGTACCTTACCCCCAATCCCATGTCCTTTAACTTTGCACGCCAATCTCTTATGCGGGACCTTATCGAAAGCATTCTGAAAGTCCAAATACACCACATCCACTGGTTCTCCCTTATCTATTCTACCTTATTCCAATGTTGTCACATGTTTGCACATTTTGCAACTTTATGTAAGCCAAAATATTCTTACTCCCCTGCTCCCCAGTTCTGCCACAGATAAGACAATATTGATATGCTCCATCACCTCCATCCGCATTGCTCTGATTCTATTCTTAATTGCTGGGGTGGTCCTATCCACCAAATAGAATCAACCTTCATTGCAGGACTTCCTACAATAGGACCTCTAAAGGCTAGTTGCTGATCTGATTGTTCTTTCACCAAATACACCTTTAAGAGAAGCCCTCAGCTTTTTTAAGAACTGCTGTGCAGGAACCTCAGCATGTTCCCAGCACATGTGCAACTCACTAGAAGCACCATCAAAATGTGCTACTGAACTGATCTCACATATTTGGCCAAGGTCAACCTCTTAGAACCAGATTATTGACCCCATAATTGTTTGTTGTAGCAATGAATGTCATGTATAATAGTAATGCACACACGAGCTATAATCTTTTTATTCATTCAGCTGATAGAAGCAATTTCATTCTTAACTGTGAAAAAAGTTGAATTTATAACAATCGGCCATATATGTCCTTGATCTCCATGGAGGAATACTGCCTCTGTGTGCTTAATGTAGCTACATTGTAAAAGCATTTATAAAGAACAGCTTATGATTTTGTTTCATATAAAGCATAGAGGAAAGCTTCCCCCCACATTAATGGAATTGATGATTTGAAGTTATCAGTGTCAATTTATCTAAATTATGAACAAAATGACAACTATGACTATTAATGATCAGATTACCCAGGCAGTAGTGTAGTCGGCAGCACCAAACACATTTTCAGGTTAGTCTGAAGTGGCAGACACCTTCTGGGATACTTCACATCAGTGATAATATGAAGCAGCCTGGGACGGAGGAGATAAACATCTAGCATTAATATATATATATATATATATAATATTGAATGGGAGAGTGCTTTAAATACAAAGTTCATGACAAAGTAGACAAATAGGATTTGCATAATGCGCTATGAACAACCAAAGTAATGCCAATGGGTATTGCAGTATCCATGCTTGAGAAATTATGTTTTAAAACAATTCAAGACTATCACAGCAAAAGCAATGCTAAATAAATAAATGAATGAAGTCACAAGGCAAAATTCACTTCACCGCAATAACATTTCTTTGGTATAATTTATGTTTGAAAATACATTTTTAAAATGAATTTGAGAAGTGAAGAAGAAATTTAAATTGAATCCTTTTACTGGTAAATGAAAATAACCAGTGATATGACTGGGACCATATTTTGTATTGTTCATGTGCAATCTGTGGAAGGCAGAACGATTTAACCATTTGGGAAAGTACTTGCACTTTTATCTTCAAAAAAACAAGACCCTGAAAATGACCAATTGTACAAATGTCTAACAGATTTGATTCAAATTCCTTTGACCACTATTGTAACAACGTGTTAATATATTGTAATGTGTGTCAGCTTGGCCCTGTGGTAATATGTTTGCTACTGAGTCAGATTAACTGGTTATTTATCTCATTGCTGTTTATGGGTCCTTGGGGTGCAACATTTACTTGGCTGTCATGTTGACTTACAAAACAACAGTGACTACTCTTCAAAAAGCAAGTTATTGCCTGTGAAGCATCAGGTATGCCCTGAGGACATGAAAGGTGCTATTTAAATATATGTCCTGAGGAACCAATGGAAGACCTGCTGAAGACCCTTTTGGAGGGAGAGGGCTGAAAAGTGGTTATTTTTCTCCCTCCCTTCAGGCCCCAAAAATGTACCTAGGCCAGAAATGTCCTTGGAGCTGTTCTTGCTCTACTGTTGTAACTTCCTTGGTAGTGTAGAGGAAACAGGTTTTCCACTGCATTTTCAGCAAAGTTACGGCAGTCGGCGGCAGAATGGGGGCAGCTCGGAGGAAATTCCTGGACCTTGTTTAGGATTCAGCTGAGTCTGAGATCTAAACTTCTATTCAGCTTCAAGGCATTTCTGTCCTCCTTAAGTATTTATCCTCCTCTTCTGATGCTACAGCTAGCATCTGGCTGCAGCACTCCTTCCCTAGTAGCTGTGGACTCCTTCTTGGTGAGAATCTGCCCTGTGTGGTGAAACAGCCTCCATCCAGGAAAATAGGTTGGGGTCATGGTAAGGTTGGGGTGGTGGGTCTTCTCATTTTCAGGGGTCCTGCCCTGACCTTCTTCCAGAGCGAAGCCACCTTGGAGGAAAATCCAGGCCTAAGGTTTCCATTGCAGTCAGTATGTTGGTTGAGATTCTCTCTATGGTAGGCTGATGTACAAACAATTGTTGTTCTATCATGTTAGGGTAAATTCTGTGAGGCCCTGTTCAAGCCACAGAGCCTCACTGATTGGTAGCATAAGCCCCAGAACTGAGCACAAAAGTCTGTATGCTTTATTTTTGGTTTGCCGCATTTTAACACTCAGAAATGATTACTTTTTTAGGCTATATTGTCATCGAACACGAGCATAATTACATCAGCCAATTCTATGCAATTAGGCGCATGCTAGATTTCATATTTGTTGGCCTTAGTTGCAGTTAGCCCATATGAAACAGGTACTGTACATGGTTGCCTAGTTGGCTTGATATATAAAAGTTAGCTTCTTAAAGATGTATAGCAGTTTTCAGGTTTGTTTTCAAAGTTGGTCCTTTTTGTATTATTACAGTATAGTGCTTTATCAACATTTTTGTTGGTGTTTTACTTTTTGCTGGTATTTGTCGTTGATTTCTTGCATTGCAAGCTTTTTTATTTACAGCTTTTTTTACAACAGTGTTGCTTTCAGCTGCTATTTTATTGCATATGAAGCAATGAAAGAGTTTTACAGTGTGACAGGGTGCAAGGAATCACTTTGGGGTATACACACTTTGTCCATTTGCTTGATACGGGGAATCGCCAGTGCCTTGGCAGATTTTGCCTTGCCATCGACGTTGAGGAGTGTGATCTCACATCATCTCAACACACAAGTGTGCATAATTTGTGATTAATCTCTCAAGCAGCTATCCAGAGCCGGCAGCATTTGGCTGAATTTGTGGCCTCTGGAGATGGGTGGGCATTCTAGATGTCCTAGTAACACGAACACCTGCCATTCATATGTATATTAAGGGCCCTCCCCCTGACTCCACAAATTTTGGTGGGGTCAGTGGCAGAGGTTCTTGGCCATCGCATCCCAGCAACCCCATGTGGATCTTTGGCCCAAATGAGTAAGGGCTAAAGAACTTCCGTTGTCTGAAGGCTGGAGTACTATAAAAGGAGCATCATTGCACAAACTGGCTCAACTGGTCTAATACAAATGCTCTAGCGCTTTTATTTGGCAAATTTAACTCCTTGAGAACTGAACTTAACTGTAGCATTTTAATATAAATCATACCAAGATCCTTCCATGGTGAAATGGTTAGAAATCCTGAAACATGACAGTTACTTCCCTTAGTGGCTGAGAAAGGTCTGTGCAGACCAGAAGTTGTGCACATACCCGTAGGGCCATCGGAAATGCCGGTTTCAGGCATGCGAAGCGCATGTGCCGTAAACCAGCATTTCTGATGTGTCAAGAATCCTCTTGACAGATCGGACGCCTGCCCTAGAGAAGGGCCTCTGTGGGTGGAGAGTTCCACTTTCTGCAGAACATCCACCTGCTGAAATCCCTTAGAAATCGTATGCCTGGTAAAATCTTAGAAATCTTACGCCTGCCCTGCTTTTACCAGCATAAGAGTTGAAAAAAGTTAAAAAAAAATGTTTCACTCATTTATTATTTAAAAATACTTTTAAAAAAGGTATTTTATTTTTAGCCCCGTAAAAAACTTTAATCATTTTTATCAAAAAATTACATTTTTGTTTAAAATATTTAATTTAATGTAATTTTAATTCATTTTAAAAAACTGATGGCTTTTTATTTAATGTTTTAGTGTCTTTTTGGGGTGATCTCCATTCATATTTTTGACAGGTCTATCTATTATTTCAAAAGGGAAAGTCTTGCTTGACCAACCTCATTGAATTCTTTGAAGAGGTATGAGAGAGAGTAGATAAGGCTAATGCAGTGGATGTAATTTTTCTAGACTTCCAAAAGGCCTTTGATAAGGTACCACATAATAGTCTAATTAATAAGGTCAGAGAATGCGGAGTCAGGGAGCAAGTAGCAGAATGGATAGTTAGCTTCAGAAGAAGCCTCTTTACCCAGAGAGTGGTGAGAATGTGGAACTTGCTACCACAGGGAGTGGTTGAAGCGAATAGTACAGTTGCATTGAAGGGGAGTCTAGATAAGCATATGAGGGAGAAGGGAATAGAGGGTTCTACTGATAGAGTTAGATGAGGAAAGACGGGAGAAGGCTCGTGGAGCATAAACAGCGGCATGGACTGGTTGGGCCGAATGGTCTGTTTCTGTGCCGTATATCCTATGTAATCCTATGTTGTTTCCTTATGCTGCTCAAATCTCTTTTGAATTTTTGTTTTTAAAGGTGTTAATGTTACATTGTTTTAGACTTTCACAAAATATTGCACAAAAATACTATGGGAAGACTGCAGGTAACAAAATGGTTAGAATTGTGCTTAGGAAAGCTGAAGCAGACAGTGGGTATTAAAGGCAATTGTTTTGTGCAGAGTTGATGGAAATACCTCAGGAATTAATCCTGGGCTCTATTATCCTTTTAGATCTTTAGAAAGATTATTGAGGAGGGAATAGTGAGCAGGAAAATTTCAGTTACTATTTGATACGCTTATCAATTACTTCATAAAAGGTGATGAGTCGAAGAAGAGATGACGAGTCGAAAGAAGAGATGAATAAGGCTTTTATTAGCTAAGAAGAGACCATGCTTCTTCGTGAGTGACTGAACAAGTCTGAACGAAACCCACACAGTGGTGGGTGGAGTCAGCTGAGGCATGCCTCCATACACAGCGCCACCCAGAGGTGGCAATATACAATACAGTGGTTTACCACATTCACCCCTTGTTTAATGTGAAGTCCGGCGGGGTGAAGGGTACTACAAGTTAAGTCTATCAGGAGGCCTTGTCTGACGTCCTGATCGTCGTGGTGGCGGCGGTGGTGTTGCAGCATCCGACGTCGGGTCTGGTGTCTGGGTGGTTGGCGAAGATTCCTGGGGCTTTGGCATGCCGTCTGCAGGGGTTGGGTTGGGAGGGGTGGTGGGGGATAACAGTGGTAAGGGGGATAACGGTGGTAAGGGGGATAACGGTGGTAATTCAGGGGTACCCGAGGGTGCGAGATCTCGTATGGAGACCGTGTCCTCCCGCCCGTCTGGGTATGTCACCCAGGCATACTGGGGGTTGGCGTGTAGGAGGTGCACCCGCTCGACCAGGGGGTCCGTTTTATGCGTCCTCACGTGCCTCCGCAGTAGGACGGGCCCAGGAGAAGTCAACCATGCCGGTAGCGAGGTTCCCGATGTAGACTTCCGGGGGAAAACGAACATTTTCTCATGAGGGGTCGCATTAGTGGCAGTACAAAGCAGTGACCGAATGGAGTGGAGCGCTGCAGGGAGGACCTCCTGCCAGCGGGAGGTCGGAAGGCCCTTAGATTTTAGTGCTAAGAGGACTGCCTTCCAAACCGTCGCCGTTCTCCCTTTCCACCTGGCCGTTCCCCCGGGGGTTGTAACTGGTGGTCCTGCTCGTGGCGATACCTCTTGTTAGCAGGTACTGCCGAAGTTCGTCGCTCATGAACGATGAGCCCCTGTCGCTATGTATATAGCTGGGGAACCCGAACAGAGCGAAGATGTCATTCAGACACTTGATGACCGTGGTACTGGTCATGTCTGGGCAAGGGATGGCAAAGGGGAAACGGGAGTACTCATCAACTATGTTGAGGAAGTACACATTGCGGTCAGCGGAGGGGAGGGGCCCTTTAAAATCGACGCTCAGGCGTTCGAAGGGGCGGGTGGCCTTGATCAGGCTTGCTCTGTCCGGCCTATAGAAGTGCGGTTTGCACTCGGCGCAGATTTGGCAGCTCTTGGTCATGGTCCTGACCTCCTCGATGGAGTAGGGCAGGTTACGGGATTTGATAAAATGGAAAAACCTGGTGACCCCCGGGTGGCAGAGGTCATTGTGGAGGGACTGCAGCCTATCACTCTGCGCATTGGCGCATGTACCACGTGATAGGGCATCTGGGGGCTCATTGAGTTTCCCTGGCCGATACAAGATATCATAATTGTAGGTGGAGAGTTCGATTCTCCACCTCAAGATCTTGTCGTTCTTGATTTTACCCCTCTGCTTATTATTAAACATAAAAGCTACTGAACGCTGGTCAGTGAGCAGGGTAAATCGTTTCCCGGCCAGGTAATGCCTCCAGTGACGCACCGCTTCTACAATAGCCTGGGCCTCCTTTTCGACGGAGGAGTGTCTCGTCTCGGGGCCCTGGAGGGTCCTTGAGAAAAAGGCCACGGGTCTGCCCGCCTGGTTAAGGGTCGCGGCTAGGGCGAAGTCGGAGGCATCGCTCTCCACTTGGAAGGGGATGGACTCATCCACCGCGTGCATTGCGGCCTTCGCGATATCGTTCTTGATAAGAGTGAAGGCTGCACACGCCTCTGGTGTCAGGGGGAAGGAGGTGGCTTTGATGAGGGGCCTGGCTTTGTCTGCATAGAGGGGCACCCACTGGGCGTAGTAGGAGAAAAACCCCAGGCATCTCTTCAGTGCTTTTTGGCAGTGGGGAAGGGGTAGCTCCATTAGGGGGCGCATTCTGTCGGGGTCGGGCCCGATGACTCCGTTCTCCACCACGCAGCCGAGGATGGCCAGGCGCTTGGTGTGAAACATACATTTTTCCTTATTGTACGTTAGGTTCAGCCGTTGGGCCGTACGGAGGAAATTTGCTAGATTAACGTCGTGGTCCTGCTGGTCGTGGCCGCAGATGGTGACGTTATCCAAATAGGGGAAGGTTGCCCGCAGCGCGTTCTGGTCAACCATTCGGTCCATCTCCCTTTGGAAGACCGAAACCCCGTTGGTGACGCCGAAGGGGACCCTAAGGAAGTGGTAGAGGCGGCCGTTTGCCTCGAAGGCAGTATACTGGCGGTCCTCATGGCGGATGGGCAGCTGGTGGTACGCTGACTTAAGGTCGATGGTGGAGAATACTTTGTATTGCGCAATCTGATTGACCATATCAGATATGCGAGGGAGGGGGTACGCGTCCAGCTGGGTGTACCGGTTTATGGTTTGGCTGTAGTCGATTACCATGCGGCGTTTTGCAGTGGTTTTAACGACTACAACCTGGGCTCGCCAGGGGCTAGTGCTACCTTCGATAATGCCCTCCTTCAATAGCCGCTCCACCTCAGAGCTGATAAAAGCTCTGTCCCCGGCACTGTACCGCCTGCTTTTGGTAGCGATGGGTTTACAGTCGCGGGTGAGGTTAGCGAACAGGGGAGGGGGGGGACTTTTAATGTGGAAAGGCTGCAGGTGGTTTGCAGCGGGCGATTTAAAAGTTGTTGGTTGCAGACTGTGAGTGGGGGGAGGGGTCCACCGTATGCTAGTGTGACACTCTTAAGGTGGCACTGAAAATCCAACCCTAGCAGGACGGCAGCGCAAAGACGGGGCAGGACTAGCAGTTTAAATTTTTTATATTCAGTGCCCCCTACTGACAGGGTCACCATACAGTAGCCGCTGATGTCCATTGACTGGGACTTGGACGCCATAGAAATGCGATGGTGCGTTGGCAGAATCGTGAGGGAGTGGCTACGTACCGTGTCGGGGTGGACGAAACTCTCTGTGCTCCCGCTGTCGATCAGGCAACTGGTGGCGCGGCCGTTTACCGCGATATCCATCATGGAGCTGGATAGATGGTGAGGGAGGGCTTGATCCAGCGTCACGGAGGCCAGTATGTGGCTTAGTGAGTCACTATAGTCATCCGCCGAGACGGTGGTCGGTTCCGGTGACGAAATGGCGGTTGAGTGCGTTGGATACGATGGCGGCGGATGCCATGCGGCCGGGGGTACACAAAATGGCGGATAAGATGGCTGCTCCCACGGCCCGCACGCTGCGCTGCTGGCTGGCTTCCCCTTGCAGGCGTTAGCGTAATGGCCTTTCTTCCCGCAGCCCGAGCAGGTAGCTGTCTTAGCTGGGCAGTGCGCTCTGGGATGTTTTAACTGGCCACAGAAATAGCATTTTTGGGCCTGGTTACTGGGCATCGAAGCAGTTCTTACCGGAGGCTGCTGTCTCGGTTGGGTCGCTGCAGCGGTTGGTGCCGGGGGCGGCGGTCCCGTGTCCCACGGTTTCGATTGCCATGTCTCGGCGCCGTTACGGGGGTATGCCTCGAGGTTTCGGTGGGCCTCCTCTAACGAGAGCGCAAGGGCAATGGCCGTCTTCAGGTCGGGTTCCTTGCTTTCTAGCAGTCTCTGCCGGGTGTGGTCTGACTGGAGGCCCCTGACGAAGGCATCACAGGCGAGTCCCTGCGCGTGCTCCACAGCCGTTACCGCTTTACAATCGCAGTCTCTGCAGAGTGCCAGTAGCGCCCGTGCAAATGCCCCTACCGATTCTCCCGGTTGCTGCCTGCGGGATCCCAAGAGGTGTCGGGTGTAAATTGTGTTCACTGGGCGCGTATATTGCCCTTTTAGTAGCTCGAGGGCCGCCACGTACGTATTAGAGTCCCGGATTAGCATATATACTTGATGGCTCACCTGGGCGGTCAAAATTTTCAGTTTGTGATCCTCCTCTGTAACCTGTGAGATTGCGAGGAAGGATTCAAAGCAGCTCAGCCAGTGTTCAAACTTGGCTGATGCACCCACCTCTTGAGGGTCGAGGTCCAGGCGTGGTGGTCTGAGGGCTCTCAGCAATGTCTGCTGTATCCGTTGCTGTTGTTGCTCCTCAGGTGTCGCCATTTAACTTTTAGCTAATAAAATTGATACGCTTATCAATTACTTCATAAAAGGTGATGAGTCGAAGAAGAGATGACGAGTCGAAAGAAGAGATGAATAAAGCTTTTATTAGCTAAGAAGAGACCATGCTTCTTCGTGAGTGACTGAACAAGTCTGAACGAAACCCACACAGTGGTGGGTGGAGTCAGCTGAGGCATGCCTCCATACACAGCGCCACCCAGAGGTGGCAATATACAATACAGTGGTTTACCACACTATTAAATTCTGTGGTAAAATAAATAGAACCAAAAAGGCAATTATTGTCTAGGAGTATTTCAAAAAGCTTAGCATGTTAGCATGACATTGAACAGGGATTACACATTTGAAATTGAACTACTAACTGAATCCAGTCAAAAATATTTTTCAGGATTGCTGTTCTGTCAAAGTATGAATAATTTTATAGCAGCAGAAAACATGTTCTATATGTTGGAAGCATTTAATAATCATTACAAGTTCTAAACCAGCATGCTGCGTTCACTGTCAATTGTTCTATAATATAGATGTATTGTTTTAGATCTATGAAAATTAAATAACCTTGTTGCGTAAGCAAGCCGATAATATGGATGATATTCCACATTACTTTTGTCTAGAACTGCATTGGTAAATAAGTGGTTCTAAAGTAAAAATATTAATGTGAGCTGGTGACAAGAAAGGAATGTGGTCCCCAGTGGTTTTTACTTGGTACAAAAATAAAACACTGCGGATGCTGGAAATCTGAAATAAAAACAGAAAATGCTGGAAATACTCAACAGGTCAGGCAGCATCTGTGGAGAGAGAAACAGAGTTAATGTTTCAGGTCGATGACTTTTCGTCTGAACTGGAAAATGTTAGAAATGTAACAGGTTTTAAGTAGGAACAGAGGTGGGGAATGGAGGGAGAGGAGGAAAGTACAAAGGAGAAGGCCTGTGATAGGGTGGAAGGCAGGAGAGATTGACTGACAAAAGGGATGATAGTGCAAGGCAAAAGGAGATGGTAATGGAACAAGTAAAGGAACAAAAGATGGGTTGAGAGGAGGTGTAAATGGGAATAGCAGAATCATCAACAGCTGCCATCCGAAGAAATGGGGGCAGAGGTTATGATCTGAAATTGTTGAACTCAATGTTGAGTCCGGAAGACTGAAAAGTGTCTAATCGAAAGATGAGGTGCTATTCCTCGTGCTTACATTGAGCTTCATTGGAACAGTGTAGGACAGAGAGGTCAGAGTGAGAGTGCAGCGGAGAATTAAAGTGACAGGCGACCGGAAGCTCGGGGTCACGCTTGCAGACTGAACGGAGGTTTTCTGCAAAGCGGTCACCCAATCTGCATTTGGTCTTCCCAGTGTAGAGGAGACCGCATTGTGAGCAGCAGATACAATATACTAAATTGCAAGTACAAGTAAATCACTGTTTCACCTGGAAAGTGTGTTTGGGCCATGAACGGTGGAAAGGGAGGAGGTAAAATGGCTGGTTTTCCATCTCCTGCGGTTGCATCGGAAGGTGACGTGGGAATGGGAGGTTGTGTTGGGGTGATTAAGGAGTGGATCAGGGTGTCGTGGAAGGAACGGTCCCTTTGGAATGCTGAAAGGGGAGGGGAGGGGAAGATGTGTTTGGTGGTGGGATCACGCTGGAGGTGACGGAAATGGCAGAGGATTATTCGTTGAATGTGGAGACTGGTGGGGTGAAAGATGAAGACAAGAGGAACCCTCTCGTGGTTCCGGGAGGGAGGGGAAGGGGTGAGAGCAGAAGTGTGGGAATTGGAATGGATACGGTCAAGGGCCCTGTCAACCACAGTGGAGGGGAATCTCAGTTGAGGAAAAAGGAAGACATATCAGAAGCATTGGTGTGGAAGGTGGCATCGTCAGAACAGATGCAACGGAAACAGGAAAACTAGGAGAATGGAATAGAGTCCTTACAGGAAGTGGGGTGGGAGGAAGTGTAGTCAAGGTAGCTGTGGGAGTCAGTGGGGTTATTGTGGAACTATAACCCCACTGACTCCCACAAACTAACTAACTTCCATAACAGTGCTTTCAATATGTCTTCCGATATATCTGCCGCAGAGGACTTAGATGAGCACTTGGGGTGGGCTACAGAAGAAGGCTGATGGGTATGCATAATGAAATGCTTGGTGCATTGGGAAGTCTGCCAGAAAGCCCACGTTCGATGTCAAGGAGCATGGAGGAGTCTGGCACCAACTTGTGCAGAGCTTGGAGCCCATCCTTTCCAGCATTGAACTGGTGGCCAACTCCATCAAGACATTTGTGGAGCCAACCAAGATGCATCATCGGATGGCTGATGTCACAGCTTCCATTGCAGCACAAGCAGCAGCCACCCAACGTCTGAGTGCTGCAGCAGAAGCTCAGACTGCTGCCATCATGGCTCTGGATACCACTGTTGACAGGGGCTTGCAAGGTGTCACAACAGTCCAGCAATCTATCCTCCAACAGATTACTAGGATTGCTGAGGCGCCGCCCCAGAGGAATAGTAATGGCTCCATGGAGCACTAACCTGCTGTCCTCTCCCAGGATGACAGCATTCATCCTCCCACCACTGCGATTCCGCCAGGGCCCTTGCTGTTGCCTGTCAGCCAGCCAGCCCAGACTGTTGCAGCCCATGCTGAGATAGTGCAGTCTGAAGATGGGCCTCCTAGGTCATCCTGCAAGGCCATCTGCAGTCTACTCCACTGAAAGTCAGCAGCCTTCCCCAGCCATGCTGCAATCACTGGAGCAGCACATCATAGGAGCATTATGACAGGCAAAGGCACACAGACAACAGACACTAAGGCAATGCACAAGGTTGATTAGTATAGTTTTTCTGAAATATGGCATGATTGCATGATTTAAGTTATAAATTTTGATTAGAATGTATATTTTGTTTTTGCTTTATTTTAGAAACATAGAAACATAGAAGATAGGAGCAGGAGTAGGCCATTCGACCCCTCGAGCCTGCTCCGCCATTCAATGCGATCATGGCTGATCATCCAAGTTCAGTACCCGGTCCCTGCTTTCTCCCCATACCCTTTGATCCCTGTGTGGACTGTAGTGTCCGAGTATCAATAATACACGGACTGCAGGAGAACAATAATAACAGGTATTTACTGAACAGAGGGTACTCTTTTATTTGGACCCAAAAAAAACCAATTCGACTGTAAATAAACAAAAGTTCAACTAAAGCTTAACAAATCAAATTAAAATTTGGTTTTCCGTGTTGATGATGCACTCCAGTCCCCGCGGCGCCCACCGGTCGCGGAAATACTCAAGCGCACCGGCGGACACCGCGTGCTCCATCTCCAGGGCCACCCGGGCGCGAACATGGCCGCGGAAGAGATGCAGGCAATCCGGCTGGACGACCCCCTCGACCGCCCGCTGCCTGGACCAATTGATGGCTCTTTTAGCCAGGCCCAGGAGCAGGCCCACAAGGAGGTCCTCCAACCTGTCCGCTCCCCTCCGCACCGGGTGACCGTAGATCAAGAGCGTGGGACTGAAGTGCAACCAAAAATTGAAGAGCAGCCCCTTCAAGTAGTGAAAGAGGGGCTGCAACCTCTCACAATCCATATAAACGTGAAACACGGACTCCTCCAGGCCGCAAAAAATGCAGGCGGCCTGGGAGTCCGTGAACCTACTTAAAACCTTATTGCACAGGACCGCTCCATGCAACACCCTCCAGGCAAGTCCCCGATGGAACAAGGGAGGACTCCCGCATAGAGAGCCCTCCATTGGGGACCTCCGCTACTGCCGGTCGGCAAAACGCCACGCCAAGGCGTGTCCGGACGGTAGACGAAGATGGCAAAGTGGAGAGTGTGCAGGAGCAGCCCGTACAGGAAACCCCTCCGCGCGGAATGAAAAGGCACGGAGGGTATTTCCTCGAGGCGGCTCAAGTTGTGAGGCGCCGGTTCCCGAGGGGAGTTTCGGGGCCGGGCGCCGATGAGGAATTCCGTCCGAACGGGGGTAAGCTCGGACGGGATCGCCCCACGTGCTTGAGCCGCCTCGATACACCTAGTGGAGTCGGGGCCCAGTGCCGCTTTTACCGATTCGATGGTTTCGACCGCGAGCTGGACGTTGGCCCAGGACAGGCGCCGCGCCAGCTCCTCCGGCGCCATCCAGCCCGCTCCTCCGCCATCGAGCAGGTCCCCGACTCTGGTCACCTTGCCAGCCACAGCCCTACCCTCCGCCAGCCGCCCGAACCCGTGTTCGTGGAGGTGCGGATTCCTGAGCAGCGGCTCCCGAAGGAGAGCCGCCGCTCCTGACGGGGGAGAGCTCCGCCTGGAATCGACGTAGTTCCAAACCCATAGTAGTTCCTGGTAGAAGACAGGCAGCTCCCGCAGGCCGGCACGCCTGCTGCCCACTTTCGCAAACAGGAGCTGCGTGTCGTAATTGAGGCCATGCAGCTGGCGGAAGAAAAACGTCGCCAGCGCACACCATCTCGGAGGATTCTCGACGTACAGGTATCTCTGCAGCGTCTGAAGACGGAAAGTCGCAGCCTGGGTGCGAAGGCACACCAGCGCCTGACCGCCCTCCCTAAGCGGGAGACACAGAACCGCGGCAGAGACCCAGTGCTTCCTTTTGTCCCAGAAGAAGTCGATGAGCTTCTTCTGAATCTTGGCGACAAACGCAGGGGGAGGGATCAAAGTGACCAACCGGTACCACAACATGGCGGCCACCAGCTGGTTTATGACCAGCGCTCGACCCCTGTAGGACAACACTCGGAGCAGTCCTGTCCAGCGTCCTAGGCGAGCGGTGACTTTGGCCTCCAGCTCTTGCCAGTTCGCCGGCCAAGCGTCCTCGGCAGGGCTAAGGTAGACACCCAAATAGAGGAGGTGCGTGGTGCTCCAGGCGAAAGGCCTGAACTCCTCCGGCAGGGAGTCCACCCGCCACTGACCCACCAGGAGTCCGGAACATTTCTCCCAGTTGATCTTGGCGGAGGATGCGTCCGAGTAAATCTGCTGGCATTCCCGCATCCTCCGCAAGTCAGCGGGATCCGTGACCGTGAGGAGCACGTCATCGGCGTAAGCCGAGAGGACCACCTCCACGCCCGGCCCTTGCAGAGCCAGTCCCGTCAACCTCTTCCGCAAGAGGCGCAGGAAAGGCTCCACGCAAATGGCATATAACTGACCGGACATGGGGCATCCCTGACGCACCCCCCTCCCGAAGCGAAGGGGCGCCGTCAAGGACCCGTTAACTTTAATCAGACACTCCGCGGCGGCGTACAGAAGTCGGATCCGGGCGACGAAATGCGTCCCGAACCCGAATGCGCGCAGAGTCCCGAAGAGATACTCGTGATCCACCCTGTCGAACGCCTTCTCCTGATCCAGGGAAAGGAAGGCGGCCGACAGACCTGCCCTCTGGGAGTGGTGGACCAGGTCCCGGACCAGATGGATGTTATCGTGGATGGTCCGGCCCGGGACCGTGTAGGACTGGTCGGGGTGGATCATGTGGGCCAGCACGGTGCCAAGGCGAGCAGACATGGCCCTGGCAAAGATTTTATAGTCCGTGCTGAGGAGGGAGACCGGGCGCCAGTTCTTAAGGAGGCGGAGATCGCCCTTCTTAGGCAGCAGGACAATGACCGCCCTGCGCCAAGAGAGGGGCATCTCCCCGGTCGCCAAACTTTCCCCCAGGACCCGCGCGTAGTCGCCCCCCAAGACGTCCCAGAACGCCCTGTGGAACTCCACGGTCAGCCCGTCCAGCCCCGGGGACTTTCCCCTCGAGAGCTGGTGGAGGGCGCCGGTCAGCTCCGCCAGACTTAGCGGAGCGTCCAATTTTTCGCCGCCCTCCGGGCCAACCTTCGTCAGGTCCTCCCACAAAACTCTGCGCGCATCCTCGCTGGACGGATCCGGAGAGAACAGAGCCCCGTAATAGGCGCGGGTCTCCGCGCTGATTCCCCCCGGATCCGAGACCAGAGATCCGTCGTCGGCCAGCAGCCCCAAGAGCTGCTTACGGACCCCCTGTCTTTTTTCCAGCGAGTAGAAGAAGGGGGAGCCGCGGTCCAGGTCCCGCAGGAGCTGGATCCGCGACCTCACGTATGCGCCTCGGGACCCGACGAGCTGCAGGTCCTTCAGCGCGCCCTTCTTCTCTTCGTACACCTTCCGCAGGGCCGGGTCCTCGACGACCTGACCGAGACGGGACTCCAGGTCGAGCACCTCCTTCTCCAATCGCCCGACCCGGGCCTCCCGCCTCTTGGTCGACCCCTTCGCGTACTCCTGACAGAAGAGACGGATGTGAGCCTTGCCCACATCCCACCATAGCCTCAAGGAGGGGAAGCCCCCCTGCTTCCTTCTCCAGTCGGCCCAGAATCGACGAAACGAATCCCGGAACCGTGCGTCCTCCAGCAGCAGGTTGTTAAAATGCCAGTACACGGACCCCCCCCGCGCGCGCAGCGGAGCGAGCTCCGCCCACACCAGGTGGTGGTCCGTGCACGGCACCGGCCGCATGGAAGCTGCCGGAACGTAGGAGACGAACGCCCGGGAAATGTAGAGGCGGTCGATTCTGGACCTTCCTCCCCCAGACCTCACGCTAGTGAAGGCGCTGGAGTCGGGGTGGAGATTTCGCCAGACGTCCACCAAGTCGAAGGACCCAACCAGGTCCCTCAACTTCTCCATCGCCGCCGGGCTTCGCGGGGGACCCGAACGGTCCCTCGCCTCGAGGGTGCAGTTAAAATCCCCCCCGAGGATGACGCACTCGCCCACGTCGATGGAGCCCAAGAGAGCGGACACTTCTTCGAAGAAGCGCACTTGCTGCGCACTGGTCTGAGGGGCGTACATGTTCACTAGGTGGAGCGGCACGCCCCCCAGGCGAACAGTGACATGGAGCAAGCGGCCCGGCACGTGCTCCTTGACCCCCAAGATCTCCGGCTGAAAATGCGGGGCCAGCAAGATAGCCACCCCGCTGGAATTGTTGGAGAGGTGACTCATGCTGACCCCTCCTTGCCACTCCAGGAGCCACGTGGCTTCGTCTCCCGGAACGGTGTGGGTTTCTTGCAGGAAGCACACCGCATACTTCCCGTCCCGAAGGACCGAGAAGTTATTGAATCTGCGGCGCGCCTCCCTGCTGCCGTTGATGTTGAGGCTGGCTATGGTTATCTTCATGTCAGAAGCATAGTGCAACCTCTACCTACACCTAACGGGGCGAGGAAGCGCAGCCGCTGGTCCGCCGCCACTTCCTCAGCTTCCCAGTGAGAAACGTTGTGAGCCGACGCAGCTCGAGCGGGTTCACACCCTCGTCCGCGCCCAAGATCTTAACGGCGGCGCGGACGGAATCGATGAGCAGCGCCAGCTCCGACCACCTGTCGAGGGCCAGCCGGACCTTATTGCGCTGACCCAGGCACGTGGCCATAAAATCCCGGAGTTCCCTTACGGAAATGAGGGGAGACTCGGCAAGGGGCACGAGGTCATCCATCGCCACGTCGGCGCTGGAGTCCGAATCGTCCTCCGTGCCCAACACCGAGTCCCCATCCTCCTCCAGGGGGTCGTCACCAGCGGCCGACCCGTCCGCCGCGCAGTGCGAAGCGAACGACTCGGCCGCGCCAGCCAGCCCCGCCTCCGCCCGGAACCCACCCCCAGGATCGGCGGCAGAGGATTTCTCCCTGGGCTCCTCTAGGGGTGCCGGGCCAGAAGACGGCGGCGGTTCAGAGCTCCCCTCCGCCTCAGACGCCGGAACGACCGGAGAGAGAACAATTTCCAGCTCCTCCAGTACGTCCGGCACCAGAGACGCAGCCAGCGGGCCATCCTCCTCCCTGCCACCAACCTCCGACCCAGCGGACGGGGGGTTTTGAATTAAAAGCTCTACCAGGACGAGCATCCCCTGGGAGACGTCCGGGTCGCATTGGGCGAGCTCATTATCCTCGAGCTCGCCCGACCCAGCCCCCAGGCTGCCCGACCCGGCGAGGGGTAACGACACCGATAAAAGGTCAACTTCAATTACTGCCGCGGGTTGTTCCGCAACCCCCCCCACGGGCAGGGTCTCATCCCCATCCCCGGGAGGCACGTGCTGGATAGACACATCTGCCTCAGCCTCCCGAGGGACAGGCGACCCCTGCCGATCGCTGGTGATGACGACAGCGCTGGGGGGGCGGGGGGCGCGCAGTACCCGCGGCGGGCGACGACTCCCCCTGCTCGGAGGGACCTTCCTCCTCCCGGTCCTCCTCCTCATCCAGGGGGTCGCGCCTTCTTTTTAGCACGGAGGGAGCGAGGGAGACCTCCATGTCTGCAAAGGCCTCCTCCTCGACTCCCTCCGGCGGAGCAGATTTGTCGGGTTCCTCGGGCCCGAGCCCGGCCACAGGTATTGGCATTACCGCTGCGGCGGTTGCGGCCACAGGTTCGGGCACGGGGCCCCTCCCGCTCACATCTGCCCTGATCAACTCCGCGAGGAGCGCGGGTGTAAGGGGCTCAAGGGGCAAGGGCTCACCATCCACGGGGGGACCTGCCCTAAGGTGCTTCTTTTTTCCCCGCGCCTTCTTTCCGGCCGTACACGCTCCCTCCCCCCCGCCGGAGGCCTTGGTGGCATCGGCCCCCGACGTCAACCGCGCATCAGACGTACTTGACGCGCGGGCAGATCCGGGGGGAAGGGCGGCGGCGGCGGCGCCAGCCTCGGCTGCATGAGATGATCCGGTGGCCTTGGAGGCAGGGCAGTTCCTCCTGATGTGCCCCACCTCCCTGCAGGCATGGCACCTCACACCGTCCGACGTCCAAAAGGCGCGGTAGGCGGTCCCCTCGTGGAGGACGACGAACGCCCCTTCAGTGTCCTCCTCCCGCGCCAGCTGGATAAACAGCTGGCGCCGGAAGGAGAAGACGTGGCGAAGGCTGGCCTCCCGGAAGCCGCGCGGGATGGGCGTGATCCCCGACCTCACCTCCCCAAGTTGTCGCAAATGGGGAAGGAGGAGCTCACCAGGAACATAGGGCGGGACGTTGGAAATAATGATCCTCTGTGCGGTGGCCTCGAGAGGATCCACCGGCAGGAAGGTCCCGCCCACGGTGAGCCCCTTGGCGACAGCCAGGGACACCGCCCGCTCCGACCCCAGGAAGAACACAGCCTTCCCATACATTTTTGAGGCCGCGACGATGGCTGAGGGGCTGACAACCCCAGCCATGGCCTTGACGCAGGCCTCGATGGTCATAGTGGGGTGAGTGTAGCTCTTCACCCCAAGCTTTTTTGTTATTAATCGAAAAGGTGACGGGGCAGCAGGAACAGCGGGAGCAGCTGTGGCTGTGGCTACCACTCTCGCATAGGTCCCGGCTGGCCCCGCCACCGGCGAAGATGCAGTCGCCATTCTGGGGTGCTTTTTTTAAGGGCTACACTCACCCCAAGTCACAGACCTGAAGGTGTTAATGGCCTCGGTGTATATATATATTTTTTTGTCCTCTATTGAGCAGAGGGAGCTGATTAAAATGAGGACACACCTCTCTCCTTATTGATTTAAATTGGGAGAGGAGCCCTCGCCCCTCTGCTCAATTGGCAATTAATAAAATAGATGAAACTAAGGTGCCTTAGAAAGACAGGCAGAGAGAGACAAAGAGAGAGAGAGAGGTGGGGGGGTGGGAAGGAGGGAGGCCGCAAAGGGCAGTGTTGCCACTCAGGATGGTGGGTGGGTGTAGGCAGGGTTGCAGTCTCCGATGGAAAAAGTCTTTGGTGATGGTGGTCTTCTGGCAGGGGGAGAAGACGTCTTCACCTGGAAAAGCTGGAGAAGCCCAGGCTTAGTCCTGCAACAGGTCTTAACGATGTAATTAAATTAAATTAAGGACTTCACCTTGGGCAGCTCCAAGCTCTCCCAGGGCAGGCAATAGAAGGGATGTTAATTAGTGGTGTGTGTGGCCTAGCTTTTAACAAGAGCACACACACACACACACTACACCCCTTGATGATCCGGCCTCGCTTCTTCTTTTCTCCCCCCACCTAAAATACAAAGTCTTGGGAGAGTGCCCCAAATAACACCCACCTGTAGATGTTCCAGATGAAGTTTTCTTCCCTCCTTTCAAGCAGTTGGTTTCTCTCCCCTCTCTCCCTCTCCTGAAGTGGAGGCCAAATTGGGGAGGCAGTGATAGAAAGGCCTCTCCCCTGGTTGATGTTGATGTAGGCCTCCTTTCTCCTTCTCCTCCTCTGTCCTCTCTTTCCAGGCACCTCAGTTGATGTAATGATGGTGGAGTTGGTGGTGGTGGTCCAACGTTCTCCTCCTCTTCCTGGTCAGGGGACCACCACTTTAATCCACTCTCCAAAGTCTGGCTGCTCCCTCTGCTCGTGCTTGCAGCTGAACAGAGGGTAACTTAAGACTGAAGTACAGAAGCCTGCTATGGCTTTATATACAGGGGTGGTCACTGCCGGTACTGCAGTATAGAATCAGTTCTTCTCTTAAAGGTACATACACGACAATTCCTCCCCTTTTAGATAAATAGTACATAATATTCATTTAACAACTAAATAATAATTCATTACAATTACAATTTTTGCTGTAATATATATATCAACTGAAATAATCATTTATAAGTTCAGTCTTTGAGGAGGCTTCCTGATCCTGACTGGATAGCGCCTTTCTCGAGTATCCTGTTCTTGCAGCGGAGTTGATTCTGGCTCATTGTCATTGGTTGGTTCGTCAGCTTCCAATACCACTGCTTCTGAGGCAGACGCAATCTGTCCTTCGGGTTTATTATCAGGTGCACCTGCTCGTGGTATGAGTTTGGCTTGTTCCTGTGACTCTAGAATCTGGTCAGCATGGCGTCTCACGATGCTCTCTCCAACGTCCACTGTGTACATTAGTGGTCCCTGCTGTGTGCATATTGTTCCTGGCTGCCATTTTTCTGTTCGGTAGTCGCGGGCCAAGACTGGTTGCCCTATCTTGAAGCTCCTGGTTGGCTTCTCATTTATATGCTGGAATTGCTTATCCTCAACATCTCGTCTTATGTTTGGTTTGAGCAAATCCAGGCGACATCTTAGCCTTCGGTTGAAGAACATTATGGCTGGAGCTTGGTTGGTGACTGCATGTGTCGCATTCCGATAAGCAAACAAAAAATTATCCACCTTGTGTTGTAGTGATATGTCGTCATTATACATCGCCTTTATTGCCTTTTTAAAGGTCTGAACAAACCTCTCAGCCAATCCATTTGTGGCTGGATGATATGGGGCAGATGAGTAATGCTTCACCCCGTTATTCCTCAGAAACCTCCGGAAATCCTCGGACACAAACTATGGCCCATTGTCGGAGCAAATCTGTTCTGGCAAGCCATTCCTGGTGAAGATGGTCCGTAGGACTGCAATAGTTTTCTCCGTGGTGGTGGAGGACATTTTGATGACCTCTGGCCATTTCGAATGGGCGTCCACGGCAATTAGGAACATTGAGTCCATAAATGGACCAGCAAAATTAATGTGTACCCGTTGCCATGGAGATGAGGGCCACTCCCATGGATGTAGCGGGGCCTGTGGTGGAGCGTTTTGGACCTTCTGGCATCCTGTGCATCTCTTGGTCATATCCTCAATTTCTTTATCGATCCCCGGCCACCACACAAACGCCCTGGCTAGGCTCTTCATTTTTACCCCTCCCAGATGAACCTCATGAAGCTCATTGAGCACTCTATCTCTCAACTTGGGTGGAATTACCACTCGGGATCCACACATCAAGGTCCCCCGGCACACTGACAGCTGTTCTCTCCTTGGCGAGAATGCTGGCAACAGTGAGTCGCCATGTGCTGGCCATCCCTTCACCGTCAAATCATAGAACCGAGAGAGTGTCGGGTCATTTCGGGTTTCCTTCTCTATACTTGAGTTTGTAACAGGTAGACATTCGACTATGGTCGCATGGAATATCTCAACAGGGTCCACTGCAGGTGCTTCCTCTACCATAGGCAACAGTAGGCGCGACAGCCCATCAGCGTTTCCATGCTGTTTCATACCCTTGTACTCTTTGTCGTACTGATGTGCCCCTAGAAAAAGTGACCATCTTTGCAGCCGTTGCGCTGTCATCACCGGAACGCCCTTCTTTGAGTTAAAAATGGAGACCAGGGGCTGATGATCAGTCAGTAGGGTGAATTTCTGCCCGTGCAGATAGTGATTGAACTTCTTCACCCCCCACACCAGGCTGAGGGCCTCCCTGTCAATCTGGGCGTAGTTAGGCTCGGCTGAGGTTAACGAGCGCGACCCAAAGGCTATTGGCCTCTCTGAACCGTCAAGGAATTTGAGTGACAGCACCGCTCTGATGCCATAGGGAGACGCATCACATGCTAACTGAATTGGTAGTGTTGGATTGTAGTGGGCCAATACTTCTTTTGAAGTGATTAGGCATTTACATTTCTGAAAGGCACGTTTACACTCATCACTCCATTTCCATGTTACTCCAGTATGCAGCAGGGCGTTCAGTGGGTGCAGAATTGTAGATAAATTCACCAAGAACTTATGGTAGTAGTTCACCAACCTGAGGAACGACCTCAGTTGCGACACATTTTCCGGTGCTGGAGCCTTGACTACAGCCTCAATCTTGTCCGGCGACTTATGCAACCCTTCCTCATCAATCATGTGGCCACAATACGAGATTTTTCTCCTGAAGAACTCGCATTTGGGACGGTTGGCTCATAGCCCATATTCCTGTAATCTAGTGAGCACCTGCTCCAGGTTGGCAAGGTGTTCACTGTCATTTTCGCCCGTAACCAGGATGTCGTCCAAATAACACTGGGTCCCCGGGATCCCTTGCAGGACTTGTTCCATCACCCTCTGCCAAATAGCCGGGGCTGATGCAACCCTGAATACCAGTTGATTGTACTGGTAAAGGCCTTTGTGAGTGTTTATCGTGAGGTATTTCCTGGATGCTTCTTCCACCTCCATTTGTAGTTACGCTTGGGCCAGATCAATCTTTCTAAAGCATTTCCCTCCAGATAGTGAGGCGAAAATATCTTCTATCCATGGAAGTGGATATTGTACTGTGTGCAGGATTGGGTTCACAGTTACCTTGAAATCCCCACAGATGCGAACCTTCTTCGGCTCCCCAGGCGTGCTGCTCAATGATTTCTTCATTACAGGAATGATGGGTGTGGCCCACTCGCTCCAGTCCACCTTGGACAGCACACCCGAACGCTCCAGACTCTCCAGCTCTGCTTCAACGGCTGGGCGGATCGCGTAAGGTACCGGTCTGGCCTTAAAAATTTTGGGGTTTGCGTTATCTTCGATTTTTATCATTGCCGTTACTCCTTTTAGCGTCCCAAGTCCTTGTTGGAACACCTCTTTTGTGTCAGTTAGAATTTTTGACAGTCGTCCAGGTGTGACGTCATCATCCTTTTTGTCAGTCACAGTTAGCGCCTGAATGGAATGCCAATCCAATTGTATTTTTCGGATCCATTCACGTCCCAATAATGGTGGTCCTCCATCTTGTAGTATATATAGCTACAGTTTCTGTGTTTCCTTGCCGTTGTATTCAACTGGCACCCTTATTTTTCCTCTGGGGTAGACTTTTTGCCCCGTGTATGTCTTCAGTACAATGGATGTGTCCTTCAAGGGTATGTGTGAGAATAGCCGCTCATAGTCTCATCGATTCATGACAGTTAGGGCTGATCCTGTGTCCAATTCCATCTTTACTGGGGACCCTACTATCATGAGGGTGATCCAAATGGTTCGGTAATCCTCCTTTGCGATCACGTTGTGTAACTTTAGAGAACTTAGTCTCCTGCTCCCGGAGCCATTATCACTCTCCTGGTCTTCCGAACTACTGTCTGTCAATTTCTTTACTTTCTTGTACTTTTCCTTAGTAGTTCTTGTAGTGTTGGTTTTCTTTCCCGACCTGCAGACTCTTGCTATGTGTCCCATTTTCCCACATTGCCTGCATACTTTGTCCTTAAACCAGCAGTCCTTCTGATCATGAGTTGTTCTGCTGCAGCGATAGCACTTTTCTGCTCCATACGCCAGTTCGTTAGCGCTGTATTCTTGTGGTTTCTGTTGTATTTCCGCAGCTCCCCGTGCTGCTGCTTCGTAGGATACTGCCACGCTGAAAGGCTGTTCTAGCGTCAGGTCCTTTTCCGAAAGTAGTCATTTCTGGGTTCCTTCACTCTGGAGCCCGCAAACAAACTTATCCCGTAAGGTGTGTGCCAGTCCTGCTCTGAACTGGCAGTGCTTCGATAACTTGCGTAGTTCCGTAAGATAGTCAGCATTGCTCTCATCTTTGTGCTGGCTTCTTTTGTGGAACTTGAATCTTTCTGCTATCAGCAGCGGTGTAGGGTTTAGATGTTCCTGTAAGATATTGACAATCTCTTCAAAACTTTTCTCCATTGGTTTAGCTGGGGTAATTAAATTCTGCAATAGGCCGTGTGGTAAACCACTGTTATTGTTTTCATTGTTGTTCACTGTGGTTCACTACGGTTATCGTTATTGGCACATTGTTACCTCTTGCTACTCACTGTGTACCAATGCATGCCTCAGCTGGCTCCGCCTACGTGACCTGGTATAAAGGTGGCTGCTCGGCAGCCCACTTCCTTCTTGGGACCAGTCGCCCACGAGAGGCATGCTCTGTTCTTTAGTTAATAAAAACCTTTTCATTACTATCCTAATTCATCGCCTTTTATGGAATAATTGATAAGCGTATCAATTTTATTAACTAAAATTAAAATGTCGGGACCTGAGCAGCAACAACAGCAACAACAGCAGGCGTTGCTGCGAGCCCTCAGGCCAGCATGCCTGGACCTCGACCCTCAAGCGGCGGGTTCAGCTACCAATTTCGAACACTGGCTGAGCTGCTTTGAATCCTTCCTAGAAGCCTCCGCCGTGACATCGGAGGAGAACAAATTAAAAGTTCTGACCGCCCAGGTGAGCCCTCAAGTATATACACTCATCCGGGACGCTACTACGTACACGGCGGCTCTCGACCTGCTAAAAGGGCAATACAAGCACCCAGTGAATACGATTTACGCCAGACACCTCCTGGGATCCCGCAGGCAGCAACCGGGGGAATCGGTAGAGACATTTTTACGGGCGTTACAGACACTCTGCAGGGACTGCGACTGTAAGGCGGTAACGGCTGCGGTGCACGCGGAGGGACTTATCTGTGATGCCTTCGTTAAGGGCCTCCAGTCCGACTACTCCTGGCAGAGACTGCTCGAAAGCAAGGAGCTCGACCTGAAGACAGCCGTAGCCCTCGCGCTCTCACTAGATGCGGCCCACCGAAACCTCGAAGCATACTCATGTAACGGTGCCGCGCCATGGCCATCGCGACCTTGGGACATGGGACCGCCGCCCCCGGTACCAACTACTGCAGCAATGTCCTGAAATCAACTGGGACCGCCGCCCCCGGTACCAACTACTGCAACGATGTCCCATAACCAGGCCCAAAAATGCTACTTCTGTGGCCAGTTAAAACACCCTAGAGCGCGCTGCCCGGCGAAGACCGCTACCTGCTCTGGCTGCGGGAAGAAAGGCCATTACGCCAACGCCTGCAGAGGGAAACCCGCGAACGCCAGCAGCGCCGCGTGTGAACCGTAGGGGCAGCCATCTTCTCCGCCATTTTGTGCACCTCCGGCCGCGTGGGGATCGGAATCATGGCCACCGCCATTTTGCCCGCCGCACTCAACCGCCATTATGTCTCCGGACTCGACCACCGTCTCGTCTGACGACCATATCGGCTCACTCAGCCATACACTGGCCTCTGTTACGCTGGATCAAGCTCTCCCTCATCATCTGTCCAGGTCCATGATGGACATTACGGTAAACGGCCGCGCCACTACTTGCCTGTTTGACAGCGGGAGCACGGAGAGTTTTATTCACCCCGACACGGTGCGTAGCCACTCCCTCATGGTCCTGCCAACGTGCCATCGGATTTCCATGGCGTCCAAGTCCCATTCAACGGACGTCGGCGGCTACTGTGTGGTGACCCTTTCGGTTAGGGGCACCGAATATAAAAATTTTAAACTTCTTGTCCTGCCCCATCTTTGCGCTGCCATTCTACTAGGGTTGGATTTTCAGTGCCACCTCAAAAGTGTCACATTGGCATACGGTGGACCCCTCCCCCCACTCACAGTCTGCAACCAACAGTTTTTAAATCACCCGCCGTGCACCACTTGCAGTCTTTCCACACTCAAAGTCCCCCCTCCCTCCCCTGTTCGCTAACCTCACCCGCGACTGTAAACCCATCGCTACCAAGAGCAGGCGGTACAGCGCCGAGGACAGAGCTTTTATTAGCGCTGAGGTGGAGCGGCTCCTGAAGGAGGGCATTATCGAAGGGAGCACCAGCCCCTGGCGAGCCCAGGTTGTAGTCGTTAAGACCGCTGATAAACGCCGCCTGGTCATTGACTACAGCCAAACCATAAACCGGTACACCCAGCTGGACGCATACCCCCTTCCCCGCATATCTGATATGGTCAATCAGATTGCGCAATACAGGGTATTCTCCACCATTGACCTTAAGTCAGCATACCACCAACTCCCTATCCGCCATGAGGACCGCCAGTATACTGCCGTCAAGGCAAACGGCCGCCTCTACCACTTCCTTAGGGTTCCTTTCGGCGTCACCAATGGGGTTTCGGTCTTCCAAAGGGAGATGGACCGGATGGTCGACCAGAATGCGCTGCAGGCCACCTTTCCCTACCTGGATAACGTCACCATCTGCGGCCACGACCAGCAGGACCATGACGTTAATCTAGCGAAATTCCTCCGTACGGCCCAGCGGCTGAATCTAACATACAATAAGGAGAAATGTATGTTTCGCACCAAGCGCCTTGCCATCCTCAGCTGCGTAGTGGAGAATGGAGTCATTGGGCCCGACCCCGACAGAATGCGCCCCCTTATGGAGCTACCCCTCCCCCACTGCCAAAAAGCACTGAAGAGATGCCTGGGGTTTTTCTCTTACTCCGCTCAGTGGGTGCCCAACTATGCAGACAAAGCCAGACCCCTCATCAAGTCCACCTCCTTCCCCCTGACATCAGAGGCGGGTGCAGCCTTCACTCTTATCAAGAGTGATATTGCAAAGGCCACAATGCACGCAGTGGATGAGTCCATCCCTTTCCAAGTGGAGAGCGATGCGTCCGACTTCGCCCTAGCTGCAACCCTTAACCAGACGGGGAGACCCGTGGCCTTTTTCTCAAGGACCCTCCAGGGCCCCGAGATTCGACACTCCTCTGTCGAAAAGGAGGCCCAGGCCATTGTGGAAGCTGTGCGGCACTGGAGGCATTACCTGGCCGGAAAACGATTTAGCCTTCTCACTGACCAGCGTTCTGTTGCTTTTATGTTCAATAATAAGCAGAGGGGCAAAATCAAGAACGACAAGATCTTGAGGTGGAGAATTGAACTCTCCACCTACAATTATGATATCTTGTACCGGCCCGGGAAACTCAATGAGCCCCCAGATGCTCTATCATGAGGTACATGCGCCAACGCGCAGGTTGATAGACTGCGGACCCTCCACAATGACCTCTGCCACCCCGGGGTCACCAGATTCTGCCACTTCAGTAAGGCCCGCAACCTGCCCTACTCCATCGAGGAGGTCAGGACTATGACCAGGAACTGCCAAACCTGTGCCGAATGCAAACTGCATTCTTATAGGCCAGACAGAGCACGCCTGATCAAGGCTACCCGCCCCTTCGAGCGCTTGAGCATCGACTTTAAGGGGCCTCTCCCTTCCTCTGACCGCAACGTGTACTTCCTCAACATAGTTGATGAGTACTCCCGTTTTCCCTTTGCCATCCCTTGCCCAGACATGACCAGTACCACGGTCATCAAATGCCTGAATGACCTCTTCGCCTTGTTCGGGTTCCCTAGCTATATACATAGTGACCGGGGCTCCTCTTTCATGAGCGACGAACTTCGGCAGTACCTGCTCGCGAGAGGTATTGCTACGAGCAGGACCACCAGCTACAACCCCCGGGGGAACGGCCAGGTGGAAAGAGAGAACACGACGGTTTGGAAGGCCGTCCTCTTAGCCTTAAAATCTAAGGGCCTTCCGACCTCTCGCTGGCAGGAGGTCCTCCCTGCGGCGCTCCACTCCATCCGGTCACTGCTTTGTACTGCCACGAATGCCACCCCTCATGAGCAAATGTTCATTTACCCCAGGAAGTCCACATCGGGAACCTCGCTACCAACATGGCTGACTTCTCCTGGGCCCGTCCTACTGCGGAGGCACGTGAGGACCCATAAAATGGACCCCCTGGTCGAGAGGGTGAACCTCCTACACGCCAAACCCAGTATGCCTACGTGGCATACCCAGACGGGCGGGAGGACACGGTCTCCATACGAGACCTCGCACCCTCGGGCGCCCCTGAATCACCACCGTTATTCCCCACCACTTCTCCCAACCCAACCCCTGTAGACGGCATGCTGGAGCCCCAGGACCCTTCGTTGACCACTCAGACACCAGATTCGACGTTGGATACTGCACCACCGCCGCCGCTGCTACGACGATCAGGACGGCATACAAGGCCTCCTGATAGACTTACCTGCACGAACTTTTAGCACACTTCACCCCGCCGGACTCAATTTTAAACAAGGGGTGAATGTGGTAAACCACTGTTATTGTTTTCATTGTTGTTCACTGTGGTTCACTACTGTTATCGTTATTGGCACATTGTTACCTCTTGCTACTCACTGTGTACCAATGCATGCCTCAGCTGGCTCCGCCTACGTGACCTGGTAAAAAGATGGCTGCTCGGCAGCCCACTTCCTTCTTGGGACCAGTCACCCACGAGAGGCATGCTCTGTTCTTTCGTTAATAAAAACCTTTTCATTACTATCCTAATTCATCGCCTTTTATGGAATAATTGATAAGCATATCAGGCCGTACGTACTCGCGCCCATCAAATTTAATAATACTGACGCCTTCTTTCCATCGGCCACCTCATTTGCCTTGCAGTACACTTCAATTCTTTCCACATACGTGGTCCAGTCTTCTACCTCATTGTCGAAAGCAGTGATACTGCCACTTTTCGGCATCTTGGATGATTTAAAATGGCACCTCCCGCGCTTTTTCTTCTTCCCCAATGGATTAAAATGGCGCCTCCCGCGCTTTTCCTTCTTCCCCAATGGAATAAAATGGTGCCTCCCACGCTTTTCCTTCTTCCCCTTGCTGCCACGCTGCTCCTAGCGTTCTACAGGGTCATGGCAGCGACCCGCGGCTTCGGCACGTCTCACTTTTCCTTCCCCTCATTTGTTTTTGCGACGCTGCCCGGTTCTTGACCACCGACCGCGGCCTGTGCGCTCCACCCTCTCTCTCTCTCTTTTCCTCCCGACGACGCTGGAGGGCCCCTTTGCAGAGCCGCTCGGTCGAGCTTGAGCCCACCGCAGTCCGGAAGGGTCAGCGCACTACCTGCTACCAGCACGATTTGCTGGAACACCTTGACTGAGGAGCCAAGCCCAGCTCTCCACAGCCTCTCCTGCAACTCTCCGAACTCCGATGGATCCTTGGGCGGTTGCCCGCGGTCGACGCCCGTTGCTCTGACTTCGACCTCCAAGAAGCTTCTTCTCAGGGAAAGATCCCCGTGAGGTGATGCAGTACTGCAGGTGAGTTCGAACCTCTTCGTCGCCAGTGTAGTGTCCGAGTATCAATAATACACGGACTGCAGGAGAACAATAATAACAGGTATTTACTGAACAGAGGGTACTCTTTTATTTGGACCCAAAAAAAAACAATTCGACTGTAAATAAACAAAAGTTCAACTAAAGCTTAACAAATCAAATTAAAATTTGGTTTTCCGTGTTGATGATGCACTCCAGTCCCCGCGGCGCCCACCGGTCGCGGAAATACTCAAGCGCACCGGCGGACACCGCGTGCTCCATCTCCAGGGCCACCCGGGCGCGAACATGGCCGCGGAAGAGATGCAGGCAATCCGGCTGGACGACCCCCTCGACCGCCCGCTGCCTGGACCAATTGATGGCTCTTTTAGCCAGGCCCAGGAGCAGGCCCACAAGGAGGTCCTCCAACCTGTCCGCTCCCCTCCGCACCGGGTGACCGTAGATCAAGAGCGTGGGACTGAAGTGCAACCAAAAATCGAGGAGCAGCCCCTTCAAGTAGTGAAAGAGGGGCTGCAACCTCTCACAATCCATATAAACGTGAAACACGGACTCCTCCAGGCCGCAAAAAATGCAGGCGGCCTGGGAGTCCGTGAACCTACTTAAAACCTTATTGCACAGGACCGCTCCGTGCAACACCCTCCAGGCCAAGTCCCCGATGGAACAAGGGAGGACTCCCGCATAGAGAGCCCTCCATTGGGGACCTCCGCTACCGCCGGTCGGCAAAACGCCACGCCAAGGCGTGTCCAGACGGTAGACGAAGATGGCAAAGTGGAGAGTGTGCAGGAGCAGCCCGTACAGGAAACCCCTCCGCGCGGAATGAAAAGGCACGGAGGGTATTTCCTCGAGACGGCTCAAGTTGTGAGGCGCCGGTTCCCGAGGGGAGTTTCGGGGCCGGGCGCCGATGAGGAATTCCGTCCGAACGGGGGTAAGCTCGGACGGGATCGCCCCACGTGCTTGAGCCGCCTCGATACACCTAGTGGAGTCGGGGCTCAGTGCCGCTTTTACCGATTCGATGGTTTCGACCGCGAGCTGGACGTTGGCCCAGGACAGGCGCCGCACCAGCTCCTCCGGCGCCATCCAGCCCGCTCCTCCGCCATCGAGCAGGTCCCCGACTCTGGTCACCTTGCCAGCCACAGCCCTACCCTCCGCCAGCCGCCCGAACCCGTGTTCGTGGAGGTGCGGATTCCTGAGCAGCGGCTCCCAAAGGAGAGCCGCCGCTCCTGACGGGGGAGAGCTCCGCCTGGAAGCGACGTAGTTCCAAACCCATAGTAGTTCCTGGTAGAAGACAGGCAGCTCCCGCAGGCCGGCACGCCTGCTGCCCACTTTCGCAAACAGAAGCTGCGTGTCGTAATTGAGGCCATGCAGCTGGCGGAAGAAAAACGTCGCCAGCGCACACCATCTCGGAGGATTCTCGACGTACAGGTATCTCTGCAGCGTCTGAAGATGGAAAGTCGCAGCCTGGGTGCGAAGGCACACCAGCGCCTGACCGCCCTCCCTAAGCGGGAGACAAAGAACCGCGGCAGAGACCCAGTGCTTCCTTTTGTCCCAGAAGAAGTCGATGAGCTTCTTCTGAATCTTGGCGACAAACGCAGGGGGAGGGATCAAAGTGACCAACCGGTACCACAACATGGCGGCCACCAGCTGGTTTATGACCAGCGCTCGACCCCTGTAGGACAACACTCGGAGCAGTCCTGTCCAGCGTCCTAGGCGAGCGGTGACTTTGGCCTCCAGCTCTTGCCAGTTCGCCGGCCAAGCGTCCTCGGCAGGGCTAAGGTAGACTCCCAAATAGAGGAGGTGCGTGGTGCTCCAGGCGAAAGGCCTGAACTCCTCCGGCAGGGAGTCCACCCGCCACTGACCCACCAGGAGTCCGGAACATTTCTCCCAGTTGATCTTGGCGGAGGATGCGTCCGAGTAAATCTGCTGGCATTCCCGCATCCTCCGCAAGTCAGCGGGATCCGTGACCATGAGGAGCACGTCATCGGCGTAAGCCGAGAGGACCACCTCCACGCCCGGCCCTTGCAGAGCCAGTCCCGTCAACCTCTTCCGCAAGAGGCGCAGGAAAGGCTCCACGCAAATGGCATATAACTGACCGGACATGGGGCATCCCTGACGCACCCCCCTCCCGAAGCGAAGGGGCGCCGTCAAGGACCCGTTAACTTTAATCAGACACTCCGCGGCGGCGTACAGAAGTCGGATCCGGGCGACGAAATGCGTCCCGAACCCGAATGCGCGCAGAGTCCCGAAGAGATACTCGTGATCCACCCTGTCGAACGCCTTCTCCTGATCCAGGGAAAGGAAGGCAACCGACAGACCAGCCCTCTGGGAGTGGTGGACCAGGTCCCGGACCAGATGGATGTTATCGTGGATGGTCCAGCCCGGGACCGTGTAGGACTGGTCGGGGTGGATCATGTGGGCCAGCACGGTGCCAAGGCGAGCAGACATGGCCCTGGCAAACATTTTATAGTCCGTGCTGAGGAGGGAGACCGGGCGCCAGTTCTTAAGGAGGCGGAGATCGCCCTTCTTAGGCAGCAGGACAATGACCGCCCTGCGCCAAGAGAGGGGCATCTCCCCGGTCGCCAAACTTTCCCCCAGGACCCGCGCGTAGTCGCCCCCCAAGACGTCCCAGAACGCCCTGTGGAACTCCACGGTCAGCCCGTCCAGCCCCGGGGACTTTCCCCTGGAGAGCTGGCGGAGGGCGCCGGTCAGCTCCGCCAGACTTAGCGGAGCGTCCAATTTTTCGGCACCCTCCGGGCCAACCTTCGTCAGGTCCTCCCACAAAACTCTGCGCGCATCCTCGCTGGACGGATCCGGAGAGAACAGAGCCCCGTAATAGGCGCGGGTCTCCGCGCTGATTCCCTCCGGATCCGAGACCAGAGATCCGTCGTCGGCCAGCAGCCCCAAGAGCTGCTTACGGACCCCCCGTCTTTTTTCCAGCGAGTAGAAGAAGGGGGAGCCGCGGTCCAGGTCCCGCAGGAGCTGGATCCGCGACCTCACGTACGCGCCTCGGGACCCGACGAGCTGCAGGTCCTTCAGCGCGCCCTTCTTCTCTTCGTACACCTTCCGCAGGGCCGGGTCCTCGATGACCTGACCGAGACGGGACTCCAGGTCGAGCACCTCCTTCTCCAACCGCCCGACCCGGGCCTCCCGCCTCTTGGTCGACCCCTTCGCGTACTCCTGACAGAAGAGACGGATGTGAGCCTTGCCCACATCCCACCATAGCCTCAAGGAGGGGAAGCCCCCCTGCTTCCTTCTCCAGTCGGCCCAGAATCGACGAAACGAATCCCGGAACCGTGCGTCCTCCAGCAGCAGGTTGTTAAAATGCCAGTACACGGACGCCCCCTGCACGCGCAGCGGAGCGAGCTCCGCCCAAACTAGGTGGTGGTCCGTGCACGGCACCGGCCGCATGGAAGCTGCCGGAACGCAGGAGACGTACGCCCGGGAAATGTAGAGGCGGTCGATTCTGGACCTTCCTCCCCCAGACCTCACGCTAGTGAAGGCGCTGGAGTCGGGGTGGAGATTTCGCCAGACGTCCACCAAGTCGAAGGACCCAACCAGGTCCCTCAACTTCTCCATCGCCGCCGGGCTTCGCGGGGGACCCGAACGGTCCCTCGCCTCGAGGGTGCAGTTAAAATCCCCCCCGAGGATGACGCACTCGCCCACATCGATGGAGCCCAAGAGAGCGGACACTTCTTCGAAGAAGCGCACTTGCTGCGCACTGCTCTGAGGGGCGTACACGTTCACTAGATGGAGCAGCACGCCCCCCAGGTGAACAGTGACCTGGAGCAAGCGGCCCAGCACGTGCTCCTTGATCCCCAAGATCTCCGGCTGAAAATGCGGGGCCAGCAAGATAGCCACCCCGCTGGAATTGTTGGAGAGGTGACTCATGCTGACCCCTCCTTGCCACTCCAGGAGCCACGTGGCTTCGTCTCCCGGAACGGTGTGCGTTTCTTGCAGGAAGCACACCGCATACTTCCCGTCCCGAAGGACCGAGAAGTTATTGAATCTGCGGCGCGCCTCCCTGCTGCCGTTGATGTTGAGGCTGGCTATGGTTATCTTCATGTCAGAAGCATAGTGCAACCTCTACCTACACCTAACGGGGGGAGGAAGCGCAGCCGCTGGTCCGCCGCCACTTCCTCAGCAGCCCAGTGAGAAACGTTGTGAGCCGACGCAGCTCGAGCGGGTTCACACCCTCATCCGCGCCCAAGATCTTAACGGCGGCGCGGACGGAATCGATGAGCAGCGCCAGCTCCGACCACCTGTCGAGGGCCAGCCGGACCTTATTGCGCTGACCCAGGCACGTGGCCATAAAATCCCGGAGTTCCCTTACGGAAATGAGGGGAGACTCGGCAAGGGGCACGAGGTCATCCATCGCCACGTCGGCGCTGGAGTCCGAATCATCCTCCGTGCCCATCACCGAGTCCCCATCCACCTCCAGGGGGTCGTCACCAGCGGCCGACCCGTCCGCCGCGCAGTGCGAAGCGAACGACTCGGCCGCGCCAGCCAGCCCCGCCTCCGCCCGGATCCCACCCCCAGGATCGGCGGCAGAGGATTTCTCCCTGGGCTCCTCTAGGGGTGCCGGGCCAGAAGACGGCGGCGGTTCAGAGCTCCCCTCCGCCTCAGACGCCGGAACGACCGGAGAAACCGGGGAGAGAACAATTTCCAGCTCCTCCAGTACGTCCGGCACCAGAGACGCAGCCAGGGGGCCATCCTCCTCCCCGCCACCAACCTCCGACCCAGCGGACGGGTGGTTTTGAATTAAAAGCTCTACCAGGACAAGCATCCCCTGGGAGACGTCCGGGTCGCATTGGGCGAGCTCATTATCCTCGAGCTCGCCCGACCCAGCCCCCAGGCTGCCCGACCCGGCGAGGGGTAACGACACCGATAAAAGGTCAACTTCAATTACTGCTGCGGGTTGTTCCGCAACCCCCCCCCACGGGCAGGGTCTCATCCCCATCCCCGGGAGGCACGTGCTGGACAGACTCATCTGCCTCAGCCTCCCGAGGGACAGGCGACCCCTGCCGATCGCTGGTGATGACGACAGCGCTGGGGGGGGGGGGGCGCAGTACCCGCGGCGGGCGACGACTCCCCCTGCTCGGAGGGACCTTCCGCCTCCCGGTCCTCCTCCTCATCCAGGGGGTCGCGCCTTCTTTTTAGCACGGAGGGAGCGAGGGAGACCTCCATGTCTGCAAAGGCCTCCTCCTCAACTCCCTCCGGCGGAGCAGGTTTGTCGGGTACCTCGGGCCCGAGCCCGGCCACAGGTATTGGCATTACCGCTGCGGCGGTTGCGGCCACAGGCTCGGGCACGGGGCCCCTCCCGCTCACATCTGCCCTGATCAACTCCGCGAGGAGCGCGGGTGTAAGGGGCTCAAGGGGCAAGGGCTCACCATCCACGGGGGGACCTGCCCTAAGGTGCTTCTTTTTTCCCCGCGCCGGCCGGACACGCTCCCTCCCCCCCGCCGGAGGCCTTGGTGGCATCGGCCCCCGACGTCAACCGCGCATCAGACGTACTTGACGCGCGGGCAGATCCGGGGGGAAGGGCGGCGGCGGCGGCAGTTCCTCCTGATGTGCCCCACCTCCCTGCAGGCATGGCACCTCACACCGTCCGACGTCCAAAAGGCGCGGTAGGCGGTTCCCTCGTGGAGGACGACGAACGCCCCTTCAGTGTCCTCCTCCCGCGCCAGCTGGATAAACAGCTGGCGCCGGAAGTAGAAGACGTGGCGAAGGCTGGCCTCCCGGAAGCCGAGCGGGATGGGTGTGATCCCCGACCTCACGTCCCCAAGTTGTCGCAAATGGGGAAGGAGGAGCTCACCAGGAACATAGGGCGGGACGTTGGAAATAATGATCCTCTGCGCGGTGGCCTCGAGAGGATCCACCGGCAGGAAGGTCCCGCCCACGGTGAGCCCCTTGGCGACAGCCAGGGACACCGCCCGCTCCGACCCCAGGAAGAACACAGCCTTCCCATACATTTTCAAGGCCGCGACGATGGCTGAGGGGCCGACAACCCCAGCCATGGCCTTGACGCAGGCCTCGATGGTCATAGTGGGGTGAGTGTAGCTCTTCACCCCAAGCTTTTTTGTTATTAATCGAAAAGGTGACGGGGCAGCAGGAACAGCGGGAGCAGCTGTGGCTGTGGCTACCACTCTCGCATAGGTCCCGGCTGGCCCCGCCACCGGCGAAGACACAGTCGCCATTCTGGGGTGCTTTTTTTAAGTGCTACACTCACTCCAAGTCACAGGCCTGAAGGTGTTAATGGCCTCAGTGTATATATATTTTTTTTGTCCTCTATTGAGCAGAGGGAGCTGATTAAACTGAGGACACACCTCTCTCCTTATTGATTTAAATTGGGAGAGGAGCCCTCTCCCCTCTGCTCAATTGGCAATTAATAAAATAGATGAAACTAAGGTGCCTTAGAAAGACAGGCAGAGAGAGACAAAGAGAGAGAGAGAGGTGGGGGGGTGGGAAGGAGGGAGGCCGCAAAGGGCAGTGTTGCCACTCAGGATGGTGGGTGGGTGTTGGCAGGGTTGCACTCTCCGATGGAAAAAGTCTTTGGTGATGGTGGTCTTCTGGCAGGGGGAGAAGACGTCTTCACCTGGAAAAGCTGGAGAAGCCCAGGCTTAGTCCTGCAACAGGTCTTAACGATGTAATTACATTAAATTAAGGACTTCACCTTGGGCAGCTCCAAGCTCTCCCAGGGCAGGCAATAGAAGGGATGCTAATTAGTGGTGTGTGTGGCCTAGCTTTTAACAAGAGCACACACACACACACACTACACCCCTTGATGATCCGGCCTTGCTTCTTCTTTTCTCCCCCCACCTAAAATACAAAGTCTTGGGAGAGTGCCCCAAATAACACCCACCTGTAGATGTTCCGGATGAAGTTTTCTTCCCTCCTTTCAAGCAGTTGGTTTCTCTCCCCTCTCTCCCTCTCCTGAAGTGGAGGCCAATTTGGGGAGGCAGTGATAGAAAGGCCTCTCCCCTGGTTGATGTTGATGTAGGCCTCCTTTCTCCTTCTCCTCCTCTGTCCTCTCTCTCCAGGCACCTCAGTTGATGTAATGATGGTGGAGTTGGTGTTGGTGGTGGTCCAACATTCTCCTCCTCTTCCTGGTCAGGGGACCACCACTTTAATCCACTCTCCAAAGTCTGGCTGCTCCCTCTGCTCGTGCTTGCAGCTGAACAGAAGGTAACTTAAGACTGAAGTACAGAAGCCTGCTATGGCTTTATATACAGGGGTGGTCACTGTCGGTACTGCAGTATAGAATCAGTTCTTCTCTTAAAGGTACATACACAACATGGACAAGTGGATGATGTGATGGTCAGTGACAGAGGGAAGGTAAGGAGTGTGGGACTGTTGGTGAGTGGGGAATTAGGGTTGAGGTCATTGGTAACGCTCTTGAATTAATTGTTCACATTCAGCCGAGGCAGAAAGGTGCTGTTTAGGTTGCAGCCTCCCTTCCTCTTCCTCCTCTTCCTCTTCCTCCTCATCTGCCTACTCATCTTCCTCCTCCTCCTCCTCTTCATGCTCCTGCTCCTCAGCTTCTCATTTGATAGGTGGTGGTAAGGGCTGTTCCCTCATGATTGCAAAGTTGTACAGCATGCAGCATACTACCACAAATCTTGGGCTGGACTTTACCAACCTTGCCGGGTCCGTGCCGGGCGACGTCGGTGGCAGATCCTGGCTTCGCTGCTGGCTCCAGCCGCAGTCCAAAATGATTTTCCCCTGGTTGGGCTTGTTAAGTCCGCCCAGCGCGTTTGCCGGCCAATTGAAGGAAGCGGGTCTGATGATGCGTCATCAGCCGGCTTCCTTAAAGGGACCATGTGCAAATTAATTTTGACATTTGTGCTGTCTGTGTTCTACAGCACTGAGGTGCTGCAAACACTGACAAGCACTGCAGAGAGGTGCACGGCTGCATCCTGGCTCTCCCATGATTCCCTCCATATGCTTATGGAGGGGGTCACAGCACGCAGGGAGGTTCTCTTCCCTTCCAATGGGCGGATGAGACCGCCCCAGGAGATCGATGCAGCCTGGTTGCACATTGCACAGGAGGAATCAAGCAGGAATGTCATCAGGAGGACCTGGCTGCAGTGGTGCAAACCTTTCAGTGATCTCAGTAGATCACAAATCGTTACTGCAAAGCCACACTCAACCTCATCCTACTGTGACTCTCATCACATCCCCATCACTCTGCCTTCCCTACCCTACTCCTGCACATCCTTACTCACACCAACATACCTTGCACCTCCACCCATCCCTCTCTATCTACATTATCACTCCCTCATCTCACTAGCCACCCCTCACACTCACTGTTCTGCCTTATAATTGCAGGAGGTTCGTTTTGCTGCTGCCAGTAGGTGGCAGTAAATGGAAATGGCCAGTAGGGTCACTCAACAGGAAGTAGTATAGTGATAGCAAACAAAGAGGTCACATCAGCATGGAGCGTGCTGCAAGTTAATCCGCTGTAATCTTACATTGTTACGCCTTCGAAAGCATTGCCTGTGAGTTGAATGGTTTCATTACATATTCATGTTTAGATGTTAGTTATATCTCATGTATGTAACAAGGTGCATTTCTTTCTTTTTTCTTTCTCAGTTTTACTCCAACCCAATGCAACTGATTTGTATTGTTTCATTGACCTCATGCAAGTGTGGCATTATTAAACACCGGAGCTTGGACGCTACATCCTGACTCCCAAGTCGTTACTGAAAGGAGTTTGGCTGGCTGTCTAACTGCGTACAGACACATACACGTAGGGAGGACAGTACAGTAAAAAGGCAAGCCATCAGCTGGCGCAACAAGCAACATTCGCAGTGCAGCACGGTGCAATCATGGACGGCAAGAGCTTCCAAGACGAGCAGAGATCTGTAACCAGCTCAAGAAGTACACGCTCATCTAGATCATCAACAGCCAGTGTAGCAGCAGCTAGAGCCTGGGCTAAAGCTAAAGCGGCACAGGCTCGCGTGACCTTTGCCAAACAGGAACTGGCTTTGAAGAAAGAGAAGGTCCGACTACAAGCAAAGGCTGCTACATTGGAGAAAGAGAAGGTCCGACTACAAGCAGAGGCTGCTACATTGGATGCCAGTATGGAGGCACTACACATTGAGAAAGAAGCAGCTGCCGCTACTGCTGAGGCGGAGATATGGGAAGCGGCACTAGAAGCAGAGGTGGGAGAGCACCGCAGCATTGCTCGCCCTGCATCACCTCAAAGCACTGAGAGGCGGACAAGCGACTATGTCCAGGAGCAGGCTAGGATATGCACAGACATCTCCTACTTCCCAAACTTTGAACCATTGCACGAGAACACGGAATCGCCATCACCAGCCCAACATGATGTCACTCAGGTAGATCATTCACGCTACACTGATGACGACCCCTTCCTCGATATTGATGACTGGTCACACAAAGGAGATTTTGCAGTGCTCCCGAAGAAACCTGTGCCTCAATCCGCCGCTCCCAACCACTTGGAAGGTACTCATGCCAAAATTCCACACACCAAAAAAGAACCCTTTTTAAAGGCTAGAACAGGTCATCCAGCATGGCAGTCTCCCATCCAATCCCTTCCGATGTGATCATACTCTGGCAACCCATGCACAGACTCCTAATATGACAGGCATTGCCCAATATTTGGCACGTAGAGAACTTGTAAGGACAGGTCTCACAAAATTTGACGACAAGCCAGAGAGTTTTAGAGCATGGCAGTCATCCTTCCTTAATGCCACTGGCGGCTTGAGCCTGAGTACAAGTGAGGAGTTGGATTTATTGTCATCATGGCTGGGCAAAGAATCGTCAGAACATGCCCGTAGAATCCGGTTTGTGTACACAAATGACCCAAGCACAGCACTTAGAATGGTCTGGGCAAGACTCAGGGGCCTAGAAATTGGGTTGGTAGCGCCGGCGCTGAGCGCCTAAAGAGACCTAGAATTGGGGCGAAGCCCTATGTTGGGGCGAACGCTATGAGGATAGCGCCGGCTCAGAAATTGACTATACATTTAGCGCCTGCGCTAAGTGTTTGCACGCGCCCGCGAGCGCAAGCAGCTCATGGCATCATTTCAGTGTGCAATGCCTTTTAGGAGCGCCTGAGCGCATGTTGGGTGGCGCCCGGAGCCTTAGCGCCCAGCGCTATTAATGACAGTTCGAGGGAGGGCTAACAGGCCCTTCTCGGAGCAGGGCGGCGCTATTTAAAGGGAACAGCTCTAGTGCAGAATCTTCTGCCACTTGGCCTGCTCATTGCGATCGCTGCTAGAGAGAGTTGACGAGCTAATGTGGAGCGGAGTTCTGGGATTTGAGCTTTACAGTACTTGGGATCCTCAACCCTGTCCGAAGCCCTTGCAGCACTACACCTAAAAGCCTTTTGACCAACTGGCATCGGAATGGGAGCTTGTTTGGAGGGCGACGGCCTCATCGCCCAACACTGTGAAGGGGCAGAGAGACGGCGGGAGAGAGGGCCGGGATTGGCCAGAAGGAGGAGGGGCAATGGAGGTCGGCCAATCCGACGGGATGCTGCGAGGGTCTTTAGGCAGCAGGTGACAAGCCTTGACATGTCGGAGGAGCAGTGTTTGCGAAGGCTCCGAATCTGGAGGGACATTGTTACTGATCTGTGCCACCTGCTTGGTCAGGATCTGCAGCCGCGTGAACGCTGCAGATCCTCTCTGTCCGTGATGGCTACACTGAGTGATGGCCTCCAATTTTATGCCAACCGATCCTTTCAGTCAGCCATTGGGGACAATGCGACTGTCGCTCAGGCTGCAGTCCGCTGTTGCATCCGGCAAGTGACAGATGCCCTTTACAGGCGAACACGTCCATTCATTACCTTCCCTCGGACCCTGCACAAGCAGGTGGAGGAGGAGGAGTATGAGGAGGAGGAGGAGGAGGAGGAGGAGGAGGAAGAGCAGGCGGAGGAGGAGGAGGAGGAGGAGGAAGATGGAAGGGCTGCTGAAAGTGGAAGGTCCATACGTCAGAGGCTCCTCTGGACTCGTCTCGACACCCCTGTGGCGGAATGATGAGAGTCTTACCTCATGCGCACTTTGGATGTTTGAGGGCCTCTGCATGCCAGCATCACTGAAAGTAGTCACATGCACCAAGCAACATTGAAACTTCTGTTTATTGACACAAAAGTCTTTCATTACAGCTAAACAACGTAAAGTGAGCAGAAACCATAACTTCAAAAATAAATGTGACCTGTTCGGCAAAGCCGCAAAACTCAACAAAAATCTGCAACTATAACAGCAGGTGAGGGTGTCCTTGAATTTGGACAAACAAACGTCTCAGCACCTCCCTCTACAACTGGCCCCTTGAGGGAGAACGACTTCTCTTTCGCGCCCGGCCCCTTCCCTCCCTGCTGCTCCTACGTAATTGCACCCCAGTGGCGGGCTCAACTGGGGGACGCTTGCTGACTGTCTGGAAGTGCAGAAGCCCCTGAGGTACGGCCTGGCCGACCTCTGGGCTTGGAGGGTGCGGACGCAGGATGCTTGCTTTGAGCATGGCTGGAAGCAGTGTGGGCTGCAGGTGGTGGCAGCTGCAATGCAGGCGTCCCAGCGCTGGCATGTGCAATGGTCTCCTGACGAGAGAGGACACCTGCACCATGGTCGGACGACACACTGGCTATCTGAGGGGAGCGGCTCGGCTCATCCGCCACAATCGCAGGCTCCACGGATTCTTGGCCTTGTACGGGAGTGGAAGGGCCCGGGGTGATCCTATCTGATGCAGAGAGGGTGGCTGCAGTGAAACATCGCGTTGCGTCAATCTGGCTGTGGAGGAGCCCAGCAAGTGACTGCGTGGCAACAGTGAGGACCTGTGTGCCAGGTGCCAGTGCTTCGGAGAAGGCCTGGACAGTTCTTCCCATGGCTTCGGACAAGGCAGGAGCCGACCACTCCACTGCCTCGGACAAGCCCTGCACAGACCTTTCCAGGGATTGTCCGAAGCCCTGAACAGTCCTTTCCATTGCCGACTCAAAGCCGTGGACAGTCCTCTCCATTGTTGGGCCGAAGCCCTGGATAGTCCTGTCCATTGTGGCCCTGAAGCCCTGGATAGACCTGTCCATTGTTTCCCCGAACACCTGGAGAGTCCTCTCCATTGTTGTGCTAAAGCCCTGCAGAGTCCTCTCCATTGTTGCCCCGAAGTCCAACATACTCCTAGCCAATGAATCTATTGACTCAGGCATCTTCTCCACTGCAGCCATCAGCTCCGTGTGTCTGACCCGGGCCTGTTTGCTCATCTCTGCCAGGCGACGGACCTCATCTGCACTCTGTGCAGCAGTCATGACGACCTGCCTTGCCCTGCAGGGAGACGGTGGCCGAACTTGCCTATCCCCCCTGCGTTGCTGCATGCCACTTGGTCCGGCAACTGGTTCATCCTCAGAGCCACCCCCCCCTCCCCTCCAGGGGACTACTATCCCCAGTCTGCAGATGTCTCAGCTCCCAGGATTCTGCAGCGGCTGGTCCGGATTCCTCCTGGTCCTCGCCTCCGGTGGCACTGGCACTGGCAGCTTCAGCGCGTTGAGCCCGAGTTGGTGCTGCTTCACCTGAAAGTGGGAGTTGGAAGAGTGGCTTTAGCAAAAGGACAGGTTTGCTGAAAGGCATGCCAGATTGCGGCATGGCTCTGACATGGCTGCACACTGAGGATGCAATGCTGGCGGGGGGACCAAGTGGAAGGCAACAGGTGGAAAAGGTGAGAGTCTTACCCTCGCTGTCGGTAATGGGGTCGGCAGATGCAGTGGTCACTGGACCAGACAGACGTCCTCCAAGTATCCGGTGCACTCTCTCCTCCAGATCCGTGAGAGTGACCACTTGTGCAGGTCCGCCACCGGTTCGACGCTGCTCCTTTCTAATCTGCGCCATCTTGGACTGCAGGGGAAAGAAGGGGAGATTCTGTTACATGAGGCCTTGAGACATCATCGCATGCCCCCCATGGTGCAAGAGCCCTTACATGAGGCCTTGAGACATCATCGCATGCACCCCATGGTGCAAGAGCCCTTACATGAGGCCTTGAGACATCTGTCCATGTGTGTGCCCAGAAAGGGCCATGGGTGCACACTGACAGATGGCCAGTGGCGCATCATTGCAGCAGGGTGCCCGAAGTCAGCTGCAGATGGAGGGAAGCACAAGTTTGGTAAACCATCACTCACCCTAACAATCCGTGTGAGGTCGTTGAATTTCTTCCTGCACTGAACAGGGGTCCTGGTCGCCATGCTGCTGGAGTTCACCCTCACAGCAACCTCCCTCCAAGATCGTTGATAAGCCTTCTGATTTGGCCTCTTGCCATTATCCGGGTACAGGACCTCTCGACGGTGTTCAACTGCAGCCACCAAGTGGTCCAGAGCCTCAGTGCTGAAGCGCTCTGCTCTCTGCCTAGCCTTCTCCATAATGAACAACTTTGTACCGCCAGACAAGGGCGAGCGCCGAATCTGAGGCCTACAGGGCGTTGGGTGTTGAAGCTCAGTCTGACTGACCCACCCCTTTAAGAGCCGGCCGGCGCCTGTAGGTCTTGTGCTTTCCCGTAATTGAGTTCACCTGCGCTGCGCCCGTCCACGTCAAAATTGAGTAGCGCCTGACCTTTTGCACCTTAAGAGCACCATGCAATGGCTGATTTAGCGCCTCAATCCCCTTTGGGGACGATGCAACCCAATATCGCGCCAGGCGCCGATAACTCTCGTCTGGCTATAAACTTTGCGCATCGCCAGTTCTAACGCCTCAAGCGGGGCTATACCCAATTTCTAGGCCAGGGAGTGTTACTGCGCTCCTGAGTGTTATGTTCATTAATAACTAGTCGTTTTTATTAAGAACAGCTAGCTTTTGCTAGACATTTTATTGAGCACATGTGGACTAGGTACAGTATCTGTAGAGGCCTCCATCTTGACTGCTGCCTTGTGGGTGGCCTAGTGCATCCTGGGTAGCCCACTCGTATATACATACAGCACCACCTAGTGTACCATTCCAGAATGACAGGTTACTGATCATTACATCCCCCTTTCTTTGAGGTTAAACAAAATCAGTATCAATCAATATCAATCAATAACAACATAAACATCTTCAACAGTCAATACATTTTCAATGTAGTTTTCTTTGTACTCAAAGATTAAGTCTATCAGGCTTTTTTACTTCACGTGTGGATCTTTTTAGCACAGGTAAGTCTGATGTGTTTTCATGGGAGCCTGTATGTGTATTTGTGTTAGATTGTTCTGGTGGTGAGTGACAAGATTCAGTTGCGGCATTGTCATCGATTTGCTCTTCGATAGTCTCTTGTGTTTTTAGGAGGGAACGGCGGTTCCTCTTGAGAATCTGTCCTTCCTCAAGTCTAACAGTGTATGACCTTGGTCCTACTTCCTCAAGAACTGTAGCTTTCCTGTTCCATGCATCTGGATCCTCAATCCTGACAACATCATCCCTTGTCAATGGTTTCAGAGTTTTGGATGACTTGTCATAGTATGATTTCTGTTTCAGCTTTAACAGTTGAAGTCTCTGTCTCAGTTACTTACTCTGCTTTTCTTTCATATTGTTAATGTCACTCACACTGATTAAGTTTGCTTTTGCCCCAGTGTCTAGTTTCAATGTAACTAATGCTCCATTTACCTGCAGTGGGATCATCCATTTGTCCTCTTTTACTGCATTAACTTTATGTTCAGCATTGTTAATTCCTGAGGGCTGCACATTTTCTGTATCCTTTTTGATATTGTCACATGACACCATTCCTACAAAACATGTCTCACTTAAATCAGTGTCCTCAATTATATTAACTTGTTGCCCTTTCTTAGTTTTTACTTTTGAAAAGCATTGTTTGGCAAAGTGATTCTTTCCATGACATTTTGTGCACATTTTTCCAAACGCTGGACATTGTTTTAACTGGCGTTTGTAACCACAGCGTTTAAAATTAAAAATTCCTTCCTCCGTTTGCTTTTCACTCCTGTTCTGCCCATGTTTCTTCCCCTTGTAGGACACAGCACCGATAGCAGCACTTACTGCAATCGCATCATCATTGATTTCACTGAAAGTCTTGGCATGCTTTTGAGCTAGCTCGCTAGCTTGGCATATTTTCACAGCAATTTCCAATGTTAGTTCGGTTTCTCTCAACAGACGTTCCCTGACTTTTTTTATCATGAATACCAAACACAATCTGGTCACGAATCATGGATGCTGTCAGCTCAGAGAAATTACATGTCTGTGCTTTCAGTTTCAGATCAGTCAAAAAGCTATCAAAAGTCTCATTTTGCTGCTGTGTCCGAGAACGGAAGGTATACCTCTCATAGGTTTCATTCTTTTTGGGAGAACAATGTGTATCAAACTTCTTTAGCACATCATCTAATTTTTCTCTGTTCTCCTCTGGATTAAATACAAATGTATTAAATACCTCTATCGCCTGTGGGCCTGCAACCGTGAGCAGCAATGCTATTTTCCTTGTGTCTGGATTCGTACCGTACCCGATGGCAGCAATGTAGAGTTCGAATTGTTGTTTCAAAGTCTGCCAATTGTAGTCGACATTTCCTGTGAGTTTCAAACGCTCTGGTGGCTTCAAATTCTCCATGTCACGTTGCACAATATTCAGCAGATCTCACCAATCCTGGTACCATGTTATGTTCATTAATAACTAGTTGTTTTTATTAAGAACAGCTAGCTTTTGCTAGACATTTTATTGAGCACATGTGGACTAGGTACAGTATCTGTAGAGGCCTCCATCTTGACTGCTGCCTTGTGGGTGGCCTAGTGCATCCTGGGTAGCCCACTCTTACATACATACAGCACCACCTAGTGTACCATTCCAGAATGACAGGTTACTGATCATTACACTGAGGTGATAGAGAAGGCCCTCTTCATTAAGCTGGAAAACCTTCCTAAAATAGGTAACAGAGACTACCTTAAGCTTAGAGAACTCGGAGACCTTTTAATGGAGTTACTGGCAGCCAAAACAGATGGATACTTACCTGGGCTCTCCTATTTAGATACTGTTCGCGGCATCAACCCGATAGTGGAGAAGTTGCCCCACCCTCTCCAAGAAAAATGGATCAACGTAGGCTCAAAATTCAAAGAAGACAACCACATGTGATTTCCCCCAATTTCCTTCTTTGTGAACTTTATCTGCAGAGAGGCCAGAATTAGAAATGATCCAAGCTTTGCCCTGTCCAGCTATTGTAGTGGACCCTCAAAGTATGAGAAGCCCATGTCAAAGTATGTAGGCACAAGAATGCCTATATCTGTGCATAAGACGGATGTCACTGCAAAGACCGACATCAGCATAGATGCAGCAAAGAATGAAGACGATCCCGGAAAACACTGCCCCATCCACCATAAGCCTCATCTGCTCGCAAAATGTAGAGGCTTCAGAAACAAGACCATAGATGAACGCAGAGCCTACCTCAAAGATAATGGGATATGTTTTAGGTGTTGCGCCTCCGTTTCCCACACTGCAAGAGACTGTAGGATAGCGTTGAAATGCAGGGAGTGCGAGAGTGACCGCCACAGCACAGCTATGCACCCAGGTCCTACCCCCACAATGGAAAAGCCAACCATCAAAGACTCTGAGCCTGGAGACGAGAGAAAGGGAACCCTTACCACTGCACCAACGGTGAGCTCCATATGCACTGAGATGTGTGGCCAAGGCCTCACAGGACGACTGCGTTCCAAAATATGCCTTGTAAGAGTCTACCCACAGGGACAGCGTGACCGCTCAGTTAACATGTATGCAATACTCGATGACCAAAGTAACCGGTCACTCGCACGGTCAGACTTTTTTGACATATTTGGCGTTGAGGGTAGCCCAGCCCCTTACTCACTGAGAACCTGTGCCGGACTCTTGGAGATGGCAGGAAGGAAAGCAGATGGGTTCTGTGCCGAGGCAGTGAGTGAAGGGGTGAGCATAGACTTACCGCCACTAATAGAATGCAGTGAAATCCCGAACAACCGATCGGAGATACCAACGCCTGAGACAGCACTTCACCATGCCCACCTAAAGCCCATAGCATCACACATCCCAGCATTGGATCCAAAGGCCCAGATTCTCCTCCTGCTCGGGAGAGATGTGGTGAGGGTGCATAAGGTGAGAGAGCAAGTTAACGGCCCACACGATGCCCCCTTTGCCCAAAGACTCGACTTAGGCTGGGTGCTCATGGGAGAAGTGTGCCTAGGCCAAGCTCACAAGCACCTTTAAGACCAACGTGCTAGAAAGCGGACAACCCTCTTTCCTCACTCCCTGCCCAAGTCACATCCACCTGAAAGAGAGAGCGAGCTACAGCGGGGAGCAACAAGATGATTTCTCTCACACAGCATGGGGGTGCTCGGCTGACACCAGAGCTGTCGACAAACTGGGGCACATCGTGTTTGAAAAGACAAAAGATGACAACAAAGGTGCTCTCTCCTTTGAAGACAAAGCTTTCATGAATATTATGGAGAAAGAATTTCATAAAGATGAGGCGAACAGCTGGGTTGCGCCTCTCCCCTTCAAGGTACCCCGGCTTCTTCTGCCTAACAATCGCGATCAGGCACTGTCACGCTTCGCATCACTGTGGCGCACATTAGATAGAAAGCCCAAAATGAGGGAACAGTTCATTGCCTTCATGGAAAAGGTTTTCGAGAGTAACCATGCTGAATTAGCACCTCCACTCAAAGAAGGAGAAGAGTGCTGGTATCTCCCATTTTTTGGAGTTTATCACCCCCAGAAGCCTAGTCAAATAAGAGTAGTTTTTGACTCCAGCACTCAGCACTGTGGCATCTCACTCAGCAACGTTCTGCTCACGGGTCCAGACCTAAACAACACCCACCTTGGCGTGCTGATTCACTTTAGGAAAGAGCTCGTAGCAGTAACCGCAGACATCCAACAGGTGTTCTATTGCTTTGTGGTGAGAGAGGACCATAGGAACTATCTGAGGTTCTTCTGGTATCGCGACAACAACATGTCAAAGGACATCACTGAATACAGGATGCGGGTCCACGTTTTTGGTAACAGCCCCTCCCCTGCAGTCTCCATCTATGGGCTCAGAAGTGCAGCCAAAGAGGGAGAACATGAGCATGGAACAGACACAAGACAGTTTGTGGAGAGACATTTTTATGCTGATGACGGCCTCATATCCTTATCTTCAGAAGCAGAAGCCATCAATCTGCTGAAGCGAACTCAAGCTTCATTAGCACAGTCCAACCTGAGGCTGCACAAAATTGCCTCAAACAGTGTGGCAGTGATGAAGGCCTTCCCAGCTGAGGATCTCGCCAAGGGCATTAAAGGCTTAGACCTCAGTGATGAAACCATGCCAGCCCAGCTAAGCCTTGGTTTACATTGGGAAATTGAATCTGACACCTTCACCTTTGCAGTGTCTGTAGGTGACAAGCCATTTACACGCCGTGGATTGCTGTCAATGGTCAACTCACTCTTTGACCCTCTCGGCATGGTGGCGCCCATGACTATTCAGGGAAGAGCCCTACTACGAGAACTCTGCACAGACATGAGCGACTGGGACTCTCCACTCCCCGAAGGCAGGTTAACAGAATGAGAGACGTGGAGAAATTCTCTCAAAAATCTAAAAAATCTTCATATCCCATGCACCTACTCACCAGACACACTCTCCAAATCCAAACGCACCGAGTTGTGTGTATTCTCAGATGCGTCCGAGAAAGCTATTGGCGCGGTAGCCTACCTGAGATCCCTGGATGATGAGGGCCAAAGCAACGTGGGATTTGTCCTGGGAAAGGCGAAGTTGACACCCCGGCCAGAGCCCACCATACCACGCCTGGAGTTATGCGCTGCAGTATTAGTGGTGGAGATGGCGGATCTCATCCTGGATGAGATAGATTTCAAGCTTGATGCAGTGAAATTCTACTGTGACAGCAAAGTTGTGCTCGGTTACATCTCCAATGTGTCAAAGAGGTTCTTCATATATGTACACAACAGAGTTCAGCGAATAAGACAATCAACATGCCCCGACCAGTGGCACTATGTGCCCACAGAGCTGAATCCAGCTGACCTCGCCACCAGGTCAGTGCCTGCCTCCCAGCTCTCCAGTACAATGTGATTTACCAGGCCAGCTTTCTTACACAAACTGGACCAAGCTGACCATACGGCACAAGAATCATTCAAGCTCGTCAGCCCAGAACTAGATGTGAAGGCCACTGTTCAAGGGACGGTCAAAAAGTTCTTCAGACCCACCTCAGAGGTCGTACTCCTCTTACCTAAGGAGGACTGAGTGTTATTGATTCCACAGTTCTATATATTTTATAAGTAGTGGCATCTAATAGACGCCAGGCGGGGAGTGTTCTGCCTTATAATTGCAGCAGTTTCGTTTTGTTGCTGCCAGTAGGTGGCAGTAAATGGAAATGGCCAGTAGGGTCACTCAACAGGAAGTAGTATAGTGATAGCAAACAAAGAGGTCACATCAGCATGGAGTGTGCTGCAAGTTAATCCGCTATAATCTTACATTGTTACGCCTTCGAAAGCATTGCCTGTGAGTTGAATGGTTTCATTACATATTCATGTTTAGATGTTAGTTATATCTCATGTATGTAGCAAGGTGCATTTCTTTCTTTTTTCTTTCTCAGTTTTACTCCAACCCAATGCAACTGATTTGTATTGCTTCATTGACCTCATGCAAGTGTGGCATTATTAAACACCGGAGCTTGGATGCTACATCCTGACTCCCAAGTCGTTATTGAAAGGAGTTTGGCTGGCTGTCTAACTGCGTACAGACACATACATGTAGGGAGGACAGTACACTCACCCTCATCCTAGTCCAGTCATACCAAGTAGCAACACACAAGGGTAGGCAATGTTCAAATAACGTTTCTGTCAATGTGTTGTCAAACATTGAAACATTTATTTTCAATAATTTACGTTCTTGGACAGATTTGTTTGAGCCTTTGGAAGTGGCTTAGTGAGTTGCAGTGAATGGTGAGACATTACAGTACCCCCTGCAATGCTGATGAGTGTGAAATGAATGGCTTGGTCATTGTAGGGATGCTTTATGGTGCTGGTGTGGGGTGGTGCCAACCTGGCAGCCATGGTGTACAGCATCAAGTGAAGTAAATCTGGCCATGGTGATGCCACCACTGACTTCCCTGGCAGCAATGTGTTCAGGTGCTGATGCCCTGTGTCCTGTGCAGCATCAGGTGATTGCAGAGAAGGTTGGTGGTGTTGTTGATGCTGCTGGTGTGCCTGGTGTTGCTGGTGTTGGGACTGATCATGGTGGGATTCTGATGACCTAGGTGAGGCAGTATAATCCGTACCCATTCTAATGTAATAGATGGCAGGTGTGGTTGAGATGACAGAAGCGATCTGACAATGGTGAGAGAAGATGTTCCTATGAGGTGACACTGGATAGAGAGCTTGCTCCAAACATTTGCAATCTGCATAAAGGTCAATCTCTCTTCCAAATGCAGGGACCAACAGCTTCTGAGCTTGGAAATTGAACAGCTGCGAGATGGGAGCTTTTATAGCACATTTCTGGCTGTCAGGTAATGAGATGATTCCATGGCCATTCAACTCCCACCCTGCTTACCTGACATGATCCCCAAGCAGCGTGGACCCCATGGGTGACCTCGTGGGAGGGTATGCTGTGAGGAGGATGTCGTGAAACTCCAGTACGATTTGGACAGGTTGGGTGATTGGGCAGAAACATGGCAAATGCACTATAATGTGGATAAATGTGAGGTTATCCACTTTGGTGGCAAAAACAGGAAGGCAGATTATTATTTGAATGGCAATAGATTGGGAGAAGGGGAAGTGCAAAGAGACCTGTATGTTCTTGTGCACCAGTCGCTGAAGGTAAGCATGCAGGTGCAGCAGGCGGTTAAGAAGGCAAATGGTATGTTGGCCTTTGTAGCAAGAGGGTTCAAATACAGGAAGGATGTCTTGCTGCAGTTGTACAGGGCCTTGGTGAGACCGCACCTTGAGTATTGTGTGCAGTTTTGGTCACCTTATCTGAGGAAGGACGTTCTTGCCATGGAAGGAGTGCAGCGAAGATTCACCAGGCTGATACCTGGGATGGCAGGAATGACGTATGAGGAGAGATTGTGTCGACTGGGCTTATACTCACTGGAGTTTAGAAGATTGAGAGGGGATCTTATCGAAGCCTATAGAATTCTGTCAGGCCTGGACAGACTAGATGCAGGAAGGATGTTTCCGATGGCCGGGGAGTCCAGAACCAGGGGTCATAGTCTAAGGATAAGGGGTAAGCCATTTAGGACTGAAATGAGGAGGAATTTCTTCACCCAGAGAGTGGTGAACCTGTGGAATTCTCTGCCACAGAGGGCAGTGGAGGCCAGTTCATTAAATATATTCAAGAAGGAGTTGGATATATTTCTTAAGGCTAAAGGGATCAAGGGATATGGGGAGAAGGCAGGAACAGGGTACTGAATTTGGATGATCAGCCATGATATCATTGAATGGCGGAGCAGGCTTGTAGGGGCAAATGGCCTACTCCTGCTCCTATCTTCTATGTTTCTATGTTTCTAAACTCTGAAGGTGAGCTGAAAATAATTCTTATTTCTCTGTTAACAAGGTCATAATGACCTGAACTGCCTCCCTCACCACTGCTTGTCAGGTCTGCTCAGCGGTGACAGGGACGACATTTGGGAAATGCATATGGTGGTGGGTTAACAGTAGGGTCCCGACCCGCTGTAAAAAAAAACATTTTCCCACCTGACCCGCCACCGATCATGCCCGTTGACACTCTGCAAAATTCTCCCCCTTGAGACCCACTCAACTAAGTACTGCAGGGCTCCTCCAGTGCAGTCCAGGAGTGGAATTGTTGCTTTAGAATGCTAATGAAACTTTAAACAATTATAGAAAATACCCAAAACATGTAGAATTGCAGCAACAGCCAGAAGAAATAAACCAGCAACCAAACTGTAAGCAGTTAATGATCCCTTTAAATAGCACTGGTGGGGGTCCTACATGCTTCTTAATGTTGTGTTCAGCTGTGCAAGGTTAAGGGAAGGCATAGACTGGAGTGTGGTGGTCTAAAATGGCAGCACTGGCATTAAATCAGCATTGCACGCTGATTGACGTCATGACCTGCCTGCTCTGCATGCTTCCGGTGGACATTAGATTTTTTCATGCACTAACCCCTTTACCAATATGGCGTCCAACGCGCTTCATGCCTGTAGTGTGCGCACTCGCTTTGGACACCAATTTGAAACCTTGAGGAGCCTCATAGTGCCTAAAAAATGGGTGCTACCGAGGCCAATGCGTACCCCACCTTTTAATATTTTTATCATTGAACTCTTCATCAAAGACAAATATATCATAATGAAATTTAACTCTGTTATTATTACTTTTTAAAGTGGCAAATTGAAATGGAAATTAAAGAGGGTCAATTGCAAATTTTTCAACCTCCTCCAATGCTGACCATGGGCAGCCTTTATTAATTACTTTGGCATATACTAATGGAACAATCACAATATATATTAATCTAACAAACAATAGATATATAGACCATAAAACTGATAAGACATTCAGAAGAATATACTTCATCCCACTCTACCCACATTATGAATGATATAAGCTATATCTTGAAACTCGCACATAACTCCTGCTGGAAATGACATGTCAATGGTGCTCCTCGGCAACCCATTCTAATCTCTCATCCTCCTCTAGACATACCCGAAGATGAACCAGGCCCCAGAGCATGTAGGCCCTGTTAAAACATGTGCTGTCACTCACTCTCAATCACAAGCCCAGAGACATCCACCCCAGGGAAATTAGAGAAGATAAGTGTACTGGCTGGCCCACACAGCATGAATGCGCAGCAGCAACTGTTGGTGACATATATAAAGGAAGCTATTGTTAACTGGAGGGAAGTGAATAAATATTTGAAAATTAAAAATTTAAACAGGTAATGGGAAAAGAGCAAGGGAATAAAAACAAATGGATAGTTCTTTCAGTGAGCTGGCACAGGCATACTGGGCCAAGTGGCATCTCTCTGAGCTGTAAAGTTCAATGATCCTGTGGTCAGGAAATGTCATCCTAGAATAAAGAGTCCAGACCATTTGACAGCTACAAGGACATCTGAAGTGGAGGCATTTACGGCTGAGGCCCTAAGTGCTTCTGCCAGTGATGCTCAGACTGCTGTTATTGAAACCTGGGTGCCAGATTAGAGAGGGATGTCTCTTTTGACCTTCAAATGATTAAGGCTGGATTGCAAACAAGTATCATACTGATCTCATTCATTCCATTAGGCCTACTTTCCTGCAGATTAATGGCCATGTGGAGGCATTGGCCAGTATACTAGATCCATGATGAGTATGGGCACAAAAATACTACTGTTTCTCAAGATGGCAGCTCATGTGAGCCCTCCAGCCTGCCCCTCCAATGACATTACTTGGGGCATGAGTCATAGACTGCAGAACCTAGCTACCATGATACAATCACCACTTCAGTCCCAGGAGACTCCAATATCAGGAGAGCAGCCAGCCACCTTATCACTCCAGCACCTAGGGAAACATAAGGGTAGGGTTGCGAGGAATTTAAAGAGTTAATTCGAAAAGAGCAACGGAATAAAATCAAATTGATAGTTCTTTCAGAGAGCTGGTGCAGACAGACTGGGCCAAGTGGCAAATCTCTGAGCTATAAAGTTCAATGATCCTATGGTCAGGATATATCATCCTTAAATGAAGAGTCAAGACCATTTGAGAGGTAATAGGACATGTGAAGCGGAAGTTTTAATGGCATTTAATGGTTCTTCAGAAAACTGGCACCAAGAGGAAATATGGTGATAAGAAGTGTTAGGTGCACACACATTTAATGGGTTTTCATTTAAATGCTAATTGACCTGTAGTTCTGCGGCAGATATTGTTCTTGATAAGATCTTGAACTACTTTCCTCAGATGGAACAGACCATGTACCAAAGCAAATTAAACAAAAAGAAAGCACTTGCATTTATATAACGCCTTTCATGACCTCAGGATATCCCAAAGTGCTTCACAGCCAATAAAGTACTTTGCAAGTGTAGTCATGTTCACCTCTGTCTGCAGATATAGGCATGCGGGCATCAGTGGATGGATATAGAACAACAACAGAGGGAAATAGAGAAGATGATGAAACAAAAAAAGAGTGTGTATGATGCATGTCAGGTGAATTCTTCAAGGGAGAACCAGACCAAATACAATAAGTTGAGAGGGGTAGTGAAGATGAAAATAAGATTGGCAAAGAGAGAATATGAGAGGGGAATGGCGGTTAACATAAAAGGGAACCCAAAAATCTTCTACCGGCATGTAAACAGTAAGCGGGTAGTAAGAGGTGGCGGGATGGAGCCTATTAGCAACAAAGAAGGTGTTATATGCTTAGAGGCGCAGGGAAAGGCTAGAATACTCAATGAGTACTTTGTATCGGTGGATGCTGACAAAATATTGGTAGCAGTGGAAAAGGTAGAAGCAATGGAAGAGGTGAAAATTGATAGACAGGATGTACTAGAAAGGCTGGTCCAGATGGCTTGCATCCTAGATTGCTAAGGGAATTGCGGGAAGAGATAGCAAAAGGGCTTGCCATAATTTTCCAATCTTCCCTCGATGCGGGGGAGGTGCCTGAGGATTGGAAAGTGGCAAATGTGACACCATTGTTGAAGAAAGGGTGTAAGGACAATCCTAGTAATTATAGGCCGGTCAGTTTAACATCAGTGGTGGGTAAAGTTTTAGAAACAATAATGAAGGTAAAAATTAACGGGCACTTGGAGAGTTTTAAGCTAATTAAGGAGAGCCAGCACGGATTTGTAAAAGGCTGATCATGTTTGACTAATTTACTTTAATTTTTTGATGAAGTAACATGGAGGATCGATGAAGGGAATGCAATGGATGTTGTCTACATGGATTTTAGGATGGCCTTTGACAAAGTACCACATAGAAAGCTGGTTAACAAAATTGAGGCTGATGGAATAGATGGGTCAGTGGCAGCTTGGATAAGGAATTGGCTTAAGGACAGAAAACAGCGAGTTGTGGTAAATGGCTGTTTTTCAGACTGGAGGATGGTAGACAGTGGTGCTCCCCAAGTGTTAGTGCTCGGGCCATTGCTTTTTTTGATATATATAAATGACCTGAATATTGGAATACAAAGTAGAATTTCTAAATTTGACGATGACACCAAACCTGAGGGTGTGGCAAACAGTGAGTATGATACCAATCGACTGCAACAGGACACAGAAAAGCTAGCAGAATGGGCAGACGAGTGGCAGATGGAATTTAATACAGAGAAGTGTGAGGTGATGCATTTTGGCAGAAGGAACAGGGAGAGGCAATATACACTTAATGGCACAGTTTTATAGAGTGTGCAGGGACAGAGGGATGTGGGAGTAAATGTGCATAGGTCCCTGAAGGTGGCAGGACATATTGAGAGAGTGGTTAGCAAAGCATATGGGATCTTGGGTTTCATAAATAGAGGTATTGAGTACAAAAGCAGAGAAATTATGCTAAATCTTTATAAAGCGCTGGTTAGGCCACAACTGGAGTATTGCGTCCAGTTCTGGTCACCACACTTTAAGAAGGATGTGAAGGCCCTTAAGAGGGTGAAGAGGAGGTTTACCAGAATTTTTCCGGGGACGGAGCTTCTTAGCTACAAGGACAGGTTGGAGAAGCTGGATTTGTTTTCATTAGAGCAAAAGAGGTTGAGGGGTGATTTGATAGAGGTGTACAAGATTATGATGGGTTTGGATAGACTAGACGGGGAAAGGCTGTTCCTACTAGTTAATTGTACAAGGACTAGGGGGCACAGATTTAAGGTTTTGGGCAAGAGATTCAGGAGGGACGTGAGGAAAAACTTTTTTATGCAGCGAGTGGTGAGGACCTGGAACTCATTGCTGACGAAAGTGGTGGAAGCAGAGACACTCGATGTTTTGAAGGGGAGACTGGATAGGCACTTGAGGGAAATAAACTTGCAGGGCTACGGGGATAGAGCAGGGGAATGGGACTGACTGGATTGCTCTGCAGAGAGCTGGCATGGACACGATGGGCCGAATGGCCTCCTTCTGTGCCGTTATGACTCTATGGGGGAAAAATTGTGTTGCACCCCATTTGGGGCTTTAACTTCGCCGAGGCGTTACTCAAAAAAATTAGCGCCCCCGTGGCCGAAATTAATCGGTAGCACCCCAAGAGGGAAGCGGGGCACTACTGGAAGCACCCCGCCTCCCTCTTGGGGTGATGTGAGGGGGGGCTGCTCAGGAGGCCAGGGACAGGAGAGGGGGCAGGTGCTGGCAGGCGGCCAGCAACAAAAATGGCCGCCCGACACCTCCCTTTAATTAGCACTGCCCTGGCCGCAGGCAGGCCTCCCTGACCCCGTCGGACATAGCATCCGGCAGTAAGTCAGGGGGCGCTACCGAAGATCGTGCCAGCGGCGCAGTACCACATGTGCTAACCGTTACCTTCGCCGCTAACCTCCCGCTGAATTTCACTAGTTGCTTTGTGCTAGGGCGTGAACGGGAGGCGCAAAGCAACCGGGGGCAGCACGGTGGCATAGTGGTTAGCACTGTTGCCTCACAGCACCAGAGACCCGGGTTCGAATCCGGCCTCGGGCAACTGTCTGTGTGGAGTTTGCACATTCTCCCCGTGTTTGCGTGGGTTTTCTCCGGGTGCTCCGGTTTCCTCCCACAGTCCAAAGATGTGCGGGTTAGGTTGATTGGCTATGATAAATTGACGCTTAGTGTTAGGGGGATTAAATACGTGGGGTTACAGGGATAGGGTGGGATATGTGTAGGGGTTACGGGGATCGGGTGGGATATGTGTCGGTGCAGGCTCGATGGGCCGAAATGGCCTCTATCTGCACTGTGGGGTTTCTGTGATTCTGTGATTTTCTGTGAAATTTTTCCCCCTCTGACTCTATGATAACTCTCATGCTTAGTATCCCTCTTCTTCCAAGTACCTCAGAATGAAAAATTAATTCGTGCCAGTAAGTATGCTGGGGGCTAAAAATAAATAATGGACACTAATTGGCACAAAGGTTCATGAGAATCTAGGTGCCAGCGGGGGGAAAAATAAAAATAGTTAAAAAAAAAACTGAAATCCACTTCTTATAGTACCCTTTACATGACTGTCCATATACCTTTAGCCACCTAACCACCTTGGACAAGCATTTCACATGGGCATGATTTGCACCTGACATGGCGCATGCCAGAATGGTAAGAGATAGCCTGTAAGATGTCCCTGTCCCAAAATGAATTTTTAACTTTCATTCCTACTTATGTGAGAATGGTGTTTCTGCTAATTACCAGAAATGATGCCAGAAACAAGGATGGTCGCTAAATTTGACAGCGATCCAGCGTATTAGTCCTCTGCCTTATTTCCCCACTGCAATAAGCTGATTAGCGACAGAAGATTGGGTGGAGGTCAGTGGAAAATCCATCTCATAGTTTTAAGATAAAGCCATGCTGCTCCCACACCAAAATAAAAGGAGATTTGTAATGAATTATCACATTGAAATAAGCAATTTACACAAGACTGGCTACAGGTGGAGGAGTCCAGGCATTTAAGACTTGCCAGAGGAGCCATTTCTTGGGCATCACGGTCAACCTACCCGTGAGAGAATAGAAACCTTTGTTGTTAACAGTGACGCATGCCATAGGATTGACAGCACCTTTATCTCTACATGTCATGAGCTAACCACACAGGAGCAACCATCAGTAACATAGAATTGTTGCTGTCTGACCAATTGTTTCTCTGCACTTTACAATAAATGAACCTGTCAGGCTTTCAGAATAGTGCCTCAGTAACTTCTTTGATGGGGTAAACAGACTGCCTTGACCAATCCAGCTGTAATTCCTCCAGGTGCTAAGACATTGTAGTACTCATATAATTAATGACTGCTGTCACTTTAAAAGCCATAAGCAGAGCAGTTGAAGTCAGGGTAATTCCAAATGTGGTGCCAGCATTTCACAAAGCTCTGAGATTTCCTCCATAGTGAGCTTCAATTTCCCAATCTATTGCTGCTCTGAGAGTTCAAGGTAATTAATTCAAGACATGGCATCAATTCCTCCACTTCTGTCTGACTCGCCAGCCTAGAAATTCGGGGGTTTAGCACAGGCCTTTAAGGCCCGTTTTGAAGGCAAAATAGTGGCTGCCTCGCTTCCGCCCACTTCCAGTGTGTCCTGTGGTGGCTGCCTTTTTGGGGAGGTCGGCAGCGCTGCCGATGCCTGCACTCACTGCAGATATTTAGATTAGGCAGATTGTGAGGTCAGTGAGTGTGCAATGCTCACTTGTTGCCCGATCTGCCATTTTTGTGTTTGCCACTCCACTTACCAGCCTGTGTTAATCACGACCAGCTGACCAAACATTCAGCAGCAGGAAGGAGCCTCCAGCAGCGCTATTTAAAGGGACCATCATCAACAACTTGCAGCTGACATGGTTTCTCAGTTTGACTGGCTCTTTATAACTTTCTGTGATTCTTGCAGCTTTCTAAACTCATTTCACGCTCCTGAGGTGACAGGGAGTGTTGGTGCAAGTGGAGAACTCCTTCATTCTCATTTAAAGGCTTTTGCTCACACCACTTGTTCACAGTCATGGGGGCTCTACTTGTAGTCCCCCTCATGCTCAAGTACCTTTGGGAGAGGGAGTGGAGGCAGCAAGGAAGAGGACAAGATGCGCGCAGATGGAAGAGGAGGAGGACCAGGAGGGCTCTCAACTGGAGGCCTTGCCCACCTAGAGTCTTCCAAGAGAACTTCTCTTATGTCCACTTAGGTGAGGAGCAATGTATTAGGAGGCTCCGCTTCACCAAGAGGTGATCACAGAACTTTGCCACCTCTTGCAATCAGACCTGCAGCCTCAGAGCCTGGTGAACACGGCTCTCCCAGTGGCCCTCAAGGTCACTGTGGCCCTCAATTGGCCACCGTGGCCGCATGTGGCTTTGCCAAGATGTGTCCATACTGTCACAAGCACCCACCAAAGCTATGCAGATGGGCCCTGAGCCCAGATAGTTCAGCCAGATCAGTAGCAAAGGTTGGCAGCGGCAGCTCTGCCGCACTTATGTTAGAGGTGTGGGTCTATGGATTTTTGAGCCCATTGTCCCTGTAAAATAGTGAGGAGTTGGATGTGAAAGTGTGACTTGAGGTAACTTTTGGGATAGTGATTGCCTGATTGGTTCGTTGACCATCCAAATGTCACTTTGTTTTGCCTTTTTGACATTAAAAAATTAACAGTTGTGAAATATAAAGGTGTTTGAAATTAACCAGGAAGCATCATTTTAATGTAAAAAATGAATAATAATCAATATTCTCATTGGGAGCATGCTCCAAAGTTCTGAATGAGCCAACATTTCCTCAGCTTAATGCTTGTAAAATTAAGTCCACATTCTTCGCCCCTATCAGGACTGACGTACAGTTAGCCTTTACCTCATCAACTTAACCAGCTGCCACCTCAGGCCAGGTCCAGAGGAGTGGAGTATTGGTGTATTGCTCAATCTAGAGCTGAGCATGCTTCCCCCCATGTCAATTGCATTACCAATATCACCTTCTCCCACCTCTGTAACATTAACCACCTTTGTCCCCGTTTCCCCGCAGCTACTGTCAAAACACTAATTCATACCTTTATCATTTTGAGGATGGGCTTCTCCAATATATCTTAGCTGGCCTCTCATCCTTCACTCTCCATGGGTGACAACTCACTCAGAATGCTATGGCCTTCATCCTCCATCATGCAAAGACCCACACACGTATTGTCCACATCATTGTCAAGCTCCACTGGCGCTCTGTTTCCCAGTAAATTGATTTTGACATCCTTGTTCTCACTTTCGTATGCCTCCATGTCTTGTGCCGCTTTACTTCAATGACCTCCTCCAGCCTTACATGCCTCAATACATCCTCTATTCCTCTAACCATGATGTGGAGATGCCGGTGTTGGACTGGGGTGGACAAATGTAAGAAGTCACACAACACCAGGTTATAGTCCAACAGCTTTATTTGAAATCACAAGCTTTCAGAGCGCTGCTCCTTCGTCAGGTGAAGTGAAGAGTTGCATATAAGCACAGCATATATAGTCAGAGTGTACTGCCAGATGATTACAGGTAATCTTTCTAACTGTCCTTTATCACACCTCGGCAGAGAGATAATCACAGCAATCACAGGTGTGAATGGTGTCCAAACAGGTCAGTCAGGAAAACATTACATCAAATGTTACATTTTCCTGACTGACCTGTTTGGACACTATTCACACCTGTGATTGCTGTGATTATCTCTCTGCCGAGGTGTGATAAAGGGCAGTTAGAAAGATTACCTGTAGTCATCTGGCAGTACACTCTGACTATATATGCTGTGCTTGTATGCAACTCTTCACTTCACCTGACGAAGGGGCAGCACTCCGAAAGCTTGTGATTTCAAATAAAGCTGTTGGACTATAACCTGGTGTTGTGTGACTCCTTACATTTATTCCTGTAACAGCAGAGAATTCCTTGTTTTGCGCTCTGTCTGCTCGACCATTGGTGGCTGCTCTGTCTGCCACTCTTAACCCAACCTCTGGAACTTCCTCCCTCACGCCCTCCTTCTTGATAGCTCTCTCCTTAGTTTCAAAACCTTTCTAAAAATACTAGTTTTCATCTACCCCGTGGCCCTTTCTATGCTTTCTGTTATTTCTTTTTTGCATCCTGCTTTTAATTGTCCACTTTCTCTTTCAATGACCTATAATGCACAATAAGATGTCTCTCTCTACATGAAGAGCACAATAGAAATGTAAGCTCTTGTTGGTATTGACTTTCCCTGTACTGGATTTTCCATTGCACTTCCTGTTCCAGAGTAGGTATTTGAAATGATGTATTTACAGCACTTCCCAGGCTGGAATAAATTTGAGTGTTTTATTAAAACCTAATCCAACTGTGACAGATAACATGAAAGTTGCATATTTTTAATAAAAGGTCATATCATGACTTCCGAGTCTAAGTGGAGACATCCCTTAATAAATCAGCGCTTTAGTTCATCATTGGGCAATGATCACTATTGTGTTAATCTCTGCTGAAAAATTGTGGAGTGGCCTAAATTATATTTCATTTTCCGTTAATGTCAAGGTTGTAAAATCATGCCTGGTTTCAACTGGATAGTAAAATTATAACACTCTGAATATATGTCCCCCGTTCTTATTTTAAAATGCAATATATATAATTTGTTAATTCATCAAGTCATTCACTCTTCAACTTAATCCATCAATAAAACAACAAATGTGAGAAAAAAATCGCAATAAAATAAATGCATTCTGAAAGTATTTAAAAAATCATTGTGAATTATAATTTAATTGAAGTTTAAATCCAAATACTAGGATCAATAATTCATCAATATCATTCATGGGTCAAATCAAGCTCAAACTCATTTATGTTCAATCAAGGATGAAATCTAGAAGTCAGTTAATCTTTATAGATCAAACATAAAAGTTCATGCTGCAGTCCTTGTGCAAAGGTAATATCAAAGTCAAACAGCCTCAATTGCCCCAGAGTTTAAGTTCCTTCTAGCATCCTCAATCACCACCACAAATCCCCTGAGGACAAAGTTCCCATTCACCAACCTGCCACTATCTAATACATTCCTTAACGCTTTTCTTCTTATTTCTTTTTAGCCAGTTTTAGCCAGCTCTGTCACTTATGCATTACTCTTGACTTGTAATTGATGGCTCATGTGACAAAGTACTGGCGACTGCAAGCAGAGCAGTCTGATTGTTCTTTTTTCTCCTCTACTCCTTCTTTAAGAAGAATTAAAAGGCCCCCAGTTCACATCTGGGTGCCCCCTCAATGGCCTAGGTGGTAACACTCTCACCTCTGAGTCAGAAGGTCGTGGGTTCAAGTCCCACTCCAGAGGCTTGAGCATGCAATCTAGGTTGGCACTTCAGTGCAGTACTGAGGAAGTGATGCACTGTTGGAGGTGCCATCCTTTGGATGATAGGTTAAACTGAGGCCCCGTCTGCCCTCTCAGGTAGATGGAAAAGATCCCATGGTAATAGTCAAAGAAGAGCAGGGGTGTTCTGGCTGACATTTATCCGGCAACCAAAACCTAAAAGAATTATCTGGTCATTTATTTCAGTGGAAGGAGCGACATAAGGGTTCATGATCTATTTTGTTGATGGGTAATGTGGCGTTTAATAGAATGACAGGAAGAGAAGCAGAATTTAATAATAGAGCTGCAGCAGGCACCTGCTCGCCTACCATTCCATCTCCATCTCTCTCTATAGTCAGCCCCCCACAGAGCATCAAAATCTGACGTGAGATTGCAGAGGTTGGGGGCCCACCGACTTTATGCTGCTATGGGTGGTCTTCTGCTTTAAAAAGAATGCAAAGAGTGAAAAAGATTTGAATCCATGAGATGCAGCCAAACGCAGGGGTTGAGATGCAGTCAAACGCAGGGTTTGGCATGCAGGCCATAATGCCAGTGATGACAGGTGCATAACCAATTACATACTATCACCAAGCATATACAGAGCCACAAGCTAGCTGATCATACCCTCAAAAAGACAATGGGGGCGAAATTGGGTGACTTTGCGCCTCTTGTTAGCACCCCCAGGGGGCGCTAATGGGCCGCAAATGGCTTTGAGACCGGGCGCGGCACTAACATCAACTCCCACCATAGTTGGCGAGAGCTTTGAGGCGGCGCTACGGCATTGCGCACGGATGTACTTCGCCAGAGATCGTGATATCATCGCCATGCGCATCGCCGCGGTAGCACTCCGGACCCGAAATTGACCTCCGCCCCCTGCAGCAGCGCCGGTCGTAACATCGACAGCTGCAGGAGGCATGCATCAGGCAGCTGGCCGCTTCAGGTGCGATGATTAAAGGCGAGGTGGCCGAGGTAAGTAAAAAAACACTTACCTTTCTTTCTCCAGTTTTTTTCCGCGGGTTCCTGCTTGAGTGCCGGGCTGATCGTGTGGGATCACGGCTGCCTTGGTGGTCCAGGTGGGTACTTTTTATATTGCAAAACCTGCAGTGATGGCCCTTCCCTTTAAGGGAGGGAAGGAGCCTTTGAATGCGGCAGTGCTGCACGGCCTCAGTGTACCGAGCTGTTGAAGTCTCCGCCCCGCCTGCTGCCGATTGTGATCCAAGAAGGAAGTGGAACACTTAGCACTCCACTTCCATTTTGGAGCGCAAATAGCGAATTTTTCAAAAGTTGGAAATTGTTAGCGCCCCAAATGGGGCAATAGTGAATTTCTCCCTCATACTCTATTGCACTAATCCTGAACCAGCATTCCAGAGACCAACATGAGATGTAATTACCCAACCCTACTTAATATTACTAACAAATAGATAAATAAAATAAAATACATGTATAATTTTAGTTTCGGAGAAATTCGGTATTGCCCCATTTGGGGCGCAATTATCGGCCGGGCGCAAAGATTAGCGCCTGGCGCTAATTATCACCTCTGACTGCAAACTTGGCTTTTATCGCCCCTGGAGGTGATTGGAGCGCTAAATCAGGCGCTTCACATCTGTCTTAAGGCGCAAAGGCCAAGGAGCGAGGCGCTAACTCACAGCGCTGGCGAAGCTCATGTGATGTCAGTCAGCAATGGAACACAGACACACTGGCGCTGGCCAATTCTTAAAGGGGAGTTCTGATGAATGGTTATCGACCTGAAACATTGACTCTGTTTCTCTCTTCACAGATGCTGCTTGACCTGCTGAGTTTCTCCAGCATTTTCTATTTTTATTGTAAAGGGGAGGGTTTATCTTGGTCTCCATCCACATCCTGTTCATTGCGGCCTTGAGTCTCGGTCTGGAGAGACCTGTACATCAAATCTGCTGGAAAGAACAATGGAGAGACCCAGGGAAAGAGCTCAGAGTGCAGCCCCCACAGTCTCTTCTAAGTAGATACAAGGAAGGGCAAATCAAAATGAACCGGCAAAGTGCTGCTCAGTATGCAAAACTCCTTCACACAGTGTAGAATCTCTCCAGAAGTCTCTCTCTCTCTCTCTCTCAGAATGCATGGTGCTAAAATGTCACCAACAAAAAAAGGCAGGAAGCAGTCGCCTTTAAATAGCGCTCCCCCAGTCCCTTCCCGACTGCAAAACGCTCCCCTCAAACTGTTGTTGCTAGCGGCAGGTGTTAAGGCACGGCGCGCCACTCAATTTCCAGTCCGGGGCGCTACCGGGGCATTGCGCACTCGACTGACATCACGATCTGCCGGCGCAGAAGTCGTGGCGGTAGTTTTTAGCGCTGCCGCAAAATGTCCGGTCAATTCCGCGAGAGGCGCAGATATCGCCGCGCCCGGGTGCTAGTTGGTTTGCACCCTACTTAGCGCCCTCTTAAGGCGCTAATGGGTGGCGCTACCAACTGAATTTTTCCCCCAGAAGGTTTATACTCGTTAGTCACGTGTGTGATTGGTGAGTGGACGTTTTGCCACACCACACTTCTGACAGGGATCTCCCCCATTTGAAATATTATGGCCCAGATCTTCCACTCAAAATAATGGTGAGGCTAATGGCACTCATTGTTATTTATGCACAAATGGTACAGCAACTTCAGGTGAGGGCGAGATCTGCGGTTAAACTCAAAAATCCAAAAGTTGCTGTTTTAGTTGTACCGCCTCCCTGTTAGCTTCGCGAAAACAGCATCTCGCTTTCTGGCTCACCATTGAAATGCATTGAATGATGTGAAGGTGCCATATTTGTGCAGTAGAACTAAACACGCTGCAGAAAGTTAAATCTTGTCATTCTAGTCTAAGTACCAATTTAATGATGTGATAAGTGTTCATTTGCCAACTAACCTCTCTGACACTGAAAATTAACTATTACAAATGTGGAGTCTCATTTTTTTGGGTATTAGTTGTTGTTGGAGATTTTAAAAATGTTAAATTAAAAACAATTTAAAAAAATGTTTACTTCGGCCTCTTTTTTCTCTATTAATCCAATCTCTCTGTTCCTTATTTTCTTCCTTCTTTATTTCTCTTTCTGTACCTGCTTTGACATTGAATTCACCCACTCTAATTTACACTTCCTCCTCAGTCCTTGCGCTGTTAACTTCACAATCCTTCAATCTGATTGGTTAAGGAGATTCGCAGTTGCTTGCCCTGTTCACTCAGATCCCAAAAGCCCTGTTTCCCTTGCTGTGCCTTTATCAGCTCACACTTTCAGAAACGTGCCACGCAAAAAAATTAATCACCGAAACGCGCAAGGGCAAGTCTAATTAATGGCAGACGCCCTGCTACAGCAAAATTTGTCCTGGTACGTTTTCGTGTCTCATTCAGCAACCCTCCATGTTCTGTGATGTAAAGCAGTTACTCAATAGCATTCCAGAAGCAGATATTCAAATTAGGACTGCAGTAGTCATCCAGTGACACACAATTCTGTAACATGCTATTGAATAAAATGCAATATTTATGCTGTAAAAGAAACAGAATCACATTGGCCTCTTTGCTAATGCAAATATTATAAGCAGCATCAAAATTTTCCTCATCGATGGCTGAGAGGAACTCATTTATTTGTAAACATCACATATTAACTAGTTGTCAAAACAATCATATCAATATCATTAAATACTGAAGATATTTTGATCATATTATAAATACTAGGAGATTATGTCAGCCATCTCATTCACTTCAACCTATACCTTTGTAAGAGTGAGGCCACTGTGTCCTCTGCTAAACTATCTTGGTCTCAGCTAAACTATTAGGGGGAAAAATTTGTTTGCTTTGTGCCTCCCTCTGAGGGGGTGCTAACAGGGTGCAAAGCAACTAGCGCCTCGGCGCAGCGCCGCTAACGCCTCCTGCGATATTCAGCAGGAGGCTAGCGGCAGCAGTAGCCGGTAGCACCCCACGGTAGTCGGTAGCACCCCGTGGCGCTGCGCCTCCGACAATGACATCATCGCTGTGCGCGGCGTCCCGCTCGCGCCCCCTGACCTACCACTGGATGCTATGTCTGACAGGGTCAGGGTGATGTTTTTGCCGCCGGGGCAGCGATAATTAAAGGGCAGGTGATGGGCAGCCATTTTTTTGGGCTGCCTGCCCCCTCAGGCCTCCTGCTACAGGTTGCTGGCTGTGCTGGCACTCCTCTTGCATGCTGGGCTCTTTTGCCGGCACCCCACTCCCCGGCGGTCCAGCAGGGCCCCGGTGCGTACAATACTAGGCCCCTCCCATTTAATCAGTAGAGGGAGGCCTGCATTTAGGGTTAGGGTTAGTACCACGGCACTAAGTGTTGGCGCGCATGGCGCTGCTGCACGTAGCTCCCCGATATTCAATGGAAGTGCCCCAAGAGGGAGGGGGAGCACTTCCAGTAGTATCCCGCCTCCTGCTTGGGGCGCAATGATTGAATTTCGGGCGCAGGGGGCGCTAACTTTTTCGGGGTGCTATAAGTAGTGCCCCAGGCGAAGTTATTGCCCCAAAGGGGGCTCGAGCCAATTCTCCCCCATTAGTTCTTGGCCACTGCCCTTATTTGTAATGCATACACAACTGCTCACTGAAACTTCATCTATGACTGTTGCTGCTGATAGTGTCCTAGTTGTTAATTATAGCAATATATAATCTAGTAATTAACAACATTTCAAAACTCCTTAACCTATAGAAGGTTATTTTATGACACAATTAAACCATCTTTCCAAAATACAGCCACTGTCAAGATAATGTTGTGGATGAAAAAATCTCTATTAATTAATTTCCTAATTAATTCAAACTGATATTAGTAATGCCGTAGGATTTTACGCCAGGTATGTGGCAGTGCAAGTGATTTCAGGTGTTATCTTGGTTATTGCAATTAAAACCCTGCAATGTTAAATATTAATGTATTCCCTTTTGTCGATAAATGTCATTTCTATCAGTGAATTCAGCAATGTTAATTTGCACATGAGTGATTGCAAATTATTCCCGGTATTTTTAATTTACTTCCTAATAGAATTGCAAGTATTATAATAGCATAGCAATACTTATGTACAGATTTTTCATGATATTATTCACTCTGAAAACATCTATATTATGTTTATCAGCTTGAAATGGCTAACTATTAATGGCCACTGTGTTCAACCTGAAAATTATTATTAATATTACTTCAAAGAGGTGAATTGGATCCATTCCTGTTTTTTGTGAATAGTTTGAAATCTACTTTTCATTAAAAAATGAATTCCTGAGTCAACACTGCTAGTGCTTGCTTTTAATTAAAATTGTAATAGATCGGCTGTTGGTGAAGCTCTCTTATCAATAGTTGATTAGATTTATAAAATAGCTGGCACACACAGGCAGTGCTCCATCATTGAAGGTTACAGCTAGCTTGTCAGTCTAAAGGCTCAGATGTCCTTTTGAGACATTGTTGCTGTATTTGGTTCATCACAGACAGATATTGATTATTTCCAGCTGCAAATACTGTAGGAATTAATACACTAGTAGCGGGGTTGGGGTTATGGTTATTGTCTCTGGCCAGTCAGAAGCCTCTGAGCTGCTCCAGGGACCCCCATGCGGTTTCGAAGTGCTCCCCTATTCCTGGTTCTGACCGCCGGACTTATTCGGTAGCGATGTAGACAGAAAAACGTGACTCGTGGTTCGGCGCAAAACAGACCAGTATTTATTGAAACAAAAGAAAGAAACAACTTAAAAATAATCGATACAACACACCTATGCCTAGTACAGTACTTTTGCTTAACACAGTTCACTTATCGTTTACTGCAGCACTCTTTTGCTTAGTGGCTTTACTTAAATACACACCTTTAATACAGTACACTTTGCTCACTACAGCACCTCTGCTTAGTGGCTTTTACTTAAATACAGCACTTTAATGCAGCTGCTTAGTGTCCACTGAAGCACCTTTCTGCTTAGCGCAATACTGTTACTCAAATACAGCACTTTACTTCTTACAGATCACTTAATGTTCACTACAGCACTTCCCTGCTTAGTGCAACACTTTTATTCAAATACAGCACTTTCAATACAGAACTCAATGTTCACTACAGCACTTCTCTGCTAGTGCAACACTGTTACTTAAATACAGCACTTTACTTCTTACAAATTACTTAATGTTCACTACAGCACTTCCCCGCTTAGTGCAACACTTTTATTCAAATACAGCACTTTTAATACAGAACTCAGTGTTCACTACAGCACTTCTCTGCTACTGCAACACTGTTACTTAAATAGGGGAGGAGAGAATGGACACAAGGGAAAATCGACTAAAATTACAGTTCAAACAAAATTCCCCTTACTTCCCACCCCTATACCTATTCTAAGTTGCCTTGTAATGGGCCAAAAAAGGTATACTCACCAATGAAAACGCCTGCTCCGTGCCCCCTGCAGTCTATGATCTTCACTGCCCCGAAGTAGAAAATACCCCAGTATTTAAAAGTGAACTGCTGGTATTCCACTCCATTAGGCAGGCTTCTGAGCTGTTCTTCTGTAGGCAGAGCACGGAGGCGAGGCGGCAGAGAGAGAGAGAGAGAGATGGCTTCTTGAGAAGCTATCTTATACCTCAATTGGGGCCGAAACCTTCCCGCCCAAATCCAGGTGCATCTGGGCTGAACAAAAGGGATCCAAACTGTCCCCATTGTCTGTGATGGGTTTGGATGAATTACCCATTTATCATGATGGGTTTGTGAACGTATTCCCATTCATCGTACTGGGTTTGAATGGAGCTGTCTTGGTTTAAAAAAAAGCATGTCTTTCTATAATTGCTGAGTAAACAGCTTTGGAAGTTAGTGTAAACAAAAGTCATTGTCCTGTGGTCAAACTGAAACTGCAGTCTCAAGTGGTTAATCCTTTGTGTAAACATAGTAGCAGTTTCTGTCGATTGTCTCTGCAGGGAGGAGAACTCCCTGAACTGCCTTTGATTGGCAGTTTAGTCAGCCATCTTTGATCTTCCCTTTTCATATGTCCACAGTCTGTGTCCTGACATGAGGTCAGGCAGCCATCTTTGATTACCCCTTTTTCACAGACACACACAAGCTGCCTTTTCAATGTCTTTTGTCTTCTGCCATGAGGTCTGACGGCCATTTTTATCCCTGGATTTTAAAGGTATATTACCCAGGTATTCTTTAATAAAAATTCAATCTTCGGAACTGTAGGAAATTTCAAAATTATTGCGAAATCCTTACAATACTTAGAATGATTAATAATATAATATTGTCAGCATGTGTATAAATTGTGACTGGCAGCTGTAACTTTCTGAATCTAAAAATTATAGGGAAAAAATCTTTCTATATTTTTATACGGTAGGCTAATTAGATCTCATGTTTGATTTTGGCAGTGATGGATTAGGATTAGCATTACTATAAAGCAACGGGGTGATTTTAACCCTACACACCTGGCTGAAACTGGGTGGAAAATTAAAATGGTCCATTTTATTTTACCCACCCTAGAACCGCCCACCCAAAGCCATCGGAGTCCTTCTTTAAATATGCAGATTGGGGTCTGATGATGCCATTGGACCCCGACTGCAATTTTAACTCTGGCTTGAGTGAATCCAGTACAGGATTTGAGCACATAATCTAGACTGACAATTCAGTGCAGTACTAAAAGAGTGCTGCATTTCCACAGTGATAGATTTCAAATGATATGTTAAACCAAGGGCCCATCTGCCTGTTCAGATGACCTTCAGCAGGTGCAATTTGATGGGCACCATATCCACTGACTACATCACATAGTACTTTTTAAAGAAGAACAAAGCCAACATTCAACTCTCAATCAACATCACCAAAACAGATTATCAGGCCATTACTGTTTCTGGAACCTTGCTGTGAGCAAATTGCCTGCCATGTCTGCCTGTGAAAGAACAGTGACCATTTTTTAGCCTCTCCGTGCTGGAAAGGATGGATTCCAGGCTCTGCATCCAGCCACAGACCAAGGTGGAGGCAGACTCCTCCATTCCCCTATAGAGATAGAGATAGAGCTGGAGATAGAGATAAAGGCTATAGAGATAGTGGATGCATTGGTTGTCAGTTTCCAAAATTCCATAGGTTCTGGAATGGTTCCCACGGATTGGAAAGTGGCAAATGTAACCCCACTATTTAAGAAAGGAGGGAGAGAGAAAACAGGAACAACAGGCCAGTTAGCCTGACATCAGTAGTAGGAAAAATGCTAGAATCTATTATTAAGGACATGGTAACAGGGCACTTAGAAAATAATAATAGGATTGGGCAGAGTCAACACGGATTTATGAAAGGGAAATCGTGTTTGATGAAGCTGTTAGCATTTTTTGAGGGTGTAACTAACAGAATAGATAAGGGGGAACCAGTGGATGTGGTGTATTTGGATTTTCAGAAGGCATTCAATAAGGTGCCACACAATAGATTATTAAACAAAGTTAGGGCTCATGGGATTGGGGGTAATATATTAACATGGATTGAGGATTGGTTAATGGACAGAAAACAGAGAGTAGGAATAAATGGGTAATTTTCAGTTTGGCAGGCTGTAACTAGTGGGGTACCTCAAGGATCAGTGCCTGGGCCTCAACTATTCACAATCTGCATCAATGATTTGGATGAGGGGACCAAATGTAACATATCCAAGTTTGCTGATGATACAAAGCTGGGTGGGAATGTAAGTTGTGAGGAGGATGCAAGGAGGCTTCAAGGGGATATAGACAGGCTAAGTGAGTGAGCAAGAACATGGCAAATGGAATATAATGTGAAGAAATGTGAAGTTATCCACTTTGGTAGGAAAAATAGAAAAGCAGAGTATTTTTTAAATGGCGAGAGATTGGGAAATGTTGGTGTTCAGAGGGACCTGGGTGGCCTTGTACACGAATCGCTAAAAGTTAACATGCATGTACAGCAAGCAATTAGGAAAGCAAATGCTATGTTGGCCTTTATTACAAGCGGGTTTGAGTGTAAAAGTAAAGATGTCTTACTGCAATTATATAGGGCCCTGGTGAGACCACACCTGGAGTATTGTGTAGAGTTTTGGTCTCCTTACCTAAGGAAGGATATACTTGCCATAGAGGGAGTGCAACAAAGGTTCACCAAACTCATTCCTGGGACAGGGGGATTGTCCTATGAGTAGAGATTGAGTAGACTAGGCCTATATTCTTTAGAGTTTAGAAGAATGAGTGGTGATCTCATTGAGACATACAAAATTCTTACAGGGCTTGATAGGGTAGATGCAGGGAGGATGTTTTCCCTGGCTGGGTAGTCTAGAACCAGGGGTCACAGTCTCAGAATAAGGGGTCGGCCATTTACGACTGAGATGAGGAGAAATGTCTTCACTCAGAGGGTGGTGAATCTTTGTTATTCTCTACCCCAGAGGGCTGTGGAGGTTCAGTTGTTGAGTATATTCCAGACAGAGATCGATAGATTTTTGGATATTAAGGGAATCAAGGGATATGGGGATAGTTCAGGAAAGTGGAGATGAGGCAGAAGATCAGCCATGATCTTATTGAATGGCAGAGCAGGCTCGAAGGGCCAAATGGCCCATTCCTGCTCCTATTTCTTATGTTCTTATGCTCTTATGTAATCCCCCTAGATACAACCCGTAGACTTTCAGGCAGGCTCTTCATTGCACCAAGCATTTGCTTTGTCGCACCCCTCAGCCTTCTTCTGCAGCTTGGCCCTGTGAGGTCCTCATCTGCTCCTCTGCAGCAGAACTAGTATGCGACCTTGCTCCCTGGTAAAAGTGGCACCTTCCGCAGAGCTGGCCTCTGAGCTGGTGCCTGCAAGAGTGTTAGCCATTGAGGTAGTGCATTCATCCATGCTCTCCTCCTCCTCCTCCTCTTGCTCTGGAGGGCGAGGTGACTGTTGCTCTACGGGGCAAGGTGGATCTTGCTCCTAGGTGCCCGCAATGATAAAGCTGGAAAGGTTATGGTGCAGTGCGTGTGGCCACAGTAGGAGGATGTGTGTGATGAGGTCATATGGAGCTTGGAAGTGAGGATAGCTTTAGATGATTAGGGATCAGGAATAGTTGTGCATCTTCAAGGAAGCTGCAGTAGCCACATACATCTAAACAATAATCCCCCCTGCTCTGCCTCTATCCACAGCATCTCACTTTCCCATCCCGATCACGGCCAGCACTGCCTCCACAAGGACATTGATATCATAAAGTTGTGCTTCCCCTCCATCGGTCAGGTCCTGCTGCCACCCGTTATGCGCTAATTTTTCCTGGTGATTGTGAATGAGTGTATTGACAGCTGTATTTGTGTGTGATGCCTCACATGGTTGAAGAGCTCTGTGATGTGCCTGAGAAGGATGCAATAGTGTGGAGTGTGTGAATGTTAGTGTATAGTCAGATGGTGAATGAAGTGTGTTGAGGTTGTGTTGCTGGCGGTGCAGTTATTGAGAAGTGTCTTTACAAAGTGGGATCTTACCTTCACCACTCTTGTCAATCATTAAATTTCTTGCGGGACTGGAGCCATGACATCAGGCCAGGACTCCTGGCTGTGACCTCCTGGGCTATCTCGTCCTACACGCGTATCAGGTGCCTCTGTGGCCTTCTCCCCGCCACCCCGCCCCCCCCTTGCGGGTAGAGGACATCCCCCCTCCTCTCTACCTCCTTCACCAGGACCTTCAGTGCCGCACCGGAGAACCTGGGAGCCCTCTCTCTTGCTCCTTGCGACATCCTTCCACTCCCAGCCATCACACTTCACACCTTCAGTGGAAGTTGGTGGGTGCAAACTACATGTACAGCTCCAGAAAAATTGCATCTAATCAGCACTTGAGTGCTGAACCTGTAGTTGTCGGTTTCAGTGCCATCAGGCATGTTCAAATCATGATAATCACCAATTTATCTGAAAATTGTGCACTAAATCCGGACATTCGAACAGGTGTTTCTTAATAGCACAGCACCCATTTAACGTCTGTTTTCACTCAATTGCCAAAATAACCCCCTGAAAGTTTTACGTTCAGTTCAGCCCCATATTTCCATATAGACAAATCACTCTTTTGCACTCAGGAATGGTTTCTCAATTTAGCAATGTAGACCTAGGTCTGGAATAACATGGATAACCTTTAAATCCTTTGGCCTAGAAATTCGGTTGAGTCGCCAAAGTGGCGCCAAGTTCGCCTGGGCGCTGATTTTTGCGCAGCGTTCGGAGTAATACCGATCTCCAGAAATTCAGTTTCAGTGCCACTAGAGGGAGACGGGGCGAGGCTCGAGGTGCTCTGTGTCCCCCTTAGGGTGCTGAAACTGAATATCGCAGCGCAACTGTAATGATCAATAACATGTCATTCTGGAGTGGTACACCAGATGGAGCCGTAGAGCTGTATAGAGCTGTATATTTAGTTGTATGTGTTTAAGACTACACTACCCACAATGCACTAGGCTACCCAGGAGGCAGTAGTCAAGATGAAGGCCTCTACAGATACTGTACCTAGTCCACATGTGCTCAATAAAGTGTCTAGCAAAAGCTAGCTGTTCTTAATAAAAATGATTAGTTATTAATGAACATAAAATGGTACCAGGATTGGTAAGATCTGCTGAATATTGTGCAACGTGACATGGAGAATTTGTAGCCACCAGAGCGTTTGAAACTCACAGAAAATGTCGACTACAATTGGCAGACTTTTAAACAACAATTCGAACTCTACATTGCTGCCATCGGGTACGGTACGAAGCCAGATGCAAGGAAAATAGCATTGCTGCTCACGGTTGCAGGCCCACAGGCGATAGAGGTATTTAATACATTTGTATTTAATCCAGAGGAGAACAGAGAAAAATTAGACGATGTGCTAAAGAAGTTTGATACACATTGTTCTCCCAAAAAGAATGAAACCTATGAGAGGTACATCTTCCATTCTCAGACACAGCAGCAAACTAAGACTTTTGATAGCTTTTTGACTGATCTGAGACTGAAAGCACAGACATGTAATTTCTCTGAGCTGAAAGCATCCATGATTCGTGGCCAGATTGTGTTTGGTATTCATGATAAAAAAAAGTCAGGGAACATCTGTTGAGAGAAACCGAACTAACTTTGGAAATTGCTGTGAAAATATGCCAAGCTAACGAGCTAGCTCAAAAGCATGCCAAGACTTTCAGTGAAATCAATGATGATGCGATTGCAGTAAGTGCTGCTGTCGGTGCTGTGTCCTACAAGGGGAAGAAACATGGGCAGAACAGAAGTGAAAAGCAATCGGAGGAAGGAATTTTTAATTGTAAACGCTGTGGTTACAAACACAAGTTAAAACAATGTCCAGCGTTTGGAAAAATGTGCACAAAATGTCATGGAAAGAATCACTTTGCCAAACAATGCTTTTCAAAAGTAAAAACTAAGAAAGGGCAACGAGTTAATGTAATTGAGGACACTGATTTAAGTGAGACATGTTTTGTAGGAATGGTGTCATGTGACAATATCAAAAAGGATACAGAAAATGTGCAGCCCTCAGGAATTAACAATGCTGAACATAAAGTTAATGCAGTAAAAGAGGACAAATATATGATCCCACTGCAGGTAAATGGAGCATTAGTTACATTGAAACTAGACACTGGGGCAAAAGCAAACTTAATCAGTATGAGTGACATTAACAATATGATAAAAAAGCCCAAAATACAGAAAAAGTCAGTACTACTGAAGGACTATAATGGACAGAAAATAGATAGCTTAGGTGTATGCAGACTTAAAGTGACAGTCAAAGACAAAGTGCATCATCTCATGTTTTCTGTTGTGGCTGAAGGACTTGATTCACTACTGGGTGACACAGCTTGTGTGGATTTAGAACTGGTCAAGAGAGTCTACCGTATAAACTGTGCCATAAGCAGACCAAATGACTTGGTGGATTCTGTAGTGAATAATTTCCAGGATGTGTTCAAAGGATTTGGAGTTCTACCATTCACTTACAAGATCCAGCTAAAGGAGGATGCTCATCCAGTGGTACATGCTCCACGAAGAGTTCCAGCACCCCTGCGTGACCGGCTCAAGAATGAACTGGACAGAATGACCACACTAGGAGTCATCAGGAAAGTTGAAGAGCCAACAGACTGGGTTAACTCCATGGTATGTGTAAAGAAAAAGAACAATGATCTAAGAATATGCATGGATCCAAAGGACTTAAAATGCAAACATAAAACGTGAACACTACCAGGTTCCCAAGCGAGAAGAAATCACCAGTGAAATGTCAGGTGCCAGATACTTTACAAAACTCGATGCCTCACAAGGATTTTGGCAACTAAAACTGGATGAAGAGAGCACCAAATACTGTACCCTCAACACACCATTTGGCAGGTATTGTTTCCTCAGAATGCCTTTCGGGATAATATCTGCATCTGAAATCTTTCATAGAGTGATGGAATACATAATTGAAGGTCTGGAAGGAGTTCGGGTCTATGTTGATGACATCATCATCTGGGGCTCCACACTGAAAGAGCACAATGAGAGACTGATTAAAGTGCTACAGAGCATACGCCGGAATGGACTGAAGCTCAACAAAGCCAAGTGTCAGTTTGGCATCCAGGAAGTCACTTTCCTAGGAGATAATCTATCTCGTAAAGGAATAGAGCCAGATATGGAAAAAGTAAACGCCATACTCAAAATGCCCCAACCCACTGACAAAAAAGGAGTGCTACGCATCATGGGGATGATAAACTTCATTGGAAAGTTCATTTCTAACTTGTCAGCCAAGACAGCCTGTCTGCGAGACCTGCTACATAAAACAAATGAGTTCGCATGGACAGAAAGACATGAACAAGTGTGGATAAACCTCAAAACAGTGCTGACAACCACACCTGTACTCACCTTCTTTGACCCAACAATGGATGCATCAAAAGATGGCCTAGGTGCAGTCTTGCTACAAGCAGAGGGTGAAGATTGGAAGCCTGTTGCCTATGCCTCCAGGTCTATGACTGATACTGAGTGTCGATACGCCCAGATTGAAAAGGAATGTCTAGGCTTGGTAGTTGGACTAGAAAAGTTTCATGGCTACATATATGGACTTCCCAACTTCACAGTTGAGACAGACCACAGCCCACTGGTTGCCATCATAAAAAAGAACCTGAATGAGATGTCACCAAGGATTCAATGACTCATGATGAAGCTGCAAAGATATGACTTTGAACTGATCTACACACCAGGCAAATACATAGTGTTAGCAGATGCACTATCACGAGCACCCACAATGAGTCATGTGAGCTCCACTGAAGAAGACGTGGATGTTCATGTGAGTATGGTCACTGCTGCGCCGCCCGTGTCAGACACAAAATCAAAGCAAATAGCAGAAGAAACAGTAAAAGATACAGTATTACAAACAGTAATAGAGAACATTCATCATGGTTGGCCAAAAGGTTCCTGTCCAAAATATTTTCACATAAGGTCAGAATTGAGTGTCGCAAGTGGACTATTACTAAAACAGAACAGAATAGTCATTCCACAGGCTCTACGTCAAGACATGCTCAAAAGGATTCATGAGGGACACCTCGGAATTGAAAAATGCAAAAGGAGAGCAAGAGACACTGTTCATTGGCCTGGCATAAATAAGGACATTGAGAACATGATAGGCAAATGTGAGACATGTCAGAAACACCAAAACAAACAAACAAAGGAAACAATGATAGTAGCTGACTTTCCAACAGCACCATGGCAAAAGGTTGGTATGGACTGTTAGATCCGTGTGTTAATGGAGACACGGAATGCAGGAGTTGATTTAACAAGTGTTTACTGAACAAAGTCTAAAGGTGAACTAACTACACAAGACGCTATACAGGCTTATATACCCGAGCGGTCACTACTGGTACTACAGTATACAGGGGCTTCAAAAACATAGTTCCTCTTAAAGGTACATACACTACAATTCCTCCACTTTTAGATAAACAGTACATAACAAATTCAGTCTCTCTGGAGGCTTCCTGACTCAGTCCAGATAACGCCTCGGTGGTGTAGTAGGTTCTTTTGGCAAGGTCGATTCGGCTTCAATGCCAGTGTCGGGTTCATCTGGTTCCAGTATCACCGGATCAGAGGTAGATACTATGGGTATCTCTGTTTCATCACTAGGCATATAGAGTTGTGGTGTAGGTTGTCCTTTTTTGGATGACTCAATGATCTGGTCAGCATGGCACCTTATTATGCTTTCTCCAATGTCCACGGTATACATCAGCGGTTCTAGTCATGTGCAAATAGTTCCAGGCTGCCATTTCTCGGTACGGTAGTCCCGGGCCAAAACTGGTTGACCTATCTGGAAGGTTCTAGTTGGCCTTTCATTCATGCTTTGAAATTGCCGGTTCTCTACGTCCCTTCTGACGTTTGGCTTGACCAAATCAAGCCGCCATCTTAGGCTTCTATTGAAAAACATCATGGCGGGGGTTTGGTTTGTAACCACATGTGTTGCATTCCTGTACGCAAACAAGAAGTTATCTACCTTATGTTGTAGATTTATGTCTTCATTACCCATGGCCTTTATGGCCTTCTTGAAGGTCTGGACAAACCTTTCAGCCAATCCATTGGTGGCGGGATGGTATGGGGAGGACGTGTAGTGCTTAACCCCATTGTTTTTTAAGAACTTCCTGAATTCTTCGGATACAAATTGCGGTCCATTATCAGAACAGATCTGTTCAGGCAGCCCATTCCTGGCGAATATGGTCCTTAATACTGTGATGGTTTTTTCTGTGGTGGTGAAGGACATCTTTATTACCTCTGGACACTTGGAGTGTGCATCCACCGCGATTAAGAACATTGAGTCCATAAATGGACCAGCAAAGTCGATATGTGCCCTTTGCCATGGAGATGAGGGCCACTCCCATGCATGTAGAGGGGCTTGTGGTGGGGCGTTTTGGACCTTCTGGCATCCTAGACAGCTCTTGGTCATTTCTTCGATGTCTCCGTCGATACCTGGCCACCACACAAACGCTCTGGCTAAGTTCTTCATTTTCACTCCACCCAGATGCCCCTCGTGAAGCTCCTTTAGCACTCTATCCTTGAGTTTGGGTGGAATCACCACTCTGGATCCACACATCAAGGTTCCTCGGCACACTGGCAGCTGTTCTCTTCTTTGCGAGAATGCTGGCAACAGTGGTTCGCCATGTGCTGGCCATCTCTTCACCGTTAAATCGTAGACTCGTGAGAGAGTCGGGTCATTTCGCGTTTCCTTTTCAATGGTAGAATTTGTCACCGGTAGACATTCCACTATGGTCGAGTGGAACATCTCCACTGGGTCCACTGTAGGCGCCTCTTCCACCATTGCCAACGGAAGGCGCGATAACCCGTCAGCATTCTCATGCTGTTTTGTTCCTTTGTATTCTATGTCATATTGGTGTGCCCCTAGGAAAAGGGACCACCTCTGTAGTCTTTGCGCTGTCATAATGGGAACGCCCTTTTTAGTGTTGAATATGGGGACGAGGGGTTGATGGTCAGTCAACAAGGTAAATTTTTGTCCGTGTAGGTAATGGTTGTATTTCTTCACCCCCCACACCAGGCTGAGTGCCTCCCTGTCGATCTGGGCATAGTTACGCTCAGCTGAGTTCAATGAGCGTGACGCAAAAGCTATCGGCCGCTCAGAGCCATCAGGGAACCTATGCGATAATAACGCTCCCATGCCGTAAGGGGATGCATCGCACGCCAGTCTGATTGGCAGTGATGGGTTGTAATGAGCCAACACTTCCCTGGACGGGATCAAGCCTTTGCATTTATGGAAGGCACGTTTACAGTCTTCGCTCCATTTCCAAACTACTCCCGTTTGTAGCAGTGCGTTAAGAGGGTGCAGAACCGTCGACAAGTTTGGTAAAAATTTATGATAGTAATTTACTAATCCCAGGAACGACCTTAATTGTGAGACATTTTCAGGCGCTGGGGCCTTTACGACCGCTTCAATTTTTTCAGGTGACTTATGCAACCCTTCTTCGTTAATGACATGGCCACAATATGATATTTGTTTCTGGAAAATTTCGCACTTGGGGCGATTTGCTCGTAGGCACCGTTCTCTCAGCCTCGTGAGCAACTGCTCCAAGTTGGCAAGGTGCTCGTTGTCATTTTCTCCTGTTACAAGGATGTCATCTAGGTAGCATTGAGTCCCCGGAATCCCTTGCAGGACGTGCTCCATAGCTTTTTGCCAGATAGCCGGAGCTGATGCCACTCCGAAAACCAGTCGATTGTACTGGTACAGGCCTTTGTGTGTGTTTATCGTGAGATACTTTTTAGAGGCCTCCTCAACCTCCATCTGTAGATATGCCTGTGCTAATTCAATTTTGGTGAAACGTTTCCCTCCGGGTAGTGAGGCGAAAATATCTTCTATCCTCGGAAGAGGATACTGTACCGTGTGAAGAATTGGGTTTACAGTCACCTTGAAGTCCCCACAGATGCGAACTTTTCTCTGTTCTTCAGATTTATCATTATTCAACGTTTTCTTCATGACCGGGACGATGGGTGTTGCCCACTCGCTTCAATCTACCTTGGATAACACGCCTGCTTTTTCCAAATTCTCCAGCTCTGCCTCGACGGCTGGACGAATTGCGTATGGCACCGGCCTTGCCTTAAAAAACTTGGGAATTGCCGCATCTTCCACTTTTATTGAGGCGGTGGCGCCTTTCAGGGTTCCTAGTTCCTGTTGAAACACTTCTTTGGCGTTCGCCAAGATTTCTTTTAATCGTCCAGGTATGACGTCATCATCGTTTTTTTTCTTACTGGTCACCGTCAGTGCCTGAATGGAGTGCCAGTCTAAACGTATCTTTCTGATCCATTCACGTCCCAACAATGGTGGACCACCATCTTGCAGAATGTATAAATACAACTTCTGTATTTCCTTGCCGTTGTATACAACAGGCACCCTTATTTTCCCTCTGGGGTATACTTTCTGCCCCGTATATGTCTTCAAGATAATGGATGTGTCTTTCAAAGGTATCTGCTGAAATTGCCGCTTGTAATCCCGTCGACTCATGATGGTCAGAGCTGATCCTGTATCTAGCTCCATTTTGACTGGGGACCCCGCTATCGTGACGGTAACCCAAATGGTCTGGTAATCTTCTTTGGCAATTACATTATGTAATTTGAGACAGTTTAGTCTCTTGTTTCCAGAGTCGCTATCGCTCTTCTGGTCTTCGGAGCTACTGTCCATCATCATTTGTACCTTTCTGTACTTTTCCTTATTGACCTTTTTACGGTCAGCGGATTTCTTTCCAGATCTGCATACACGTGCAATGTGTCCCATCTTTCCGCATTGCCTGCATGCTTTGTCCTTGAACCAGCAGTCCTTCTGGTCATGGGTGGATCTGCCACAGCGATAACATCTCTCGAAACCCCGTGTCATTTCATGGGTGCCGAAGTCCTGTGGCTTTTGCTGTATCTCTGCAGCTCCTCTTGCTGCTGCTTCGTATGATACAGCCACACGGAAAGCCTTGTCCAGTGTCAAATCTTTCTCAGAAAGTAGTCTTTTCTGTGTTCCTTCACTTAGGAGACCGCAGACGAATTTGTCTCGTAGAGAATCTGCCAGTCCTGCCCCGAATTGGCAGTGCTTTGACAGCTTTCGTAATTCGGTGAGGTAATCAGCGTTACTTCCATTCTTGTGCTGATTCCTCCTGAAGAATTTGAATCGTTCTGCTATCAGCAGCGGTGTTGGGTTTAAGTGCTCCTGTAAGGTATCAACAATCTCCTTAAAATTCTTGTCCATCGGTTTGGCTGGAGTGATCAAGTTTCGTAACAGCCCGTATGTCCTTGCGCCCATCAGATTTAGAAGTACCGATGCCTTTTTTATCATCCGCTACTTCATTCGCCTTGCAATATACCTCCACTCTTTCCACATATGTGGTCCAATCTTCTATATCACTATCGAAAGCAGTAATATTGCCAGTCTTCGGCATCTTGAAAATCTAAAATGGCGCCTCCCGCGCTTTTCTTTCTTCCCCGCCGAGTTAAGATGGCACCTCCCGTGCTTTCACGCCACTGCTGCTGCTGCCAACGCTGTTCTCCGCGGTTCCTGTTGCGACCTGCAGCTTTTCGCAGTATTTCTATTTTTTTTTTTTAGATATCGCTTCAATAGTTTCTCCGTTACTTGGAGAACCGTTCCCGTCGTGGAGCGGACCATCTGGGACATTCCCCTCCCTCTCCTCGGTCCGAACGCCGACCTGCTTTGCAGCACCGGCCGCGCCCTGAGTGCTCCACCCTCTCTCTCTCTTTGCTTCTGCTTCCCGACTCGCTGCCCGGCCCCATTGCAGAGCCACCCGATCGAGCTCTAGCCTGCCGCAGCCCAGGAAGGATCAGTGCACTATCTGCCACCAGCCCATTTAGCTGGTGAAACCACAGGTTTTTTTTTCTTGCTTCTGGCTTCGACCTTCGTCTGAGGAATCGATCCCCTTGAGGTGCTGCCGAATTGCAGGTAAGTTCGTTTCTAACTCGTCACCACTGTTAGATCCGTGTGTTAATGGAGACATGGAATGCAGGAGTTGATTTAACAAGTGTTTACTGAACAAAGTCTGGAGGTGAACTAACTACACAAGACGCTATACAGGCTTATATACCCGAGTGGTCACTACTGGTACTACAGTATACAGGTGCTTCAAAAACATAGTTCCTCATAAAGGTACATACACTACATGGACCTCTTTCATTTAAATGGTAAAGAATATCTAATAGTGATTGACTACCATTCTAACTATCCTGAGATGGCGCTGCTCTCAAGCACATCAGCAAGCAGTGTCATAATGCATGTGAAATCCATCTTCGCCAGACATGGAATTCCCAAGATTGCCATTAGCGACAATGGTCCGTGCTTCAACTGCATGGAGTGGCAACAGTTTGCAGCACAGTATGACTTTCAGCACATCACATCCAGTCCTTTGTATGCTCAGTCAAATGGTAAGGCAGAGAAATGTGTTCTAGTTCTCAAGCAGCTACTGAAGAAAGCGACAGAAAGCAAGTCTGATCCTTATCTCACCCTGCTGAGCTACCGAGCCTCACCTTTAGACTGTGGTTCTTCACCTGCTGAACTACTAATGGGTCGCAAGTTGTGCACCACGCTACCCTGCTGTACAAAAGAACAGCAAAGTAAGGAACTGAGACAGAGACTTCAACTGTTAAAGCTGAAACAGAAATCATACTATGACAAGTCATCCAAAACTCTAAAACCATTGACAAGGGATGATGTTGTCAGGATTGAGGATCCAGATGCATGGAACAGGAAAGCTACAGTTCTTGAGGAAGTACGACCAAGGTCATACACTGTTAGAACTGAGGAAGGACAGATTCTCAGGAGGAACCGCCGTTCCCTCCTGAAAACACAAGAAACTATCCAAGAGCAGATTGATGACAATGCCACAACTGAACCTTGTCATTCACCACCAGAACAATCTCATGAAAACACATCAGACTTACCCATGCTGAGAAGACCCACACGTGTAGTAAAAAAGCCTGATAGATTTAATCTTTGAGTACAAAGAAAAACTATATTGAAAATGTATTGACTGTTGTGAAAATGTTTATGTTTAAAGAGCACTAACAAAAGTGTTACTGATAGCATCTTCATCGTTTTTCTTGAAAGTTGATTGATATTGATTTTGTTAACCTCAAAGAAAGGGGGATGTAATGATCAATAACATGTCATTCTGGAGTGGTACACTAGATGGAGCCGTAGTGCTGTATAGAGCTGTATATTTAGTTGTATGTGTTTAAGACTACACTACCCACAATGCACTAGGCTACCCAGGAGGCAGTCACGCTGCAGTACTGCAGGCCTTCCTCCCATTGTTAAGGGGGAGGGGCCTGCAACAGCGTGATCCCCGATCATGAGTGCCGGCAAAAGAGCCCGGCACCGAGGAGAAGTGCTGGGCTCTCGGGAAACAGCCGGCAGTGCCGCGAGGGGTGGGGGGGATCAGCAGGCCGGGGACAGAGGTGCTGGCAGGCGGCCGCCGAGAAAAGCGGCCGCCCTGCACCTCCACCTTAACTTGCGCCACTGCCGGCACAGCAAGGCCCCGTGAACCGGGCGTGGGTAGCGAATGGCGCTACAGCGGCGTTCGCTACCAAATATCGCGATCGGGGCGCTAATGGGGCGCTGCGCACACCGATGACATCATCGGTGGTGGTGCAGCGCAACAGGCTAACGCCAGCATTAGTGCCCCCGCTGAATATCGCGGGAGGCACGGCCAGTGGTGCTACAGCCTCTTTAGGTGCTAACAGGTGGCGCTACATACCCAATTTCTCCCCATTTAACTTTTAAGTCTTTAAAACTCTACAGAAAAAAACTCAACTGCAGAATGATGATGCCATCCAGTTTAAAATGAGTTCAAGGTTAAAGTTAGAGTGTTCGTGCAAGCCAGCAAACAATACAGCTAAAAACCATGTCCAGTCAAATAAAGTCAGTAAAATTAACAAGGAATGTCTTCCTATAGCAAGCTTTTTTATGCATCTTAATATTTAGATCATTTTTAGGAGCACATCAACAACTCTCCTCCCACAGGAACGGTGGTGTAATAGTTAAGACCGTAATTTCCCCTACCTCGGCGGGTCTGCGGCAGGCGACGTCAGTGGCGGGTCCCGGCCCCACTGCTGGCTCCAACCCGTTGTCCAAAATGATTTTCACCTGATTGAGCTTGTTAAGCCCACCAAGCGCCTTTGCCAGTCCAATTAGAGGAAGCGGGACTGATGACGTCATTTGATGACGCATCATCAGCCGGTTTCCTTAAAGGGACCATGCACAAATTGATTTTGACATTTGTGCTGTCAGTGTTCTACAGCATTGAGATGCTGCAAACACTGCACAGAGGTGCACGACTGCACCCAGGCTCTCCCATGACTCCCTCCATATGCTTATGGAGGGAGTCACAGCACACAGGGGGGTTCTTTTCCCTTCCAATGGGCAGAAGAGACCTCCCCAGGAGACCAAACGCAGCCTGGCTGCACATTGCACAGGAGGACACAAGCAGGCATGTCATCAGGAGGACCAGGCTGCAGTGGCGCAAACCTTTCAATGATCTCAGTAGATCACAAAATGTTACTGCAAAGCCACACTCAACCCCATCCTGCTGTGCCACTCATCACATCCCCATCACTCTGCCTTCCCTACCCTACTCCTGCACATCCTTACTCACACCAACTTACCTTGCACCTCACTCATCCCTCTCTATCTACATTATCACTTCCCCATCTCACTAGCCACCTCTCACACTCACCCTCATCCTAGTCCAATCATACCAATTAACAGCACACAAGGGTAGCCACTTGAGTGTTTTAGTCAGTCTTCATGTGAAGTTTCTGTTAATGTGGTGTCAAACATTGAAACATTTATTTTCAACACTTTGCATTCTTGGACAGATCTGTGTGCACCTTTGAAATTGACTTAGTGAGTTGCAGGGAATGGTGAGATATAATGGTACCCCCCACAATGGTAATGGGTGTGAAAGGAATGGCTTGGGCATTGTAGGGATGCTTATGGTGTTGGTGTGGGGTGGTGCCAACCTGGCAAATCATGTGGCAGCCAGGGTGTACAGCATCAAGTGAAGTGAATCTGGCTATGGTGAGGCCATCTTTGGCGTCCTGGGCAGCAATGTGGTCAGGTGCTGATGCCCTGTGTCCTGTGCAGCATCAGGTGATTGCAGAGAAGCTGGCTGTTGCTGTTAGTGCTGCTGATGTGACTGGCGCTGCTCATATTTGGGCTGATTGTGGTGGGATTCTGAGGGCCAATGTGAGATAGTTTCAAGGGCACTGATGCTGATGTAATAGATGGCAGGTGAAATTGAGATGACAGAAGCGATACATCAATGGTGAGAGAGGTTGTTCCAATGAGGTGACACTGGATAGAGAGTTTACTCTAAACACTTGCAACCTGCATAACGCTCAATCTGTCTTCCAAATGCAGTAAGTAACAGCTTCTGAGCTTGGAAAGTGAACAGCTGTGAGATGAGATCTCTTATTGCACAGTTTCAGCTGTCAAGTAATGAGATGATCCCATGGTCATACAACTCCCGACCTGCTTACCTGATGTGATCCCCAAGCAGCGTGGACCCCGTGGGCAACCTCATAAAATGGTAAGGCGAGCTCAAAATACTTCTTAATGAGCTGTTAACAAGATCATAATGACCTGAATTGCCTCCCCCGCCGCTGCGTGTTGGGTCTGTTAAACGTTGACAGGCCCGACGTCTGGGAAAGGCGCATGGTGGTGGGTTGACAGTAGGGTCTTGACCCGCTGTCAAAACATTTTTTTTCTCACCTGACCCACCACCGAATGCACCCACTGACCCTCCTGAAAAATTCCCCATATGCCATTGGACTAGTAATTCAGAGGTCTGGACTAATGATCCGGAGAGATGAGTTCAAATTCCTCCTACCACCTAGTGCTCTCCATCAGCTGATGAATCAGTACTCCTTCATGTTGAACACCAATTGGAAGAGGCACTGAGTGTAGAAAGGGCACAAAATGTCCTCTGGGTGGAGGACTTCAATGTCCATCACCAAGAGTGGCTCAGTAGCACCACAACTGACCGAGCTGGCCGAGTCCTAAAGGACATATCTGCCAGACTGGGTCTGCGACAGGTGGTGAGGGAACCAACAAGAGGGAAAAACCTACTTGATCTCGTCCTCACCAATCTACCTGTTGCAGATGCATCTGTCCATGACAGCATTGGTGGAACTGACCACCGCACAGTCCTTGTGGAGACGAAGTCCCGTCTTCATGTTGAAGATACCCTCCACCGTGTTGTGTGACACTACCACCGTGTTAAATGGAACAGATTTCTAACAGATCTGGCAACTCAAAACTGGGCATCCATGAGGCGCTGTGGGCCATCAGCAGCAGCAGAATTGTATTCAACCACAATCTGTAACCTCAGGGCCTGGCATATCCCTCAATCTACCATTACCATCAAGCCGGGAGATCAACCCTGGTTTAACGAAGAGTGCAGGAGAGCATGCCGGGAACAGCACCAGGCATACCGAAAAATGAGGTGTCAACCTGGTGAGGCTACAACACAGGACTACTTGCATGCCAAACAATGGAAGCAACATGCGATAGACAGACCTAAGCGATCTCACACCCATCGGATCAAATCAAAGCTCTGCAGTCCTGCCACATCCAGTCGTGAGTGGTGGTGGACAATTAAACAGTTAACAGGAGGAGGAGGCTCCAAAAATATCCCCATCCTCAATGATGGTGGAGCTCAGCACGTGAGTGCAAAAGACAAGGCTGAAGCATTTGCAACTATCTTCAGCCAGAAGTGCCGAGTGGATGGTCCATCTCGGCCTCCTCCTGAGGTCCCCAGCATCACAGATGCCAGTCTTCAGCCCATTCAATTCACTCCACGTGATGTCAAGAAACGGGTGAAGACACTGGATACTGCAAAGGCTATGGGCTCTGACAACATTCCGGCAATAGTACTGAAGACTTGTGCTCCAGAACTAGCTGCGCCCCTAGCCAAGCTGTTCCAGTACAGCTACAACACTGGCATCTACCCGGCAATGTGGAAAATTGCCAAAGTATGTCCTGTCTACAAAAAGCAGGACAAATCCGACCCGGCCAATTACCGTCCCATCAGTCTACTCTCAATCATCAGCAAAGTGATGGAAGGTGTCGTCGACAGTGCTATCAAGCGGCACTTACTCAGCAATAACCTGCTAACTGACGCCCAGTTTGGGTTCCGCCAGGGCCACTCAGCTCCCGACCTCATTACAGCCTTGGTCCAAACATGGACAAAAGAGCTGAACTCAAGAGGTGAGGTGAGAGTGACTGCCCTTGACATCAAGGCAGCATTTGATCGAGTGTGGCATCAAGGAGCCCTAGCAAAACTGAAGTCAATGGGAATCAAGGGGAAAACTCTCCATTGGTTGGAATCATACCTAGCACAAAGGAAGTTGGCTGTGGTTGTTGGAGGTCATTCATCTCAATCACATGACATCACTGCAGGAGTTCCTCAGGGCAGTGTCCTAGGCCCAACCATCTTCAGCTGTTTCATCAATGACCTTCCCTCCATCATAAGGTCAGAAGTGGGGATGATCGCTGATGATTGCACACTGTTCAGCACCATTCGAGACTCGCCAGATACTGACGCAGTCCGTGTCCATATGCAGCAGGACCTGGACAACATTCAGACTTGGGCTGACAAGTGGCAAGTAACATTCGCAACACACAAGTGCCAGGCAATGACCATCTCCAACAAGCGAGACTCTAACCATCTCCCCTTGACATTCAATGGCATTACCATCGCTGAATCCCCCACTATCAACATCCTGGGGGTTACCATTGATCAGAAACTGAACTGGACCAGCCATATAAATACTGTGGCTACAAGAGCAGGCCAGAGGCTGGGAATTCTGTGGCGAGTGTCTCACCTCCTGACTCCCCAAAGCCTTTCCACCATCTACAAGGCGCAATCAGGAGTGTGATGGAATACTCTTCACTTGCCTGGATGAGTGCAGCTCCAACAATACTCAAGAAGCTCGACACCATTCAGGATAAAGCAGCCTGCTTGATTGGCACTCCATCCACCTTCAACATTCACTCCCTCCACCACCGGCGCACTGTGGCTGCAGTGTGTACCATCTACAAGATGCACTGCAGCAACTCGTCAAAGCTCCTTCAACAGCACCTTCCAAACCCGTGACCTCTACCACTTAGAAGGACAAGGGCAGCAGACACATGGGAACATCGCCACCTACAAGTTCCCCTCCAAGCCACACACCATCCTGACTTGGACCTGTATCGCCATTCCTTCACTGACGCTGGGCCAAAATCCTGGAACTCCTTTCCTAACAGCATTGTGGGTATACCTACACCATATGGACTGCAGCGGTTCAAGAAGGCGGCTCACCACCATCTTCTCAATGGCAATTAGGGATGGGCACTAAATGCAGGCCTAGCCAGCCAGCAACGCCCACGTCCCATCAATGAATTAAAAAAAAAAAATCCAGAGGCCTGGATTAATGGCCCAGAAATTCAGGTCGGGGGCTTCCCGCGGGTGCACGCCCCCGACCTACACTTACCTAGCGCACCGGCAGTTGACCTCTTGGCCTGCGTGGAATTCCTCTCCGAGGCCTGTCCCAGAGGCCGGCACGCTATGCTGGCGTGTCCCAGGGGTGTAGTTAGTGCGAAGCGTCCCCTGGGATCACGTGAGCAACAGACAGCCAATCGGAGCAGGGAATGCTCCATTCATAAGTCTTGACAGATAGACCTGTCAAAACGTATAAATGCTGAGGCTGTAAAACTGTACTTTACCTTCAAATAATTTTTTTTTAAATCACACTTTGTAAATAAACTATAAATGACATTAAATAACTATTTTAAACAAAAATTTAAATTTTTGAAAAAAATAATTTTATAAAAAAACGGGGCTAAAAATAAACTTACCTTGCTTTAAAGTATTTAAAAGTAAAAAACCTGTGGAAAAAATGTTATAATTTTAAATAATTGACCACTTACCTTTGAAAATGAAGTCCTTACGGCTGCTTTTTACATTTCTAAAATGTACAGACTTACCCGCACGTTAAAACCTGAAAAAAAAGGAAGTTCAATGCGCACGCGCAGACTCCCGCGCGCACGCGTTCGACCTCTGAACCCCTTGGTTCAGAGGATCGGAAGTGCCGGTTTCCCACGCATGCTTAGTGCATGCAAGATTCCGGCACTTCCATCGGGTCCACGCGTGAGTACTCCGTCCGTACTCCGTACCTGAATTTCTGGGCCATAGATTAATGATCCGGTAGACTTGAGTTTAAATCCCACTATGGCAGCTGGGGAATTTAAATTCAGTTAAAAAGTTAATATCCGTAATGGTGCCGATGATTGTTGTAAAAACCAATCTGGTTCACTAATGCCCTTTAGGGATTAAATCTGCCGTCCGTACCTGGTCTGGCCTATGTGACTCCAGGCCCACAGCAATGTGGTTGACTCTTAACTGCCCCTGAAATGGCCTCGCAAGCCACTCAGTTGTACCAAAATGCCATGAGAAACAATAATAAGAATAAAACTGGACAGGCCGCTGGGATTTGAACTAGGCATTGGCCTAGGACATGACAAAGGCACATCAAGCCCAATTGACCCTGCAAAATCCTTCTCGGTAATATCTGGGGACTTGTGCTAGAATAGGGAGAGCTGGCCCACAGAGTAGTCAAGCAACAACCTGACATAGTCATACTCACAATATCATAACTTTCAGGCAATGTCCCAGAATCCTCCATCACCATCCTTGGGTATGTCCCGTCCCACCGGCAGGATAGACCCCCAAAGGTGGCGGAACAGTGGTACACCTTGGGAGGGAGTGGCCCTGGGAGTCCTCAACATTGACTCAGGGCCCCATGAAGTCTCATGGCTTCAGATCAAGCATAGGCAAGGAAACATCCTGCTGATTACCACCTACTGCCCACCATCAGCTGATGAATCAGTACTCCTCCATGTTGAACACCACTTGTAAGAAGCGCTTAGGGTAGCAAGGGCACAAAATGTACTGCGGGTGGGAGACACCAAGAGTGGCTCGGTAGCACCACTACTGACTGAGCTGTCTGAGTCCTGAAAGCCATAGCTGCAGACTGGGACTGCGGCAAGTGGTGAGAGAACCAACATGAGGGAAGAACTTACTTGAGCTCGTCCTCACCAATCTACCAGTTGCAGATATCCATGTCTGTATTGGTAGCAGTGACCACCACACAGTCCTTGTGGAGATGAAGTCTCGTCTTCCCCACCACCTCCCTATCCCCCGCCCCCATCGTGTTGTGTGGCACTACCACCGTGCTAAATGGGATAGATTCAGAACAGATCTAGCAGCTCAAAACTGGGCATCCATGAGGCACTGTGACCCATCAGCAGTAGCAGCAGAACTGTATTTCACCACAATCTTTAACCTCATGGCCCAGCATATCCCTCACTCTACCATCACCAACAAGCCAGGGGACTAATGCTGATTCAATGAAGAGAGTAGAAGGGCATGGCAGGAGCAACACCAGGTGTACCTAAAAATGAGGGGACAACCTGGGGAAGCTGCAACTTTGGACGACATGCATGCTAAACAGTGGAAGCAGCATGCTATATTGAGCTAAGTGATCCCACAACCAACGGATCAGATCAAAGCTCTGTAATCCTGCCACATCCAGTCATGAATGGTGGTGGACAGTTCAACAACTAACGGGAGGAAGAGGCTCCACAAACATTCCCCTCCTCAATGATGCCAGAGCCTGTCACACAAATGCACACTGTAAAGTCTGTGTGTTCTAGTTGTAATTAATAACACACAGACTACAAGATTAAAGTTCAACAGGTCTTTACTGGTTGGAGGTCAGGACTATATGAAATACAATCTTACTACACAGTGCTTATATACCGGTGGTCACCACCGGTACTACGTATACAGCAGCCAGAGAAAGTAGTACATCTCTTAAGGTGGAACAGGCTTAAGTTCTCTTAAGGTGGAACAGGTTACATACACCACAATCCTCCCTTTTTAGCTTAATAGTCATATCCCCATTTAACATAACATCATAACATATATACATATATAACTTCAGGTATAAACAGTTCAAAGGTTCAGTCTCTCAGGAGGCCTTCTGATTCGGTCTGGATAACGCCTTTCAGTGGTCTCTGATTCTTGTTGCTGAGGTGACTCTTCTTGTTGGTTTCCTATGTATTGGACGTCATCATCAGGTACAGTCCCTGCCGAGGTAGATGCTTCAGGTTCATTAACGTCTTCCACAGTTGTCTCTGTCGCAACCATGGGTTCGACCCTTGCTCTTGATTCTACCAGTTGATCCGCATGACGCCTTATCACATTGTTACCAATATCTACTGTGTACATCAGAGGTCCTTGTCTGGCCCGAATTGTTCCGGACTGCCATTTTTCGTTTCCATAGCCCCTTGCCAACACTAGTTGTCCTACTTCGAAACATCGAGTGGACTTGTTATTAATATGCCGGAACTGTTTGTTTTCCACTTCCCTCCGCACATTTGGTTTTAACAAGTCCAACCTGGACCGCAACCTCCTGTTATAAAACATCATGGCAGGACTTTGGTTAGTCACTGCATGAGCGGCGTTTCGATACGCCATTAGGAAATTGTCCACCTTGTGCTGTAGCGGAATCTGGTCATCGTTCATGGCCTTTATTGCCTTTTTGAATGTTTGGACAAATCTCTCGGCCAACCCGTTTGTCGCCGGATGATATGGGGCAGAGGTATAATGTTTCACCCCATTCTTCTTTAAGAATTTTTGGAATTCTTCCGACATGAACTGTGGTCCGTTGTCCGAACAGATCTGTTCTGGCAATCCGTTCCTTGCGAATATTGTTCTTAACACCGCAATTGTCTTTTCTGAAGTAGTGGTATTCATCTTGATCACTTCTGGCCATTTGGAATGTGCGTCCACCGCAATTAGGAACATGGAGTCCATGAATGGACCAGCAAAGTCAATATGCACGCGTTGCCATGGGGCTGAAGGCCATTCCCATGGGTGTAGTGGTGCGATCGGAGGTGCATTTTGCACTTTTTGGCACCCAGCGCAGCTTTTCGTCAACTCCTCTATCTGTTGGTCAATACCCGGCCACCATACATAAGCCCTAGCAAGACTTTTCATCTTAACTCCCCCCAGATGACCTTCATGCAGTTCTTTTAGAACTCTTTCCCTTAACTTGGGAGGAATAATCACTCTTGTCCCGTACATCAAAGTACCATGGCATACGGACAGCTGGTCTCGCCTTGCCGAGAAAGCCGGTAACAGAGGATCACCACGTGTTGGCCATCCTTTCACTGTCACCTCGTAGACTCTGGACAGTGTCGGGTCATTCCTGGTTTTTCTTTCAATACTTGCATTGGTGACTGGTAAACACTCGATGATGGTCGAATGAAATAACTCAACAGGGTCAACTGTCGTCGTTTCTTCTTCTTCAGGTAGTGGCAGGTGCGACAGCCCATCAGCATTGCCATGCTGCTTCGTACCTTTGAATTCTATTTGCTATTGATGTGCCCCTAGGAAAAGGGACCATCTCTGGAGACGCTGTGCTGTCATCACTGAAACACCCTTCTTAGGGTTAAAAATGGATACCAACGGCTGATGGTCTGTCAGAAGTGTGAATTTTTGGCCCTGCAGGTAATGATTAAACTTCTTCACTCCCCATACAAGGCTGAGAGCCTCCCTATCGATCTGCGCATAGTTGCGCTCAGCGGAGGTCAATGATCTGGATGCAAACGCGACTGGCCTTTCCGTGCCATTTGGCAACTTGTGTGAGAGTACTGCCCCAATACCATATGGAGAAGCATCACAAGCCAACCGAATAGGCAGTGTCGGGTTGAAGTGAGCCAACACTTCCTCTGAGGTGATCAATTCTTTGCTTTTGCGAAATGCCTTCTTACAGTTTTCGCTCCATTCCCATGGTACCCCCTTCTGTAAAAGAGCGTTTAGCGGGTGCAGTACCTTGGATAGATTTGGTAGAAATTTATGGTAATAGTTAATCAATCCTAGAAACGACCTCAACTGAGAGACATTATCCGGAGCGGGAGCCTTTACAACTGCCTCTATCTTGTCAGGAGACTTATGAAGCCCCTCCCGGTCAATGACATGACCACAGTACGAGATCCGCTTCTGGAAGAACTCACATTTCTGCCGATTAACTCTAAGTCCATACTCTTTCAGTCTGTTGAGCACCAGTTCCAAGTTTGCGAGGTGTTCTTCATCACCATCACCTGTAATCAGAATATCGTCCAGGTAACATTGTGTGCCTGGAATTCCCTGTAATACCTGCTCCATGGCCCTCTGCCAAATTGCTGGAGCCGATGCCACTCCAAAAACCAGCCTATTGTACCGGTACAAACCTCGATGCGTGTTGATCGTGAGGCATTGGCGTGACTCTTCTTCAACCTCCATCTGCAAGTACGCCTGCGCCAGGTCTATCTTGGTGAAGTGTTTCCCGCCAGACAACGAAGCAAAAATATCCTCAATCCGCGGAAGCGGATACTGCACCGTGTGAAGCACCGGATTAACGGTGATTTTGAAATCTCCACAGATGCGAACCTTCCCTGGTTCTCCTGGCTTGTTGCTCGAAGGACGTTTCATAACGGGGACAATGGGCGTAGCCCACTCACTCCAATCTACCTTAGACAGTACACCTGAACGTTCTAGCGCTTCCAGTTCCGCTTCTACAGTAGGTCGTATTGCATAGGGTACCGGTCTGGCTTTAAAAAATTTTGGTTGTGCATGTTCATCAATCTTGATGTTTGCCGTAATTCCTCTCAGTGTTCCCAGTCCCTGCTGGAACACCTCTTTAGCATCATCCAATATTCTGGACAATCGTTTAGGTTTGACATCTGTTTCCCCGGAATCTACCGTTAGTGCCTTCAATGAGTGCCAGTCCATATTCATTTTCCTAATCCACTCCCGTCCCAGTAGTGGTGGACCTCCTTCAGGTAGCACATATAAGTCCATTACTTGGCTTTCTTCACCCTTGTGGACCACTTTTACCTCTATCTTTCCGACGGGGTACACTCTTTGCCCCGTGTATGTTTTCAATATAATCTCCGTATCCCATAGGGGAATATGTTGGAATAACCTTTTGTTATCTTTCTTATTCATGACCGTCAATGCCGATCCAGTGTCCAATTCCATCTTTACTTGGACTCCTGTTATCTGAAGGGTGACCCAAATTGTCTGGAGATCTGCATCCTTACCAACGTTGTGTACTCTTAAGCTACCCAGTTCATTACTGCTAGCGTCTGAATCTGACTTCTGTTCGGTCGAACTGTTCTTTGTCACCTTGTGTACCTTTATGTATTTTCCTTGCGGTGACTTTTTGTTGCTGGTCTTCTTTCCTGACCAGCATACTTTAGCTATGTGGCCAAGCCTGCCACACGTTCTGCATTCTTGGTTTTTAAACCAACACTGGTTCTGATCGTGCGTTGTCTTTCCGCAATGATAACATTTTACAGTACTCAAACCCAATTTATTTGTACTGAGTTCCGGTGACCGTAGCTGCATTACTGCCGTGCCTCTCGCTGCAGCTTCGTGTGCTGCTGCCATAGTGACCGCTTTCTCAAGCGTCAGCTCATTCTCCTCGAGCAATCGCTTTTGTGTATCTTCTTTTAATAAACCACACACAAATTTATCTCGTAGCGCCTCTGTCAATCTCGTTCCGAATTGACAGTACTTTGCTAGCTTACGCAATTCCATTAAATATTCAGCATTGCTTTCATCCTTCAGCTGCCTTCTGCTGTAAAATTTAAATCGTTCCGTTAGCATCAGCAGTGTGGGGTTTAGGTGAATTTTCAGGACAGTAACAATCTCCTCGAACGTCTTATCCGCTGGTTCATCTGGTGATAAAAGGTGTTTCAATTGCCCGTATGTCTTCGCACCCATTAAGTTTAATAATGTTAGTGCTTTCTCTGCATCTGAGATTTTATTTGCTTTACAATAATTTTGTATGCGTTCTACATACATAGCCCAATCTTCGATGTCGCTATCAAAGGTATTAATGTTCCCATGTTTAGGCATCGTTGCAATTTAATTTCTTTTTATTTTTATCCAAGATGGCGGCTTCCGCGCTCTTGTCTTCGTCCTCCGCCTACAAAATGGCGGTTTTCCCGCGCTTGGCGGTCTTCACCCTTCCCCCGACGCTGTCTCCGCTTCACCGCGGCTCTCGCGCCTTCAGTTGCCCCCAGACGCTGCGCCTTTTTAGCCCGAATGCGGCCCGGCCCTTATCACCAGCCGCGATTGATGTCCCTGCGCTGCGCCTTTCGGCCCGAATGCGGCCCGGCCCTTATCTCCGGTCGCGATCGATCTCACCGCCCTTATTCCTCCATCTTCCCTCCCCGTCTGTACAGCCAACGCGGCCGATTTTCTGGTCGCGTCGCTGCCCGGCTTACCCACTACCAAGGTAGAAAGAAGATAGCTGACAGCCGCTGATGGAGGCTTCGAGTTCAGGATGTCTTCTGCACTCTGGTTTCTCGATGTCTGCCGCGCGACGTGTCTTCCAGCAGGGTGATGAGGGTGGAAACCTCTCTTCGACGTCCGTTCTGTGGACGAAGCCGCCGTGGATATAACTGCCGCAGGGTAAGAATCTGACTCGTCGCCACTGTAAAGTCTGTGTGTTCTAGTTGTAATTAATAACACACAGACTACAAGATTAAAGTTCAACAGGTCTTTACTGGTTGGAGGTCAGGACTATATGAAATACAATCTTACTACACAGTGCTTATATACCGGTGGTCACCACCGGCACTACGTATACATCAGCCAGTAAAAGTAGTACATCTCTTAAGGTGGAACAGGCTTAAGTTCTCTTAAGGTGGAACAGGTTACATACACCACACACACAAATGCAAAAGACAAGGCTGAAGCGTTTGCAACCATCTCCAGTCAGAAGTGCCAAGTGGATGATTCACCTTGACCTCCTCCCGAGGTCTCCACCATCAGAGAAGCCAATCTTCAGTCAATTTGATTCACTCCACCTGACATCAAGAAACGGCTGGGCCCACTGGATAGAGCAAAGGCTATGGGCCCCAAAAACATCCCGGCTGTTGTACTGTAGACTTGTACTCCAGAACTAGACATGCCTTTGCCAAGCTGTTCCAGTACAGCTGCAACACTGGCATCTACCCAACAATGTGAAAAACTGCCCAGTATGTCCTGTCCACAAAAAGCAGGACAAATCCAATCAGGCCAATTACCACCCCAACAGCCTACTCTCAATCAGCAGCAAAGTGATGGAAGGTGTCATCGACAGTGTTATCAAGTGGCACTAACTCACCAGGAGGCACAGATTTAAAGTAATTGAGGGAAGGTTTAGAGGGGATTTGAGGGAGAACTTATTCACCCAGAGGGTTGTGGAGGTCTGGAACTCACTGCCTGAAAGGATGGTAGAAGCAGGAACCCTAACCACATTTAAAAAGTACCTGGATGTGCACTTGGGATGCTCTAACCTGCAGGGCTACGGACCAAGAGCTGGGAAGTGGGATTAGGCTGGATAGCCCTTTGTTGGCCGGCGCAGACACGATGGGCCGAAATGGCCTCCTTCCATGCTGTAACTTTCTATGATTCTATGATTCTATGATAACCTGCTCACCGATGTTCAGTTTGAGTTCCACCTGGACCACTCGGCTCCCGACCTCATTACAGCCTTGGTCCAAACGTGGACAAAAGAGCTGTATTCCGGAGCTCAGGTGAAAGTGAATGCCCTTGACATCAAGGCAGCATTTGACTGAGTGTGGCATCAAGGAGTCCTAGTAAAATTGAAGTCAATGGCAATCAGGGGGAATACTCTCCATTGGCTGGAGTCATATCTAGCAGAAAGGAAGATGGTTGTGGTTGTTGGAGGCCAATCTTCTCAGCCCGAGGACATTGCTGCTGGACTTCCTCAGGGCAGTGTCCTAGGTCCAACCATCTTCAGCTGCTTCATCAATGACCTTCCCTCCATCATAAGGTCAGAAGTGGGGATGTTCATTGGAGATTGCACAGTGTTCAGTTCCATTCGCAACTCTTCAGATAATGAAGCAGTCCATGCCCACATGTCGCAAGAACTGTTCAACATTCAGGCTTGGGCTAATAAGTGGCAAGTAACATTCGCGCCACGCAAGTGCCAGGCAATGACTATCTCCAACAAGAGAGAATCTAACCACTGCCCCATGACATTCAATGGTTTTACCATCACCACATCCCTCAGCATCAACATCTTGGGCATCACCATTGACCAGATACTTAATTGGACCAGCCACATAAATACTGTGGCAACAAGAGCAGGTCAGAGGCTAGGTATTCTGCGGCGAGTGTCTCACCTCCTGACTCCCCAAAGCCTTTCCACCATCTACAAGGCACAAGTAAAGAGTGTGATGGAATACTCTCCACTTGCCTAGATGAGTGCAGCTCCAACAACACTCAAGAAGCTCAACACCATCCAGGACAAAGCAGCCCACATGATTGGCACTCCACCTTAAATATTCACTCCCTCCACCACTGGTACACCGTGGCTGCAGTGTGCACCATCTACAAATGCACTGCAGCAACTCGCCAAGGCTTCTTCAACAGCAGCTCCACCCGTGATGTCTACCACCTAGAAGGACAAGGGCAGCAGGCACATGGGAACACCATCACCTGCAAGTTGCCCTCCAAGTCACACACCATCCTGACTTGGGAATAAATCACCGTACCTTCATCGTCACTGGGTCAAAATCCTGGAACTCCCTCCTTAACAGCACTATGGGAGTACCTTCACCACATGGACTGCAGTGGTTCAAGAAGGCAGATTGTAGGAATTGACGAATTCCTAACCAATAACTGAGGTCGACTCAGGAGATCAATCAAACAGGTCTTTAATGTAAGACTAAACGAGTTCAAACAGTTTGTTGAGATCGATACAGGAGAACCACAAAAACAGGTCTTAACAAGATGGAGATTCCACGAGGACTGCCCGGACAGTCACGTGGTTTGCGACGTGATGTCATCGCGTTTGCCCGCGTTTTCCCGTGCTCTTAAAGGGGCCACGCCCCGTACATACAAACACTATATACAAAACACAGTAATGTCTAACACAATGGTACAGGCTTAGGCTGGTGTTAGAACATCGTTAAAGGGAATTATGTACAGTTGCCCAGAGTCATTCAGTGGCTCCGCCACATGCGCCCCCCCAGAATTCACTTTAACGGACAAGTCAAACAGTGAGGGGGTCTGATGAGCCTGTCAGAATGACTCCTGTACTCCTGAGGCGGAGGCTGTTGGGTGGCTGGCGGTCGGTTGCACTTGGTCTGCTGTAACAGCGATGGGTGGCCGACCTCGTCTCAGTGGTTGTGCTGTCTCGACGGGGCGGTCGAGGTCCAGATGTGTTGGCTTTAAGCAATCGACCGAAATGTGGTCCGGTTTACCACCGACATCTACCGTGAAGGTTTTGTCCCCTGCCTCCAACATGCGGAAGTGACCAGTATATGGGGCCTAGAGTGGATCCCTATGAACATCATGGCGAATAAAGACGTACTCAGCCTTGTGAAGCTCCGGGGGAACGTGCGAAATCTGCAGCCCGTGGTGCAAAGTGGGCACCGGTGCGACGCATCTGGCCACCTCTTGGTGACTAGTAAGCTGGTCAGACGCAGACCATGGCTTCGTCGAAGCTGGCAGGAAATCCCCCGGGACTTGCATCGGCTGACCGTACATCAGCTCCGCTGATGAAGAGCGAAGGTCTTCTCTGGGGGCCGTGCGAAGGCCCAACAGGACCCACGGTAGTTTGTCTGCCCATCCAGCGTCCAGGAGGCTGACCCTCAGGGCGTCTTTCAGTGATCGGTGGAAGTGTTCACAGAGGCCATTCGCCTGTGGGTGGTAGGCTGTGGTGCGGTGTAATTTGACACTGAGTCCTTGGGCCACTGCATTCCAGAGGTCGGAGGAAAACTGCGGTCCTCTGTCAGAAGAAATATCTGCGGGCACTCCGAAACGGGCGACCCAGGTGGAAATGAACGCCCTGGCCAACTCCGCCGACATAGTGGATGAGAGGGGAACCACCTTCGGCCATCTGGTGGTGCGGTCAACCATGGTCAGGATGTGTGAAAAACCATGGGAGGGTGGGAGCGGTCCTACCAGGTCCACATTGACATGGTAAAAACGTCGCTCCGGAACTGTGAAGGTGGCCAATGGAGCTTTGACGTGGCACGGTACTTTGGCCTTTTTGGCAGACCACGCAGGTGTTGGCCCAGTCGCGGACATCCTTGTGCATGCCATGCCATACGAATTTCGCTGACAACAGCTTCTGAGAGGCCTTCATTCCTGGGTGTGACAACCCATGTGTGGCGTCGAACACTTTACGGCGGCAGACGACCGGCATGACCGGGCGAGGGTCCCGTACGGAGACGTCACACAACAGCATGGTACCTGCCGAATGGAACTTGACGTCAGCCAACCGGAGGCCAATGACGGTCGTTCTGCAGGCTTGGACTTCTGGGTCTGAGGCTTGGTCCGCTGCCATAAGGGCATAATCGATGCCCAAATGAACCGTATTTGCGGTCGTGCGGGAGAGGCAGTCTGCCACCAGGTTGTCCTTACCGGCCACGTGCTGTATATCCATGGTGAATTCGGATATGTAGGTCAGTTGACGTTGCTGTCGGGGTGACCATGGTTTGGCGGTCTTGGCCATGGCAAAAGTTAGTGGCTTATGGTCCACAAAGGTGGTGAAAGGACGTCCTTCCAGGAGGAAGCAAAAATGGTGGATGGCCAGAAAAAGGGCGAGCAACTCCTGGTCGAACGTGCTATACACTCTCTCATTCCGCCGTAGTTGACGGCTGAAGAATGCCAATGGCTGCCACGTCCCGTTCACCCACTGCTCTTGCACGGCGCCGATTGTGTAGTCTGACGCGTCGGTGGTGAGGGCGATGGTGGCTCCTGGCAGCGGGTGCGCCAGCATGGTTGCGTTGGCTAAGGCGCTTTTGGTGTCGTCGAAAGCTTGGGCCATGTCGTCCATCCAGTCTACCGGGTTCTTGCCAGTCTTGCCCTTGAGGGCCTCGTATAGGGGCTGCATGAGTAGTGCTGCCTTAGGCACGAAACGGTGGTAAAAGTTTACCATGCCTAGGAATTCCTGCAGGGCCTTAATGCTTTGCGGGCGTGGGATGGATATTACCACCTCTACCTTCGCTTGTAAAGGAACCGCTCCCTCTGCGGTGATGCGATGTCCCAGGAAATCAAATTGGCGCAGGCCAAACTGACACTTGGCTGGGTTGAAAATCAGGCCGTGTTGGCTGAGGCGTCGAAAAAGGGTGCGTAGGTGACAGATATGTTCTTCTTTAGTAGGACTGGCAATTAGGATATCGTCCAGGTAGATGAAGAGGAACTTGTGGCCCCGCAGCACGGAGTCCATCAGGCGTTGGAAAGCCTGGGCAGCGTTCGTTAACCCAAACGGCATTTGCAGAAACTTGAAGAGGCCGAATGGGGTGATGACTGCGGTCTTCTGGACATCCTGTGGGTGCACTAGGACCTGGTGGTAGCCCCGTACGAGGTCGACTTTCGAGAAGACGGTGCTCCCTACCAAATGGGCAGAGAAATCCTGGATGTGGGGGATCGGGTACCGATCAGGAGTGGTGGCGTTGTTTAGGCGTCGATAGTCACCGCATGGTCGCCATCCGCCGCCAGACTTCAGGATGATATGGAGGGGTGAAGGCCAGGGACTATTCAACCGGCGAATAATCCCTAACCGTTCCATGGTCGTGAACTCCGCCTTTGCAACCGCCAGCTTGCCAGGTTCCAGGCGCCGGGCCCGCGCGTGGACTGGGGGACCGTTGGTGGTGATGTGGTGTTCCACACCATGCTCCGTGGCTGTGGAGGAGAACGTGGGTCTTATCAGGTCGGGAAATTCGGCGAGCAGACGAGCGAACTCGTCAGGAGTTGGGAAAGCACAGGCGACGGTGCGCGACGTAGTGTTACTACAGTAACAAGGGATAGAACTGAAAGTTGCCGTGTTGATCAACCGCTGGTTCTTCACGTCGACCAGGAGGCTGTTGGCGCACAGCAAATCCGTGCCGAGAATGGTTTGAGAAAACTTGGCCATCACAAACTCCCAGTGAAAACGTTGCCCGCCGAAGCACACATCCAGTCGCCGTCTGCCGAAGGTCCGAATTGCTCCGTCATTGGCCGCTTCAAGGGCGAGGCCGTGATTCCCTGCCTGCACATCGAGGGCGGACGTGGGTAAAATGCTGCACTGTGCTCCGGTGTCACACAGAAAACGATGACCGGAGAGCGTATCGGTGATGAAAAGCAACTTGCCCGCGTTGCCGATCACCATGGTGGCCGCGGGGCGCCCGTTAGACCCGTTCCTCAGTAGTCGCAGTTGTTTTATTTTTGGGGGAAAGCTGCAGGGAGGGCGGCAATGTCGCGCCTTCGCTCTGAGCTGCGCGTAGTAGGAACACAGCCCAGCAGGCTGATGAGCTGGGGCGGCGTCTGTGGGGGATGGGCGCCTCGTGGCGTTGCAGTGCTGCTGCGTTACCACGAAAATTTTGTCCGCTTCTGCCGCAAGTGCCGCGCAGTCTTCCAACTCGGAACTGGCCAGGGCAGCTTGCACCTGCTCAGGCAGCTGGCTGAGGAATAGTTCACGGAATAGGAAGCATTCCGGTTCTGAGCCCAGGAATGTGAGCATTTGGCTCATCAACTCCGAAGGCTTCGAGTCCCCGAGCCTGGGCATAGTGAGCAATCGACGGGCGCGCTCCAATTTAGTGAGCCCGAAAACTTGCAGCAACCGCGCCTTGAGGGTTTCACACTTGCACTCCGTTGGAGGGTTCTCGAGGAGGCTGACGATCCATGAGGCGGTAGAGCTGTCGAGTGCAGAGACCACATAGAGATATTTGGTCTGATCCGCAATGATGTCCCTCAGGGCGAACTGGGCCTCGACCTGAATGAACCACGAGGCCGCTTGCTGCTCCTAGAACTGCGGTAGCTTCAGCGAAATGGCGTTGGCCTCCATGCTGTGTTCTTTTTGCGAAAAACGTTCACAAAAAACGGGGTCACCAATGTAGGAATTGACGAATTCCTAACCAATAACTGAGGTCGACTCAGGAGATCAATCAAACAGGTCTTTAATGTAAGACTAAACGAGTTCAAACAGTTTGTTGAGATCGATACAGGAGAACCACGAAAACAGGTCTTAACAAGATGGAGATTCCACAAGGACTGCCCGGACAGTCACGTGGTTTGCGACGTGACGTCATCGCATTTGCCCGCGTTTTCCCGTGCTCTTAAAGGGGCCACGCCCCGTACATACAAACACTATATACAAAACACAGTAATGTCTAACACAATGGTACAGGCTTAGGCTGGTGTTAGAACATCGTTGAAGGGAATTATATACAGTTGCCCAGAGTCATTCAGTGGCTCCGCCACAGGATCACCACCACTTTCTCGAGGGCAATTAGAGATGGACCATAAATGCTGGCCTTGCCAGTGATGCCCGCATCCAAGGAACGAATAAAAAAATAAATGAAGCGATTTGGGACGTCATGAGGTTGTGAAAGACAATATATAAATGCAATTGCCTGCACTCGCTGCAGATAACTAGTTGATCATGACATTAATGAGTGTGCAATGCTGATTTGACACACAATCTGCCATTTTTGATGTTGCCCTCTCGTAATCAAGACCAGCTGACCATGCATTAGCAGCAGGAAGGATCCCCCACCAGCGCAATTTAAAGGGATCATCAACAACTTGCAGCTGACTGCTTTTTGATTTATACTGGCTCTGTGTAAGTTTGTGCAACTGTTTGGAGCTTTCTACAGTTGTTTAAAATTGCGAGGTGACAGGGAGTGTTGCTGTAAATGGAGAAGGAATTGCTTCTCATTTAAAGGGTTCTGCTCACACTACTTACCCCCAGTCATGGGGGCTCTACTTGCAGTCCCCCTCACGCTCAAGTGTGACAGGGAGATGGGGTGGAGGCAGTGAAGAAGAGGACAAGATGCTCGCAGAGGGTGGAGGAGGAGGGGCAGGTGGACTCTCAGCAGGAAGCCTTACCCAATTAGGGTCTTCCTCGAGCACTTCTCCTGCCTGCACTTAAGCCAGGAATATGGAAAAAGGACACTCCACTTCACCAAGGAGGTGGTCACAGAACTCTGCCACCTCCTGCAACCAGGCCTGCAGCCTCAGAGCAGGGCGACCACAGCTCTCCCAGTGACCCTTAAAGTCACCGTGGCCCTCAATTTTTTCGCCACCGGATCCTTCCAGTCTGCAGCAGGAGAAATAGCTAATATCTTCCAGTTCGCCATCCATCGCTGCTGCCGGGAGGTTGCAGAGGCTCTGCACTCCAGGGAAGGGATTTCATTGCCTTCTCTCTGAACAGAGAGAAGCAGGAGGAGTGCACATGTGGCATTGCCAGAATAGCAGGAGGAGTGCACACGTGGCTTTGCGGCCAGTGCTAGACCTCTGAATTTCATGGCCTGTGTCTCTTTGGAGGCCTACAATGGGCCCCGATTTTAACTGCGCCCCCCCCGCTCCGCCCCCACCGATCTAACCTGGCCTGCCCTCCATGTTAATATCAAGGCCCATGTGTTAGTGAAGGTGTTTTTCCAAAACAATAATTTGGGCTTTCCTGCATTAATCAGATACCCATAAACGTACGTGATGTACCAATCAGTCTCCTGTGGTGTTGCAAATAGATACAAAAGACATGGGTAATGTTGACAAACTGACAGTCACTGGAGAAGACAATGCATGTCTTCCACTGCATTTTTTTCAGCTGTGCTGGAACAGGAGAAGACGCAGCAGCTTTAATAATTGTGCCGAACTGAGATGATCTATTGCTGCCTGTACCTTCCAGATTCACTGTTTTAACCTTTTATTATACCCAACAACACCAATCACTCCCTAGCAGGAAACATTTGGAAGGGCCAACTCATTAACTCACAGTAACGGCAGCAACTCTTTAACAGAGATTTCATTAACACTCATGAACTGACATTTACAGCAAGCAACTTCTAAAGGGACATCTCATGAACTGAAATGGACAACTTGTGAATCATAGGAGATTAAGAGGAACATATTTTAAAGCTAGAAAATGGCAGTTCTTCAATCTACTGAGGAGATAAATACTGCTGCAATGATGGTACAACTTTTACAGGATCGGGAAAAGAAGCATGACTTTTACTGTTGCAGGGAGGTAGATAAATACTGTTACTTAAGCATGCGAGAAAATTTAAAAAATAAACTTTAACACAAATGGCAGCACAAAGTTTAAAATAGTACCTTTTGCAGGCTATTACAATAGTTTCAAAAGCATGGAAGTTAGAAAGGGTCGCAGCATAAGTGTGTCAACACCCATAAGAAGGTGCCTCACACATTACCAGCACATATCTGATAATGGCCAACCACCAGTGTGGAATAAGAAAATCTTCCCCTGATATCTAATGAGGAGTTGGCTCTAAAATCTATACATTTAAAAATGCTGCATCTCGTGTACATCCATCACAATTCAAAGCATGATAACATCACACTACGTCACACAAGAAAAGTAGGCCTCAATATTTTTCTGAAGCCAGCTTTCGAGCGAGGGGCTGGAATTGCGTGGGGAAACGCAGATGTCAACTGAGCGGGATGGAATCTGTGATCTAAACTGAATTGTACCAATTAATTTTGACATCCCAGTTTTGTGTCTCCAAGCTGCACAGTGGGTGTGATGCACACCCACAAGACACAAACTCTGATGTATTTAAAGGGAAATTGGAGGTGTTCAAGATGGATGGTGGAAACTGAAAGGATTCGCAAATTTCATGTCTCCCCTGAAGATTTACTTCAGGCTTATGTGGAGAAACCCTGGCTGGACTGAGTTTAAAATCCAGGGCTCCAGGGCCCAACAAGATGGCTACGGTCAGCCTCATGGCCAAGGCCTGCAAAGTTCAGGCTTGGACTGACAAAGAAGGAATGTTCCAGAAATTAGAAGGCAGACAGGCCTTCTGCATTTATGTATGAGAAGCAAACAGTGGCATTCAGGCCTCTGATTAAAACCCATCAAGGCCGTTTGCACAGATAATCAACGGGTAATAGCTGCATTCAGACCTTCGTTAGCTGACTTCAACACTGTTTGGAAACGATCAACAGGGCATTAAAACTGGAATGGCCCCATCACAAGACCAGTTACACAAAGGGAAACACTTATGGGATGTTGAAAAACCGATTAATCGGCCATCCAGGTCGATGGGCCCAGAACGGTTTCCTTTGTATAGACTTCAACACGTCCAGGTCAGACAAAGAAACAGGCTGATCTGGCGAGTGATAAGGGCTCCCAGAAAGGGGTATAAGTAGTCCCTCGGGAAGCCATATCTCTCTCTCTCTCTTGCCTGGACTCCGGTGCCCTGCCTTACTATCAAGAAGATCGACGACGAAGAGCCCATCCAAGGGAAGCAGGATACCCGCAGTTACATTTTAAATCACTGGGGTATCTCTGCTCTGGGCAGTGAAAACCCTAAAAACATCGGCAGGCAATGGGGCACGGAGCAGGCGTTCTAACATCCGAGACTGGTGAGCATAAACTTTCTGGCCCATCGCAAGACAACTTAGATAGGTGTAAAGGGGGGGGAGTTAAGGGGATTGATAAAATTGTCATTTTAGTCATTTTCCCTCAATGTGTCCATTTCTCCTCCCCCGCTAAGCGTAATTGTGTTACATACATAGTGATTTTCTCTGTAAAGTGTTTATTTTTCCCTATATTTAATAAACATTGGTTTTCTTTGCACCAAACCACTGGTCTCGTTTTATTTATATCGCTGCTCGTAATAAGTCCGGTGGTCAGAACCAGAGGGGAAGCGATTCAAACTGCACGGGGCTGGAGGAGCTCAGATATGCCTGACTGGCCAGACACAAACCCCAAACCAAAACCCCCTACAGAAATGGCGACCGTGGCAAGGACATCGGCAACAGTATGCGATATAACAGACAGTGGTGCGGAGGGAGAAACCGCAATGGAAGAGAGGTTGTCCACTTATGTGTGTAGAAAGGTTAATATCGCCAAGAAATGGGTGGGCGCTATGTTAAAGCCGAGCGTCTCATAGACGCCGCCGCCCAGTGGACGGCGAGTTAACAGCACAAGAGGGCAATTGGAAAGGTAGTCTGGTTAATGTGCTATAAGAAACAGGTCCTAGTGCTGGACAGAGTTGTAGCAGCACAGGCTGCCAAGCTCAAGAAATTGGCCCTAGAAATGCAGGATAAGTTTGCAGCGGAAGAGAAGGTGCTAGTGGCGCTTCAGGCTTTAAGCCAAGAAAGAGAGCAGACGGCCAAGGAATACCAGGCAAAAGTAGAGTGTCTGGAGGCCCGGGCTGTCGAGGTGCAATGGGAACATCAGGCAAGGGTAGAGCGCCCAGATTACCAGACTGCTGAAAGTAAAGCCAGCGCTAGGTGCAAGATGGAGCACTTAGAATACCAGGTTAGAGAGGCGAGGGGCAGTGAGGTAAGGCTACAGGACACAATTTGCGACCTTACCTAAAAATTAAAAGAGCAGGAGGAGAAAGTAAGGGAGGTAAAGGCAGCATATAAGCTAGCCTGCGACCGGGGGTTCGAGGAGGCAAATCACGGGCCCTGTAGGGAGGAGATAGAAAGCTTGGGCATGGCCTTGTCGAGGGCGAAGGGGATGATATGCCTCATCAGCCCGAAGGGGGGCCAGTCGGACTTTACTGGCAACCCAAACCGAACCTTCCCACAGGCAGCACCCAGGACAAAGTTGGCTAGGGAGTCAGAGGTCCCACGGCCGCCACCCATAGCTCCGAGTTTTCAGGACGTCTGGCAGCAAGGGGGGGTGGAGGATGAAGTGGTAGGGGAAGCACAGCAGGCCCTGCTAGATAGGCGGGGACCAGGACTGGTGTACCCCCTCCGGAAACGGAGGTACAGCCCGCCCGTTGATGACGAGGACCCAGGGGCCATCCAAAATCAGTTTGTGGTGCCGCATGGCACCCAACAGCTCAGGGCCATGGTTAGCCACATCCCCAAGCTCACCGAAAAGGGAGACCCCTCTCTGCACTTCAGGGAGATAGAACAGGCAGCGTGCATCAATGACTGCGATGACGCAGAGCAAGCTAAGATGCTGCTGTTTTCGCTGGGGAGTAATCTCCTCCAGACCCTATCTGATGAATGTAAAAAGGGGCAGAAGGATTATGATGATTTGAGGAATGAGATATTGGAGGCCATGGGACTCAATGACGGTAGTCCGTTCGCCCAGGTGGAAAAAACGGTACAGCTCCCAGGGGAGTCCCCGCAGGCATTCGCAGACAGGCTGTGGCCAGTCTACCGGAGCGCATGCCCGGGAATGCCAGCACGGGCATTACTGAACCAAGTTCAATTGACCCACTGGCTCCGTTGTCTAATGACAAACTGCCTGCCCCAAATCCGAGCCCAGGCTGCGGCCTGGTTTGACCCTGGTAGCCCCCAGACCACCGAGGAAATGGTGATCTGCCAGCTCACGATAGCATTTAAAAATACAAGGGGTATTGAGACGCACCAACCCAAGGGGAAAGTCCATGAGGTTAAACCTGGGGGCCAGAATAAGAAAGAGTGGCACCAGGAGGGGAACCGTCCCTCCCAGGATAAGTTAAATTATTACGGGTGCAGGAAGGAGGGCCACTGGTGCAAGGATTGTAAGAATCCCTGGAAGGAGAATAAGGGGAAGAATTCATCAGCCCCAGCCCAAAAGGCAGAGCCAGGTGTCCCTCCCGCTGCGATCGAGCCACTCTTGGAGTCAATACGATCTTTCTTCCTGACCAACTAGGGGAAAATAGCAGCCACCACCAGTGCTTTGACCCCGTCTGCCCCATCCCACTCCCAGCAATGACTCGAGCCAGCGCAGCCTGTCGACCTGTGTCCTCGCGAAAACGCTGAGGGGAGCAGGCCCTATGTTAGGATGGGGGTGAAGACGGTGCAGGGGAGCTATTCGGTGGACACTGGAGCTTCCAGCACGGTGGTCCATTCGGAAGACCCGACCAATTCACCCCAGTCTAACAAGGTCCCATTTAGCTTAATGGGACCCACAGGGAATGAGCAGGCTGGGGAAAGGTCAAAACCTTTGGCCATAGGTTTAGGATCCCTCCATACCACATGGGAGGGTAACCAAAAGACCGACGAGGTGGCCAAGCAGTGGGACAGGGAAGGAGAGTTCTGGGACCCCTGTAGAGCAGGCCTGGTAGCAGCAATCCGAGACAAGGGAGGCACACAGTGGGTAGCTTTGGCCCCGGACCAAAAGCAGGTCCAAGCCCAAGATTCCGCCTTTAAGTTCGCCCTGGTAAGGAGAAAGAATTTAGAACAGGGTTACTGGCAGGCTGCTAGTTATATTAAACAATGTAAGTTGTTTAAACCCGAAAAGAAAGAGCAGCCAGTTGGGACAAGGTCTGAGGATAGAGATCCTCAGGCCGCAGCGGGTACAAGCTCACAGGCTGCACAGGCAGGCGCTGTGGCTTGTGTCAGGGGAGGAGCAATTCCGCCCACCGTTCAGGACACTCCCCCAATCCTCCGGGATTCAGGTGGGGAGGAGTCCGAGCGCGAGAATCCCGCCCCCGACCCAGGTTTGGAACCTGGGGGCGGAGACTCACAACCTGCTGCAACAGGCAGCTAAAGTTTACCTGCCCTCAGCCCAAGTTTGGGAGAGGTGAAACCTGAGGGAGAGGACCCCCAGCCACCGGTCGTGGAAAACCCACAGACTGCGCTAGAAAAGGCTGCGGTCCGAGCCAAAGGTCCACCCGCCAAGAAAACCTCACCTGTAGCCCTCCCTAGAAGGTCCCCTCGGACACCCCAGCCCAGAAAGGTATGGTCACCGACTCCCCAGCTTAAAATGACAACCTCCCGAGTTAAAGAGAAGTCGGAAAACAAAGGTCCCCAGCCAGCAGCCATAAGCTGCGAGGGACCAGAGTGGAGGTCAGTGCAGCCACGCCGCAGGGAGCAGCCTGCAGCAGCCCAAACAGGGATTAGGCTGGCCGCCCAGAGACGGGTGGCAGATGTATATAGTTTAGGTAGTATAATTTTAAGTGATGTGCATAGAGGATTAAGTTAGGGTGTTTAATTTAATTCTAATTAAGGTGATGGTTAGTTTTAAGTAATCTGCTCAGAGTATGTACATTTGAGTCAATGTCACAAGACCCAACCATGCTTCACCCAAGCCAACGAATCTCTAGGGAACCTGGCTGTGTGCTTCTATATCTGTTACAGGAAAATTTACGGAATGAAGGGGGGCGTAAACCTACTCGCCCTGATAGGACTGAGATTCGGAAGGAGAGGTGGCGTGGAGGATTCCCACCTCTATGGGTGCTCCGTAGACACAGCACCGATAGCGATCGATGGGAGCGGCGAACGGGATGCAGAGGAGAATTTTACCAATTATGGGAATAGTAGTCAGAATGCCGGTTATGGGTAGGACAGCCCAACCCGCCCCGGTATACAGGGTGGAGAACATTGGAATCATTCAAGGGGGTGCAAAAACTTGTTTTGCAGCCGTCCCGCCCTATGTCATAAAGTGGGAGCACGCTATGATGGGTACTGACCACTCGGGGTGCCGTAGCCGGGGAGCACACATCATCCTGTGTCCCCAGAACTTGAATGCCTATTCGAAATCACAATGCGGGTTCAGAGCTGCTGACGCGAAACCTATAAATTGTACCATGGAAGCCATGGCACAAGGCCATGTTACCCCACAGGTAGCATATATAGGAGGTGGGACATATTGCGTCACCACAGGAGCGTCTCATTACCAGCACGGACAGCACAGCTGGTGCGCGGTGAGTGACAGCAGTTTCTGCTTCAAACCCGAGGCAGAAGTTCAAGTGGCACAGGTACAAATTGTCCCCATTCCTGAACCATCCACTGTTCACCTCACTGTGGAGGAGAATTTAACTCACCTCCAGAAATATGTCGCCCATTTCGGTTACCCGATTCCCCCTCTCCCAGAGCACCTTACCAAATTATTAAAAGCCATCCTAGTATCGCAAAAGCACTTCTACACTTTGGAACAGAAGACTGTACAGATAGGGGCCGACATTTTAGATATCATGACCCCGCACTGGTGGGACGTTTTTGAGAGTATAGAGTTCCCCTCCTGGATTCGAATGGTGTCCCACATCTTAGTAGTCTGCCAGCTAGGGATCGTCCTCTACCTGGTCTGTGTCTCCTCTAAGTAAGGGGAATGTATGTGTCGAGGGATCATGGATAGATAAATATAGGGGATGGTTGCTTGTGGGGGGTCAGAAATTTGCTCACCTTGATTGAATACTACAAGCAAGTTTCAGTATCCTCGGGGGACTGAAAGGATTCGCAAATTTCATGTCTCCCCTGAAAATGTACTTCTGGCTTATTGGAGAAATCCTGGCTGGACTGAGTTTAAAATCCAGGGCTCCAGGGCCCAACAAGATGGCTACGGTCAACCTCATGGCCAAGGCCTGCAAAGTTCAGGCTTGGACTGACAAAGAAGGAATGTTCCAGAAATTAGAAGGCAGACAGGCCTTCTGCATTTATGTATGAGAAGCAAACAGTGGCATTCGGGCCTCTGATTAAAACCCATCAAGGCCGTTTGCACAGATAATCAACGGGTAATAGCTGCATTCAGACCTTAGTTAGCTGACTTCAACACTGTTTGGAAACGATCAATGGGGCATTAAAACTGGAATGGCCCCATCACAAGACCAGTTACACAAAGGAAAACACTTATGGGACGTTGAAAAACCGATTAACCGGCCATCCAGGTCGATGGGCCCAGAACGGTTTCCTTTGTATAGACTTCAACACGTCCAGGTCAGACAAAGAAACAGGCTGATCTGGCGAGTGATAAGGGCTCCCAGAAAAGGGTATAAGTAGTCCCTCAGGAAGCCATATCTCTCTCTCTCTCTCGCCTGGACTCCGGTGCCCTGCCTTACCATCAAGAAGATCGACGACGAAGAGCCCATCCAAGGGAAGCAGGATACCCGCAGTTACATTTTAAATCACTGGGGTATCTCTGCTCTGGGCGGTGAAAACCCTAAAGACATCGGCAGGCACCGGGGCACGGAGCAGGCGTTCTAACATCCGAGACTGGTGAGCATAAACTTTCTGGCCCATCGCAAGACAAATTAGATAGGTGTAAAGGGTGGGAGTTAAGGGGATTGCTAAAATTGTCATTTTAGTCATTTTCCTCGATATGTCCATTTCTCCTCCCCTGCTAGGTGTAATTGTGTTACATACATAGTGATTTTCTCTGTATAGTGTTTATTTTCCCCTATTTTTAATAAACATTGGTTTTCTTTGCACCAAACCATTGGTCTCATTTTGTTTATATCGCTGCTCGTAATAAGTCCAATGGTCAGAACCAGAGGGGAAGCGATTCGAACCGCACGGGGCTGGAGCAGCTCAGATACGCCTGACTGGCCAGACACAAACCCCAAACCAAAACCCCCTACAACACACAGCAATGATGCCTTGCTGGAATTACTGCTGAGCACAGTCAGGAGCAGGAAGGATATATTTTTCCCCAGAAATGGGAGGAAGAAACCTGCTGCTCTCACCAAGAAGGCATAGTTGGAGGTAGCTGAGGAGGTGAGCAGCAGAGGTGTGCCCTGGTCATGGATGCAATGTCAGAAGTGGTTTAATGACCTAACCATGTCAGGAAAAGTGAATACATTTGCTGATTCAACTACATCCTGTAGATTAAGCACCACCCCACCCTCCCCCGCTTCACTCTGTCTTGCCAAGCATACCACATTACATCACTCCTCACACCCACTCAACCTTCAGCAGCATCACTCATCACACCTACTCAACTTTCAGCTGCATCACTCCTCACACCCACTCAACTTTCAGCTGCATCACTCCTCACACCCACTCAACTTTCAGCAGCATCACTCCTCACACCCACTCAACTTTCAGCAGAATCACTCATCACACCTTCTCAACTTTCAGCAGCATCACTCCTCACACCCACTCAACTTTCAGCAGCATCACTCATCACACCTTCTCAACTTTTAGCAGCATCACTCCTCACACCCACTCAACTTTCAGCAGAATCACTCATCACACCTTCTCAACTTTTAGCAGCATCACTCCTCACACCCACTCAACCTTCAGCAGCATCACTCCTCACACCCACTCAACATTGAGCAGCATCACTCCTCACACCCACTCAACTTTCAGCAGCATCACTCCTCACACCCACTCAACCTTCAGCAGCATCACTCCTCACACCCACTCAACTTTCAGCAGCATCACTCCTCACACCTACTCAACATTTAGCAGCATCACTCCTCACACCCACTCAACTTTCAGCAGAATCACTCATCACACCTTCTCAACTTTTAGCAGCATCACTCCTCACACCCACTCAACTTTCAGCAGCATCACTCCTCACACCCACTCAACATTTAGCAGCATCACTCCTCACACCCACTCAACTTTCAGCAGCATCACTCCTCACACCCACTCAACATTTAGCAGCATCACTCCTCACACCCACTCAACTTTCAGCAGCATCACTCCTCACACCCACTCAACATTTAGCAGCATCACTCCTCACACCCACTCAACATTTAGCAGCATCACTCCTCACACCCACTCAACTTTCAGCAGCATCACTCCTCACACCCACTCAACCTTCAGCAGCATCACTCCTCACACCCACTCAACTTTCAGCAGCATCACTCCACACACCTACTCAACTTTCAGCAGCATCACTCCTCACACCCACTCAACTTTCAGCAGCATCACTCCTCACACCCACTCAACTTTCAGCAGCATCAGTCCACACACCTACTCAACTTTCAGCAGCATCACTCCATGCACCTACTCAACTTACAGCAGCATCACCCTGCATTCTCTTTCTATGTACTTCATCACCTCCCCATGTATCCATCCATTGCCATCACTCACCCCATTCCTTATGCAATGTGATGCATCTGTCTCATTGTCACCGAATGCATTGCATCTGTCGAGTGAATACCTGACCTTCACTCACTCACAGGTCTGTTTTCTCGCCTATAGTAATCTGGGATGTTATGATTAAGGTTATCCATCAGGTGGTGCTGTAGCTAGTGCTGCTACTGGTTAAGGTCAGCGGAGGTGGAATGAGAGGATGCAGGCCTGTATGTTTGTTACGCAGTTGTTAAATAAAGTAAACAGACTAATTCTAATATCTTGCCTCTTCGAATTCCTTGTTTCCCTACATGGATTTATCACATTTCGCGATGAGGTAAAAGGACACTGAATAAAGAGGAGAAGTCTGCCGGGACTTTTAAAAAAACAAACTCAGGAGCTAAAGTTAGCTACCAATTGGATGAGAGCATGGCTGCCATGGTAGGAACGGTCTCCGCTTTTGATATTCAAGCACAAACCTGGGAGGAATACTGTGAAGTTTTGGGTTATTTCTTCGAAGCAAATGAAATAAATGATGCTGGAAAAAGGAAAGCCATTCTGCTTAGCTCAGTGGGAAGCCAAACCTACAGTTTGCTGAAGAATCTGCTCAGTCCTGAAAAGCCTGGAGACAAATCAATTGTTGAATTAGTGGCCTTGCTAAAAGAACATTTCAACCCTAAGCCTAGTGAGATTGTACAGCGGCTCAAGTTTAATTCAAGGAACAGAAAAGAGGAAGAGAGTGTAATGGACTATGTAGCGGTGTTACGTAAATTAGCACAAGATTGCAATTCGGGGAACAACCTGAAGGAAATGCTGAGAGATAGGCTAGTTTGCGGAATAATGGACGACCGAATGCAGCGTAGATTATTATCCGAGACTGGGCTTACTTATGAAAAAGCATTGGAACTTGCTCAAGCCATAGAGACAGCGAACCGAGATATAAAAGAATTACAGGGTTCAGACAGGGCTAATGCTGCAGGTCAGGTTATTGTGCACAAGTTAAACATGCGTCAGAAACCACAACGTGAGCATGTGAAGGCATGTTATAGATGCAAGGGCGATCACCTGGTGAGTGAATGCCAGTTTCTGGAGGAAAAGTGCCACAAGTGTGGGAAACAAGGACACATAAAATGAGCATGCAGGGCAAAATCACCTGTGGAGGAATCCAAACCAAAAGGGGGAGGAAAGCAAAACCAAGGAAGAGAAGTGAAAAAACATGGAGCGCACCACATCAGCGGGGAAGCTGAGGAAGAAGAGGACATGTTCATAATGTATAGCATGTTAGAGAACATTCCAAAAGTGGTTCCTATCACCTTGCAACTGACAGTAAATGTCTCTAAGGTGAGCTTTGAAGTTGATACAGGGTGTGGTGTAACCATAATGAACAGGGCAGAGTACTCAAAATTGTGGAACCGTGCAAAAGTTCCAGAGTTAAAGTCTTGCTCTCTGCATCTTAAAGCATATACAGGTGAAGCACTAGCGACATTAGGTGCAGCTAATGTAACTGTGCAACACAGGGACACAGTGGAACAGCTACCTGTAGTTATAGTATCGGGTACCGGACCAAACCTGTTAGGTCGGGGCTGGATAAAAGAACTTAAATTAGACTGGGGAGCAGTAAATCAAATAGATGAGGGCAAACAGTTGATTTTGCAAGAAGTGTTGAGTGAACATGAGAATGTGTTCAAGGAGGAGCTTGGCACATTTAATGGCCCCCTGGCTAAGATTTATGTAGACAAGGAGGCACCACCAAGGTTTTTTAAACAACGACCTGTGCCTTATGCCATGAAACCAAAGGTAGAGTGTGAGCTTGACCGTCTATTGAGAGAGAACATACTGGAGCCAGTGAAATATTCAGAATGGGCAGCTCCCATAGTACCTGTTTTAAAACCGGACAATTCGGTAAGACTCTGTGGAGATTATAAATTGACAGTCAATTGGGTGTCCAAACTAGAGCAGTATCCTATTCCCAAAACAGAGGATCTCTTTGCAAACCTGGCTGGAGGAAAGAAATTCACAAAGTTGGATATGAGTCATGTATACCTGCAGATTACACTGGATGACGAATCAAAGAAGTATATGTTAACATAAATACACACAAGGGCGGGTTTACATATAACTGCTTACCATTTGGTGTCTCATCTAGTCCAGCTATCTTCCAGAGGACAATCGAAGGAGTACTGCAAGGGATTCCACATGTTTCCATCTATCTGGATGATATTCTGGTGACGGGAAGAACCAACCAGGAGCATCTGAGCACTCTGAGAGAGGTACTACAGTGTTTGGAGAGGGCAGGGTTACAGCTCAAGAGGAGTAAGTGCACTTTCCTGGGGAATGAGGCAGTGTTCCTGGGACACAGAGTGGACACCACCGGGCTCCATCCAATCAAGGAGAAGGTACAAGCACTGCAGGACGTCCCTGCTCCTACCAATGTGGCTGAGTTAAAAGCTTACCTGGGACTGCTGAACTATTATAACAGGTTTTTACCAAACTTGTCAACAGTGTTAGCACCTCTTCACAAACTATTGCGCAAGGAGACACAGTGGCAGTGGGGAGAGGAGCAGGGGGTTTCATTTGAACAGTCCAAGAAACTGATGCTGTCGTCGGATGTGCTGGTTCACTACAATGAAGAGGAAGACATCATTCTCTCTTGTGAAGCTTCACCTTTAGGGGTGGGGGCAGTTCTTTCACACCGCATGAAAGATGGAACTGAAAGACCAATAGGGTTTATATCCTGAACTCTAACACCAGCGGAAAAAAACTATTCCCAGTTAGACAAAGAGGGGTTAGCAGTAATGTTTGGGTTACAGAGGTTCCACAAGTACATATATGGCAGGAAGTTCACCATATGCACCAATCATAAACCTCTTCTCTCTCTTTTCAATGAAATGAAAGCAGTTCCACAGATGGTGTCACCCCGGATCCAGAGGTGGGCCATGACGTTGAGGGCATATGAGTATGTCATCATCTACAAGGTGGGCAAGTACCATGGGAACGGAGATGCCTTGAGCTGTCTTCAACTGCCAGGCACACCTATCCTTGCAGCTCCAGAGGACAGAGTTTTGATGTTGGAGGACACTGACATGGCACTTGTGACTGCAGAGCAAGTAAGAACATGGACAGGTAAAGATCCAGTACTGCCTAGAGTTCGAGAATATGTGGTGAGGGGATGGCCACAGCATCCGGAAGGGACTGACTTCACACCCTACAGTGTCAGGAAAACAGAGCTGAGTGTGCAGGATGGTTGCATGTTGTGGGGAGCACATGTGATTATTCCACAGCCAGCACAACAGTCTATCCTAGAGCAACTACATCAGTGTCATCCTGGGGTGTCGCGTATGAAAGCCTTGGCTAGGAGTTACTTGTGGTGGCCAAAGCTAGATGAGGAGATAAAAAATCTAGTCAAGACATGCAGCACTTGTCAGGTATACAGGAAGGCACCAGTAGCTGCTCCTCTCCACCCCTGGGAGTGGCCGGATAAACCATGGAGAAGATTGCACTTAGATTATGCGGGTCCATTCATGGGGAAGATGTTGCTCATAATCATTGATGCACATTCCAAATGGATGGATGTTTATCCTGTAAAATTCTGCTTCCTCCACTCCTACTATAGACTGCCTGCGTCTGAGCTTCAGTAATCAAGGGCTACCGGAGATCGTGGTAAGTGACAATGCCACTTGTTTTTTGAGTACAGAGACAAAAGAGTTCATGAGAAACAATGGCATAGTGTAGGTGACCTCGGCTCCATATCATCCGTCCTCAAATGGACTTGCGGAGAGAGCCGTACAAACATTTAAAGAGATGATTAAAAAAAGTGCAGAAGGGAGTTTAGCAGCCAATGTGTCACGGGTTCTGTTCAGCTACAGAATAACACCTCAATCCACCACAGGACTCTCTCCTGCTGAGATGTTATTAGGTCGTAGACTATGCTCCACTCTTGACCTTATCCACCCAGACTTAAAAAGGAAAATGGAAAACAGACAAAACAAACAAAAAGAGAACCATGACAAAAGAACAAAGAGCCGAAGTTTTGGAGAAGGAGATGCGGTCCTTACCAGGAATTTCAGTTATGGACCAAAGTGGATTCCTGGCTTCATAGACTCAATGACAGGTCCAGTATCATAAAAGGTCATGTTGGGAGATGGTAGTGTAGTACGCAGACATGTAGATCAGATACTTACCAGACAAGGGGAAATTGAAATTGAGGTTCCAGATGCAATGGCTGAGGACAGGTTTGCCCCCAGTTATCCAAGTGCATCTGTGGTGCCACCACCGTGGACAGAGAAAATTCCACAGGAACCCATTCGTCAAGAGGGAACCATCGTTGCCGAGTCAGATACTCTGAGCACTGCTCAGGAGCAGCTGATGGCTTCACCACAAACAAGCAGGGACTTTACTGTGAAACGTTCACAAATTTCTCGCAAGCCACCAGAGAGATTGGTACTGACCTGTTAGATTCGTCAAGTATTGAACATAGTGAATGGAGACTTCTTATGTGACCCTTAGGAATGGTTGTTTGTTAAGAAATTCATACTGAAATCTTAAGGGGGGAGGAATATAGTAATCTGGGATGTTATGATTAAGGTTATCCACCAGGTGGTGCTGTAGCTAGTGCTGCTACTGGTTAAGGTCAGCGGAGGTGGAATGAGAGGATGCAGGCCTGTATGTTTGTTACGCAGTTGTTTAATAAAGTACACGGGCTAATTCTAATATCTCGCCTCTTCGAGTTCCTTGTTTCCCTACATGGATTTATCACATCGCCCCTTATAGAAGAGAGCACAAAACACAAGGGAGAGGACTGGAGGTGGGCCGCCACAAATAGTACAGCTCACAGATGCAAAGGAGGATGCTGTGGAGGTAAGTGGCACATCTGTGTCTTTCTCAATCGGAGATGGAGAGACAGGAAGCTTACAGATAGCTGGTGACAGAATTACAAATATCTTTGACACGCATATGCTGACTGTATTTCATTAATGACTGAACGAAGTGAAGACTAAGTATGGTAATTGGCAAGATTGTCATACCTAAATCATATGCATTTCTTTTGTCTTCCAGGGTTTTCACACGTGCAGCAAATGTCGCAGGACATCCATGAGGACAATTCCTCAGAGGACCTCATTCCTTCTGAGGCTACACCATCACGGGCATCCAGCCATGCACTAGCGCTTTGGTGGGTCCACTTCAACAGCTAGTTGGGTTTTCACCTGGTGATTCACACTTCACAAGTGAGCACGAGCAGACACTCGTGGCAGGGACAGCTGTGGAGATTCTGTGTCAGGGCATGAAATGCTCTCCAAGCTCTGCTCAGCTGGACACAGATGCTGAACCCTGGGTTCTATTGTTGAGAATAAGGATAATAGAGGTGCATCAGCAATTTAGCCAGCTACTGACAGACGTGCCATGCACACTCTACGATTGTGGAGAGGATGGTGGAGTCCAACTCGATCACTAGTGGATTGGTGGCGTAGGGAATTATGAGAATGTTGTCCATGGAGAGAGTACTCCTTCATGAAGCTTCAAACATGACTATGAAATGAGTCCATGCAGGCCGTGACCATAGCCATGCAAACTTTGGATGCCAACTTGTCGGCCGCCTTGACCGGAATGAAAGATACCTTGGGGGAGAAATTCAGTATCGCCCTGTTTGGGGCGCCGTTATCGGCCGTGCGCAAAATTTAGCGCCTGGCACAAATTATCGCCTCCGATGGCAAACTTGGCTTTTATTGCCCCTGGAGTTGATTGGAGTGCTAAATCAGGCGCTACACACCTCTCTTAAGGCACTAAGGCCGAGGAGCGAGGCGCTACCTCAGAGCACGGGCGCAGCGCAGGTGCTGTCAGTTACCGATTGAACACAGACACACTGGCGTTGGTCAGTTCTTAAAGGGGAGGGTCGATCTTGCTCTCCAGCCACACCCTGCTCATTGGAGCCTTGAATTTCGGCCTGGACAGACCTGTGCCTAAATCTTCCAGCCAAGGACTATGGAGAGGGCCAGGGAGCGAGCACAGCACTTCAGCGAGCGGGCCTTGGAGGCTCTGGTTGGCCCGGTGGAGCGCAGAAGATCTATACTGTACCCAGAGAGTGGCAGGAGGCCTTTGCCACGCGAGTACAGAAGAGTGTGGAGGGAGGTGGCTCAGAGCGTCTCAAGGAGCATGGTGCCCAGGACCCATATCCAATGTAGAAAAAAGTTCAACGACCTCACTCGGGTCGTCAGGGTGAGTGGGTTTTTTCAAAACCTCTCCATCCCTCCATCTCAACCTCACTTTATGGCCAGAGAGTCTTAAAAGCCCCAATGCACAACACTCATCCAACACCTATGGCCCTTTCATCAAACGCACATGCACATTCCACACTTTGCATACAGCACGTGCTATTCAACTATGGGATGCACATCAGGCAAGACCATGGCTGCATACAGTAAGGGCTATTCAACAATGGGAGGCACATCAGGCAAGATCATGGCTGCATACTGTAAGGGCTATTCAACTATAGGAGGCACATCTGGCAAGACCATGGCTGCATACAGTAAGGGCTATTCAACTATGGAAGGCACATCAGACAAGACCATGGCTGTATATTTACTCAGACGCTGTCCTTTTTCTTGCAGGCCAAGCTATCTCATGATAGGAGACAGCAGCAACGGACGGGTGGAGAGTGGCCTCAGTTGCAACCCCTCAGCGATCTTGAGGTGCGCGTCCAGAGGATAGGGCAAGCTGGGTGAGATGCCGACCCCGTTCTGGACAGCAATGGTAAGGTCATCACCTTTTTGTCCTCTCTCTTGTTCCTCACAACACCAGCCTTTGACACTTTCAATCCAACTTACTAAATTGCTGTACTCGTTCCTCCCTTAATGCCACCCTGTCCTCATGCTAAAGCCGCTCTTGTACCTCCCTGCTTTCAGATGGTGATTCACCAGTTGAGGAGAAAGGCCCTCAAGCTGCCAGTGGGAGTGAAGGTGAGGAGGAAGAGGAAGCCGGAGTATCAGCGCCACCCTCTCCCGAGGAAGCCCATGCCCACACTGGGAACACGCCTTCCCTGGAGGGGAGTAGGGGGGAATGGTCTGATGAGGGTGAAGCTCCAGGACCCAGTGGGCTGCAGCAATGTGATGGGGGTAGGGATGCTCGGGGGCCTTCTCCCTGGAGGGAGAGTATGCCATCGAGTCCTACTGCACTGGACGCAGAGGAGGAGCGGCTCCTCGCTGAAATGAACACCCAGGTGGTGCAGAGGCACAATGAGCTCATGGGTGCAGTGGGAAGGGTGCCCAAATGCATTGAATTACTCGCAAGGAGTGTGGAGCACTTTGCTGTAGCACAGGCGGATGCCACGCAACTGCTTAGTGCTGCAATGCAGTCACTGGCTGCCATGAGCCCATCTCAGACTGCCCTCATGCAGACTCAGATTGAGGCCATGCGAGCACTGACTGCTGCCATCCTCGCTGGTTTGGACACATTTCCCTGGGGCTCTCACCACACCGCAGCAGGCCAGCAATCTGTGTTCCAGCAGATTGCTCCGGATGCTGAGGTGCTGCCCCGTGGGAGTGCCAGTGTGTCAGTCAAGCAGGGAGTTGCTGTCCTCTCTCAAGATGACAGCATTCCTGCTGCCACCACTGTCACTTCTCCACTGCACTTGCCACCGCCTGTAGGACAGACTGCTGCCGCCCATGCAGAGTTGGTGCAGTCTGCAGCCGGGCCCTCCAGGCCCAGAGCTGGTCGAGACTGTCCTTCAATGGCATCTGCAGTCTCAGTTTGTGACAATCAGCAGCCTTCCACCAGCCTTGCTGCAGCCACTGGGGTCCCATTATGGAGGAGCTGTAGGGTGGGAAGGGGGCAAGTGCGCAAGAGAAGGAGATCACCTTCGAAGGGCAAAAGGTAGGAGGTGTGACAAAATGTTGGCCATTTTTTTATTAAAGGCCGAGATTCGTGGTCAAATTTTTTTACTGTTTTGGACATTGTCTCCAGGTTGTGAGAGCCAGTTATGTTAATGACTTTTTTTTGTGTTTCTTTCTATTAGTTTGTCATGCGGAAATGACACACACAGAGTTTGTAAAATAAATACGTTTTTGTATTCAAAATGTAAATGTTTTATCTTTGTAATCATTGTTTCCTTGACCGGCTTAGGGGTTGCGGGTTGGTTTCATTCAGGTTGTTCACAATGGCAGAAGCCATTTCCTCAGAAGGGGCCTAGAAGCGGTTTGCTATCAGTCTTTGACGGACAGCCCTTCCAGATTCTACATTGTGGGCCTCCCTCCCGCCTTGGGGCTGCTGATGATCATCCTCCACATCTTCCACCTCTTCTTCCTCATCCTCCTCTGCTGGTGCTCCAAGGCCTGGTGGCATTGGCTGGGTCCTGAGAATTGCCAGGTTATGCAGCATGCAGCACACAACAACGAAGTGGGAGACTCGCTCAGGCGAGTACTGCAGGGTTCCTCCAGAACGGTCCAGACAGCGGAACCATTGCTTGAGCACGCTGATTGTGTGCTCAACGATGTTCCTGGTGTTATGTCCATGTATAATCAGACACAGACTGCGGAGAACGGTACAAACGGTGTTTACTCAACGTGGCTCAGACTGCAACTGAACTGCACAGATTACTACTCAACGTTATATACAGGTGTGGTCACTGCCGTTACTACAGTATACATGAGCTATAAAAAGTAGTTCTCCCCCTTAAAGGTACATACATTACAATTCCTCCCCTTTTAGATTAACAGTACCATAACACTCATTTAACAATTAAATATCAAACTAATTACAATTAACACTTTTAACATGCAACATTAGCTGAAAATAGTCTATTTATAAATCAGTCTTTGGGGAGGCTTCCTGATCCTTTCTGGATAGTGCCTTTCCCGAGTGTCTTGCTCTTGGTGCAGAGGCAATTCTGGCCCCCTGTCGTCAGTTGGTTCATCAGCTTCCGATGCTACTGTTTCTGGGGTAGATGCTACATGTACATCGGGTTCATCACCAGGTACGTATGGGCGAGGCGTGGGGTTGACTTATTCCTGTGGCTCTAGGATCTGGTCAGCATGGCGTCTCATGATGCTCTCCCCAACGTCCACTGTGTACATTAGTGGGCCCTGCAGTGTGCATTTCGTTCCTGTCTGCCATTTTTCTGTTCGGTAGTCGCGGGCCAAGGCTGGTTGCCCTACATTGAAGCTCCTTGTTGGCTTCTCATGGATGTGCTGGAATTGCTTACTCTCAACATCTCTTCGTACGTTTGGTCTGAGCAAATCCAGGCGAGATCTTAACCTTCGGTTAAAGAACATCATGGCTGTGGCCTGGTTGGTGACTGCATGTGTTGCATTCCGGTAGGCGAACAGGAAATTGTCCACCTCGTGCTGCAGTGGAATGTTGTCATTGTACATAACCTTTATTGCCTTCTTAAAGGTTTGTACGAACCTCTCAGCCAATCCATTTGTGGCTGGATGATACGGGGCGGATGTGTAATGCCTTACCCCATTCTTTTTCAAGCACCTCCGGAACTCTTCGGACACAAACTGTGGTCCGTTGTCGGAGCAAATCTGTTCTGGTAAGCTATTCCTGGCAAAAATGGTCCGTAGGACTGCAATAGTTTTCTCCGTGGTGGTGGAGGACATTTTGATGACCTCAGGCCATTTTGAGTGCGCATCCACGGCTATTAAAAACATTGAGTCCATGAATGGACCAGCAAAATCAATATGCACCCGTTGCCATGGAGATGAGGGCCACTCCCATGGGTGTAGAGGGGCCTGTGGTGGTGCATTTTGGACTTTCTGGCATCCTGAGCAGCTCTTGGTCAGGTCCTCAATTTGTTTATCAATTCCCGGCCACCACACATAAGCCCTGGCTAGGCTTTTCATTTTTACCCCTCCCAGATGACCCTCATGAAGCTCATTGAGTACTCTATCCCTTAACTTGGGTGGAATTACCACTCGGGATCCACACATCAAGGTCCCCCGGCACACTGACAGCTGTTCTCTCCTTGTCGAGAATGCTGGCAACAGTGAGTTGCCATGTGCTGGCCATCCCTTCACCGTCAAATCATATACCCGAGACAGTGTCGGGTCATTTCGGGTTTCCTTTTCGATACAAGCGTTAGTTACCGGTAGGTATTCAACTATAGTCGAATGGAATATTTCGACAGGATCCACTGCTGGTGATTCCTCCGCAGTAGGCAGTGGCAGGCGTGTTAGCCCATCAGCATTTCCATGCTGTTTCGTGCCCTTATATTCAATCTCATAGTGGTGCGCCCCTAGAAAAAGTGACCATCTTTGTAGTTGTTGCGCAGTCATCACCGGAACGCCCTTCTTTGGATTAAAAATGGAGACAAGAAGCTGGTGATCAGTCAGCAAGGTGAATTTCTGCCCGTGCAGGTAGCGATTGAACTTTTTCACTCCCCACACTAGGCTGAGGGCCTCCCTGTCAATCTGGGCGTAGTTACGCTCGGCTGAGGTTAGTGATCCTGAGGCAAAGGCTATTGGCCTCTCTGAGCCGTTCGAAAATTTGTGCGACAGCACCGCTCCAATGCCGTAGGGTGACGCATCACATGCCAACCGAATTGGTAATGCTGGGTTGTAATGGGCCAATACCTCTTTCGATGTGATTAGTGTTTTGCTCTTCTGGAAAGCTCATCTGCATTCGTCAGTCCACTTCCATGGCACCGCAGTTTGCAGTAGGGTGTTCAGTGGGTGTAGTATTGTAGACAAATTTGGCAAGAACTCATGGTAGTAGTTTACCAGCCCGAGGAACGACCGCAGTTGTGACACATTTTACAGTGCTGGAGCCTTGACTGCAGCCTCAATCTTCTCTGGGGACTTATGTAACACCTCTTTATCGATAACGTGGCCACAATACGAGATCTGTTTTCTAAAAAACTCGCGTTTGGGACGGTTAGCTCGGAGCCCATATTCCTGCAATCTTGCGAGCACCTGCTCCAGGTTGGCAAGGTGATCACTGTCATTTTCGCCCGTGACCAGGATGTCGTCCAAATAACACTGGGTCCCTGGGACCCCTTGCAGGACTTTTTCCATTGCCCTCTGCCAAATAGCCGGAGCTGATGCTACCCCGAATACCAGCCGGTTGTATTGGTAGAGACCTTTATGGGTGTTGATTGTGAGGTATTTTTTTGATGCTTCTTCTACCTCCATTTGCAGATATGCCTGGGCCAGATCAATCTTAGTGAAGCATTTCCCTCCAGATAGTGAGGCGAAAATATCTTCAATCCGCGGAAGTGGATATTGTACGGTGTGAAGGACCGGGTTCACTGTTACCTTAAAGTCCCCACAGATGCGAACCTTCCTTGGTTCCCCAGGCGTGCTGCTCAATGATTTTTTCATCACAGGGACGATGGGTGCAGCCCACTCGCTCCAATCTACCTTGGACAGTACACCTGAACGTTCCAGACTCTCCAGCTCTGCTTCGACGGCTGGGCGGATCGCATAAGGTACCGGCCTGGCCTTAAAAAATTTTGGACTTGCGTTTTCTTCAATTTTAATCGTCGCTGTCATGCCTTTTACTGTTCCGAGTCCTTGCTGGAACACTTCTTTCACGTCAGTTAGGATCTTTGACAGTCGCCCAGGTGTGACGTCATCATCCTTTTTGTCAGCCACAGTCAGTGCCTGTATGGAATGCCAATCCAGTTGTATTTTCCGGATCCATTCACGTCCCAGTAATGGTGGTCTTCCATCTTGCAATACATACAGGTCTAGTTTTGGTGTTTCATTACCGTTATATATAACGGCCACCCTTATTTTTCCTTTGGGGTAGACTTTTTGCCCCGTGTACGTCTTCAAAATAATTTTTGTTATCTCAAGGGTATGTGTGAGAATAGCCGCTCGTAGTCCCGTCGGTTTATGACTGTTAGGGCTGATCCTGTGTCCAATTCCATCTTTACCTGGACTCCTGCTATCTTGAGAGTGACCCGAATGGTTCGGTGATCCTCCGTTGTGATCACATTATGTAGTTTCAGACAACTCAGTTCCCTGCTTTCGGAGTCATTATCACTCTTTTGTTCGTCTGAACTATTCTCCGTTATCTTATGTACCTTCATGTACTTTCCTGTGGTAGGTTTCTTATTGCTGGTTTGCTTTCCCGACCTGCAGACTCGTGCTATGTGTCCTACTTTTCCACACTGTCTGCACACTTTGTCTTTGAACCAGCAATCATTCTGGTCGTGTGTTGTTCTGCCGCAGCGAAAGCACTTCTCTGTTCCATATGACATTTCGTTTGTGCCATATTCTTGCGGTCTCTGTTGTATCTCTGCAGCGCCCCATGCTGCTGCTTCATATGATACCGCAATGCTGAAAGCCTTTTCCAGCATAAGGTCCTTTTCAGATAAAAGCCGTTTCTGGGTTCCTTCACTTTGAAGCCCACACACAAACTTGTCCCTTAAAGTATCTGCTAGTCCCGTTCCTAATTGTCAGTGTTTCGATAGCTTGCGCAGTTCCGTTAAATACTTAGCATTACTTTCATCTTTATGCTGGCTCCTTTTGTGAAACTTAAATCTTTCTGCTATCAGCAGCGGTGTGGGGTTTAAGTGGTCCTGTTGGATTGACACTATGGCCCCGATTTTCGGCTTGTGTGGGGAATGGTCGGATTTCCCCGAATGTGGGGTTTCTGACACACATAAAAAAGTGTCAGCCAGCCCCACGCAATTTTCCCTTAATTGGCCAATTAATTCCCAGCATGTGGGAATCCTTGCTAATTGTCTAAATCGAGTCAGAAATCCCCACACTATGATGTCATCATTCGTGGTGCTTTCAAGGTCCATGGCAAGCACTCCATCCTCTGAAGGCTTCCAAATGAACCAGTCAGGATGGCAGAGGAGCCTGCAGCAGCTGTGGCCAGTGCCAGACCCTGAGCTGCCTTCAAATTCGACGAGGCTTCACTGCAGGCATTATTGGATGGGGTTAGGGCCCACAGGTAGGTCCTCTTCCCTAGGTCAGGGAGGAAGAGGCCTCCCACTGAGACCAATGCTGCATGGATGCAGGTGTCAGCAGATGCCAACTTGCTGGGAGTCACCAGAGGAACCTTGGCATTACATCTGTAACTCCTTCCTTTGCTCCCCCACAGTACCATCCAGAGCCCCCGTCCTCACTGTGGAGGAGGAAGAGGCTGTGCAGCCAGACTCCTCAGAGGAAGCTCCAACCTCTGAGGGTGCAACTTCTGTAAGCGCACCCAGCACCAGCGCAGACACTCACACCTCGGGGGGACCTTTGGGACATAGTGTTGTCACCTGGTGTTTCACAGCTGACAAGTGAGCCTCTGCAGATTCTGGAGACATGGACAGCAGTGGCGTGTCCTCGTCGGAGGGCGCAGGGCTCTGCCAGCTCAGCTCAGCTGCGCTGCATCTCTACCCTCTGCCTCTGGGTCCATCCGCAAGAGAAGAGGTGATGGGATCTCCATGTACAGATGCAGGAGTCTCTGGCAGGTTTTGTCTCCAGGGTCGCTGCGAGTGTGGAGCGAATGGAGGAGTCCATAGTGACCATGAGCAGAGCCTTTGTGGAGTCATTGGTGCATGAACGCAGCACCATGGAAAGGTTGGCAACCTCCATGGAGGAGATAACACGCCAGCATACGGAAAACATGGTGAGTGCTCATAAGAGAATGACATCTCTTGAGGAGCGTTGGCCATCTGTTGAACAGAGAAACCAGATCTTCATGGAAGTGCTTCTGAGTAGGACTGCCAGTGCAGAAACGGGCCTCACTGGCCCGCTAAAGCGCAGCAAGGTGCTCTCATAAGAACATAAGAACATAAGAAATAGGAGCAGGAGTAGGCCAATCGGCCCCTCGAGCCTGCTCCGCCATTCAATAAGATCATGGCTGATCTGATCCGAACCGCCAATCCACTATCACAGAACCATCTCCTGAATCTAACAGAATTAGACACATGAAATAGGAGCAGGATCAGGCTACACGGCCCCTGGGCCCGCTCCGCTACCCACAGGGCCATGACCGATCCGAACCTAGACTCATGTCCAAATTCCTGCCCGCTCCCCGTAACCCTTAATTCCCTTTACTTCTAGGAAACTGTCTATTTCTGTTTTAAATTTATGTAATGATGTAGCTTCTACAGCTTTTTGGGGCAGCATATTCCATGGACCTACCACCCTCTGAGTGAAGTAGTTCCTCCTCATCTCAGTTTTGAAAGAGCAGCCCCTTATTCTAAGACTATGCCCCCGAGTTCTAGTTTCACCCATCATCGGGAACATCTTCCCTGCATCCACCCGATCCAACCCCTTCACAAACTTATATGTTTCAATATGATCGCCTCTCATTCTTCTGAACTCCAATGAGTAGAGTCCCAATCTACTCAACCTCTCCTCATATGTCCATCCCCTCATCCCCGGGATTAACCGAGTGAACCTTCTTTGTACTGACTCGAGAGCAAGTATGTCCTTTCTTAAGTATGGACACCAAAACTGTACGCAGTATTCCAGGTGCGGTCTCACCAATACCTTGTACAACTGAAGCAATACCTCCCTATTTTTATATTCTATCCCCCTAGCAATGAAAGCCAACATTGCATTGGCCTTCTTAATCACTTGCTGCACTTGCATACTAACCTTTTGAGTTTCGTGCACCAGGACCCCCAGATCCCTTTGTACTTCAGTACTTTCCAGTTTCTTGCCATTAAGATAATAACTTGCTCTACGATTTTTCCTGCCAAAGTGCATAACCTCACACTTTCCAGTATTGTATTCCATCTGCCAAATCTCTGCCCAGTTACTTAGCCTGTCTATGTCCCCTTGAAGGTTTTTTATGTCCTCCTCACTCACTACTTTCCCCCCCATCTTAGTATCATCTGCAAACTTTGATATGTTACACTCGGTCCCCTCCTCCAAATCATTAATATAGATTGTAAAGAGTTGGGGACCCAGCACTGACCCCTGCGGAACACCACCAGTTACTGATTGCCAGTCTGAGAATGAACCATTTATCCCAACTCTCTGCCTTCTGTTACATAGCCAATCCTCTATCCATGCCAGAATATTACCCCCAATCCCGTGATTTTTTTATCTTAAGCAATAATCTTTTGTGTGGCACCTTGTCAAATGCCTTTTGGAAGTCTAAATACACTACGTCCACTGGTTCCCCTTTATCCACCCTATACGTTACTTCCTCAAAGAACTCCAGCAAATTTGTCAAACATGACTTCCCCTTCATAAAACCATGCTGGCTTTGTCCTATTAAATTATGATTATCCAAATGTCCTGTTGCTGTCTCCTTAATAATGGACTCCAAAATTTTACCTACCACAGATGTTAGGCTAACCGGTCTATAGTTTCCAGCCTTCTGTCTACTGCCCTGTTTAAATAAGGGTGTTACATTAGCAGTTTTCTAGTCTGCCGGGACCATTGCCGAGTCCAGGGAGTTTTGGAAAATTATTACCAATGCATCCACAATCCCTACCACCACTTCCCTCAAGACCCTAGGATGTAAGCCATCAGGTCCAGGTGATTTATCCGCCTTGAGCCCCATTATTTTACCGAGTACCACTTCCTTAGTGATTTTGATCGTGTTTAGCTCCTCCCCCCCTTTAGCCCCCTCTTTGTCCAGTGTTGGGATATTCTTCGTGTCTTCCACTGTAAAGACTGATGTAAAATATTCATTCAGTGTTTTTGCCATCTCCATATTTCCCACCATTAATTTCCCGGTCTCATCCTCTAAGGGACCATCATTTACTTTAGCCACCCTTTTTCTTTTTATATAACTATAAAAACTCTTACTATCTGTTTTTATATTATTTGCTAATTTACTTTCATAATCTATCTTCCCTTTCTTAATCAATCTTTTTGTTATTTTTTGCTGTCTTTTAAAGTTTTCCCAATCCTCTATCCTCCCACTAGATTTGGCTACCTTATATGCCCTTGTTTTTAGTCGAATACTATCCTTAATTTCTTTACTTAGCCACAGATGGCTGTCTTTTCTTTTACACCCCCTTCTTCTCAGTGGAATATATATTTTTTGGAAGTTGTAAAATAACTCCTTAAATGTACACCACTGATCATGTATCGTCTTACCCTTTAATCTATTTTCCCAATCCACTCTACTCAATTCCGCTCTCATACCTTCATAGTCTCCTTTATTCAAGCTTAGCACGCTTGTTTGAGATCCAACCTTCTCACCCTCTAATTGAATATGGAATTCCACCATGTTATGGTCACTCATTCCAAGGGGATCCTTTACTAGGACATTTTTAATTAATCCTGTCTCGTTACAGAGGACCAGATCTAAGGTTGCCTGCCCCCTGGTTGGTTCAGTTACATACTGCTCAAGAAACCCATCCCTAATACACTCAATGAACTCATCCTCAAGGCAGCCCTGCCCAATTTGATTTGTCCAATTAATATGACAGTTAAAATCCCCCATAATTATAGATGTTCCCTTATTACAAGCCTCAACTATTTCCTGATTGATACTCCGTCCAACAGAGTTGCCACAGTTCGGAGGCCTATAGACTACGCCCATTAGTGTTTTTTTCCCCTTATTATTCCTTACCTCCACCCAAACTGTTTCATTGTCCTGATCTTTTGACCCAATATCATTTCTCTGTATTACAGTGATTCCTTCCTTTATTAACATAGCCACCCCACCTCCCCTTCCTTCCTGCCTGTCCTTCCTGATCGTTAAATAACCTGGTATGTTTAATTCCCAGGCATTGTCACCCTGCAGCCATGTTTCTGTAATGGCCACAAGATCATACCCATATGTAGTTATTTGTGCCATTAACTCATCTATTTTGTTACGAATGCTACGTGCATTCAGATAGAGAACTTTCAAAGATGTTTTGTGACACTTAGTTCCTGCTTTTGCCCTTTTTATTACTTTACCTTTTACTCCATACCTTCTGCCCCTTCCTGACATGCTCTGGTTTTTAATTTCCCCACTGCTACCTAGGTCTATGACCTTCTCTGTTGTCATTTTTATTATTTGCTCTCTAGGAACCTCCCCACCACTAGTTAGTTTAAAGCCCTCTCTACAGCCCTAGTTATATGATCCGCCAGGACTCTAGTCCCAGCACTGGCCAAGTGTAGCCCGTCCCAACGGAACAGCTCCCTCCTGCCCCAGTACTGGTGCCAGTGTCCCAGGAAGCAAAACCCATTTCTCCCACACCAGTCTTTGAGCCACGCATTTAACTCTCTAATTTTATTTGTCCTAGCCAAATTCGCTCGTGGCTCAGGTAATAATCCAGAGATTATTACCCTTGTGGTTCTGCTTTTTAATTTGGCCCCTAGCTGCTCAAACTCCCTCAGCAGAACCTCCTTCCTTGTCCTATCTATGTCGTTGGTACCAACATGGACCACGACAACTGGATCCTCCCCCTCCCACTCCAAGTTTCTCTCCAGTCCAGAGGAGATGTCCTTAACCCTGGCACCGGGCAGGCAACACAGCCTTCGGGACTCTCGCTCTCGGCTGCAGAGAACTCTATCTATCTCCCTAACGATACTATCCCCTACCACTACAACATTTCTTTTAACTCCCCCCACTTGAATGGCCCCCCGCTCCACGGTGCTGTGGCCAGGTTGCTCATCCTCCCCGCAGTCCCTGTTCCCATCCCTACAGGGAGTAAGAGCCTCGAACCTGTTGGACAAGTGCAAGGGCTGCGGCTCCTCCAACACTACCTCCTGGATCCCCGTACCTGCCTCACTTCTAGTCACACCATCCTGACCCTGGCCACGGACTACATCTGAATTAATTAATCTAATTGGTGTGACTACCTCCTGATACACAGAGTCCAGGTAACTCCCCCTCCCTGATGTGTCTCAGTGTTTGAAGCTCGGTCTCCAGCTCTTCAACACGGAGCCGGAATTCCTCGAGCAGCCAACACTTACTGCAAATGTGATCACCGTGAGCATCAATGGTGTCCACTGATCTCCCATTCTATGTAATTAATTAAATTTATTAATATTATTCTTAAATACCCTCTGCCTCAATTCTAGATGGTGAATATCACACCTTAGAAACTATAAACCAAAGAGATTTAAGCTTAAAAAGGGAGAAATACTTACCAACCAATCACTTACCCGCTTTGTGGTGACGTCACACCTTGAATACTTTTTACCTCTCTCCTTCCCCGAGATTGGAGATTGGTAAACCTACCTCAGCCTCTGGGGCCTTCTGTAGTCGCTCTGCCGCTCAGCACCGCCTCCACCCGCTGCCGATGCCACACTGGGGCCTACCTCAGCCTCTGGGGCCTCTTGTAGTCGCTCTGCCGCTCAGCTCCGCCTCCACCCACTGCCGATGCCGCACTGGGGCCTACCTCAGCCTCTGGGGCCTCTTGTAGTCGCTCTGCCGCTCAGCTCCGCCTCCACCTGCTGCCGATGCCACACTGGGGCCTACCTCAGCCTCTGGGGCCTCTTGTAGTCGCTCTGCCGCTCAGCTCCGCCTCCACCCGCTGCCACTTCCAAGCGCGGGCCCCTTCTGGCTTGTGCAGCTTCAGGTGAGTGAGCAGCAGCCTGGTGCTCCTGGTAATCATCCTGCTGTTCCTGGTTCTGCTGCTGCCACCTCTGCTGTTGGAGATCCTCTAATGCCAGGAAGGGAAGGTGCCAAAGGCCTCCCATGCTTCTAGCAGATGCCTCGGTTGAGGAGGTCCTGAGTTAGGTTGGTGAGAGGGGCTTCCCAGGAGCTCACACTAAAGAAGTGTGTGAGGATCCAACTTTCTGCAGCTGCTCCTAAGGCTTCAAATAGTTCCCCCAAGCCTTGATCAACAAGGTCCTGCAACCTGCAAATGCTGCCTCTTTCAATATCTTCAGCCCTCAGCGACCTGCTGCTGCAAGCAAGCAAGCCAACTGTTTTCACACCAGCTCTCAGCAGCGGGGTTCCCCACAGGCGGGTTTCAGGTGGGGAAAGACCCAAAGTCGCAACGGCACGGGAAAATCCACTTCAACAAGCAGATAATTGCTTGTTAGTGCTCCGACGACCAGTCCCGCCAGTGGCGGGCGGGACTGAAGCGGGGCGCGTGAAAACAGCAGTCAGAAAGTCGGACGGGGCAGGGAATCAGGCGGGGGGGTTCCCGACCCGCTTTTTCCGCGATTTTCGGACCACGGCCGCATGAAAAGCCGCCCGACAGCTGCCCGAAAATCGGGGCCTATGTTTTCAAAATCCTTTTCTACTGGCTTCTCTGGGGTTACTAGGTTTTGTAGTAAGCCATACGTTTTTGCAACCATTGAATTCAACAATACCAGCGCTTTCTTGTCATCTGGCACTTAATTCATCTTGCAGTATACTTCTATGCGTTCGACATATGTCGTCCAATCTTTGACTTCATTGTCGAATGCTGTGATACTGCCACTCTTCGGCATTTTTGGGTGTGGTTAGACTGGCTTAAAATGGCGTCTCCTGCGCTTTCCTTTCTTCCCCGCTGTGGCTTAAAATGGCGTCTCCCGCGCTGCTGCCAATGCCGCTCTCGGCGGTCCTCGTGGCAAATGGCGACGCCCTCTGGGTTTCGCGCGCTGCTCCTGCGCTGCTGCCAACGCCGCTCTCTGCGGTCCTCATGGCAATGGCAGCGCCTCGTGTTTTCCTGCACGCCTCTCTCCCCCGTTGACGCTGCTTGGCTCTTGAACACCGGCTGCGCTCTGCTCTCTCTCGTCTCTCTCCCCCGTTGACGCCGCTCGGTCCTGAACACCGGCTGCGCCCTGTGCACTCTACCCTCTCTGTCTCCTCCGTCGACGCTGCTCGGCCTTTTTCTGTGCCGCTCGGTCGGGCTCTAGCCCGCCGCTGTCCGGGAAGGGTCTGCACAGTACCTGTTACCAGCCTGTTTCGCTGGACCACCGTGACTGGAAAGCCAAGCCTGGCTCTCGACAGCCTCCCCTGCGATGCTCAAATCTCCGCTGGATGACTGGGCAGTTGCCCGTGGTCAACGCCCATGCTTCTGGACTCGACCTTCTTCCACTGTTCTCCAGGAGCAAATCCCTGGGAGGTGATGCAGAGTTGCAGGTAGGTTCGAATCTGCCTTGTCGCCACTGTTATGTCCGTGTATAATCAGACACAGACTGCGGAGAACGGTACAAACGGTGTTTACATAACGTGGCTCAGACTGCAACTGAACTGTACAGACTACTACTCAACGTTATATACAGGTGTGGTCACTGCCGGTACTATAGTATACATGAGCTGTAAAAAGTAGTTCTCCCCATTAAAGGTACATACATTACACCTGGTAGCTAGATGGCTCTCGTATCACAGCTCAGCAGGAGTGTTGGGTGAACGGAGCGGTGTCATCAGCCAGGTTCACAGAGGATATCCCTTGTCCCCAAGGAGCCAGCCACCTGGATGATGCGGTGCCTGGAAAAGTTCTGCCACAGTAGACTGCGGCAGGATGAAGGCATCGTGGCTGCTGCCAGGATAGTGGGCATTGACAGCAAGTATCAGCTGTCTGTGGTCACAGACCAACTGAATGTTTAAGGAATGGAAGCCCTTTCGGTTGTGGAAATCCTCGGCATTCTCATGTGGAGAACACAAAGCCACATGCGTGCAGTCAATGGCGCCCTGCACCATGGGGAAGCCCGCTATCCTAGCAAAGCCAATTGCGTGTTCTTGCTGCTTGTCTGAGGTCATGGGGAAAGAGATGTGCTCTCGTCTCCTTTTAAAGAGGGCATTTGTGACCTGACGGATGCAGCAATGCACCGTGAACTGAGAGATATTGGCGATGTCCCCAGTAGCTGATTGAAATGAGCCGGTGGCATAAAATTTCAGAGCCACTGTTATCTTCACTGCCACTGACAGAGACGTCCTGCTCCTCAGTTGAGGCTGCAGATCTGGCTGAAGCAGGTGGCAGAGCTCAGTGACCACCTCCTTGCTGAAGCACAGCCTTCGCAAACACTGCTCTTCAGGCATATTAATGTAGGAGAATTGTTGGCAAAATACCCTGGGAGGTTAAGTTCTCCTGTACAGAGGCCTGTTGGCCCTCCTCTGTCTGGCCATGATTGCCGCTCTCTCTCTGTGTCTCTGTGTCCTCCAAATGTGATGGCGCAGGATGATGCCCCCATTCATTGCAGCCCCCATAGTATCTTGGCAATCAAAGTAATGAAGGTCAAAAACCAAAGTACATGCAAAATTATGGTCAGAAGCCAAAACTACTTCAGACTGTGTTGATTCAATGCAGAAGTCTCTCTTTCTCTCTTTGTCTCTCTCAAAATCTCTCTCTCTCAGAATGAGTGGTGCAAAAATGGCTACCACACAAAAGCCAGGAAAAGGCCCCCTTTAAATAGCACCCCACCCCCAGCCCCACAGTGACTGGGAAGCGTTCCAGTCTACCTGTCGTTGGTTGCGCCAGGCGGAAAGGAGGGGGGCGCCACTCAATTTCCGTTCTGGGGCGTCACAAGTGTGTTGCACTCTCGAATGACGTCAAGATCTGCATGCGCAGAAGATTGGGCGGTATTGTTTAGCGCCGCCGCAAAATGTCCGTCAATTCCGCGAGAGGCGCAGAGATCGCCTCGTCCGGGTGCTTGTTGCTTTGCGCTCCATTAGCGCCCTCTTAAGGCGCTAATGCGAGGCACAAACCAACTGAATTTATCCCCCCTTATCTGTGACCTTACAATGCGTCACTAACCTCCACCAAGCTGGTATGCAGCAGAGTGGTAGGACTAATGTGGCACTGGCCCAGAAGAGGGATGGTGATAAAAGGGGACATGGAAATGGGAACTCAAAGCGTTCCCACTTTTCACCCATTGCCCCTCCTTAGTCAGTACCCGACACCCAGCCTCGTCTCCCGATGGCTGAGTCTGCCCCTCCACAAGTGCAGGTGGAGCAGTCTTTGACGGGGCCCTCAGGAGCTCCAAAACGCAGAGGACGTAGGCCAAAAGCATCTCAAGAGTTTGGGCAGGGATAGAAGCGGTAGGAAGCATATGTTCAAGTAATTATAAATCACCAAGGGTATGCATAGGAATGTTTGACAAAATGTTATGTTTTTAGGTATCCTTTTTTTCTAATGACACATAAAATTAATAGCCTGGATTTTGCGGTCAGTGCTGAAGGGATGGCGTTCGCCACTGATCTAAAAAAAGTTGCCCATTTAAAAAGATGTAATGGGCTCTGGAGCATCGATTTCTCCTTTACTGTTGTGACTTTGAATCTGGTGCCAGCTATCGGGGATCTGTGGCATCCAGCAACAGTGAAGTCATCAAACAGGCTGAGCGGCCAATCAGATTGAAGAATTCTCACAGATAGCAAACCAGGAAGTAAAAAGCATGATTTATAATTCACTTTATAATCTTTTTACAGAAAACAAAATAAAACTTGAAACATTTTCATGGGAATAAAGTAGAAGACAAAATATATTATTAAAAAAAATAAACTAAAAATTAATTACAATTATTTTTAAAATCATCCAATTTTTTTAATGTTATTCTGAGGGAATGACACTCCATACTTGTAAAATTAGTTTTTCAGGGCCTCTGAGGTTGTTCAGCAGTAATTATTACTTAGTACGCCATTAAAATTCAGTTACACCTCATTCAACAAGGCTTTGGCAATGGTTTTTACAGTGAAAATAGTGCGTAAAAAGTTGAACTTCATGTCAAATCACTGATTTTGTGTTGATTGCATCTGTGACGTCTACAACAGCTGTAGGGGGTGGCATGTGCCCAGTCAGCTCTGCCCCTGACTGTCTCTGAGCGGTTCAAATCACTCCCACACCCCTGGGTTCTAGGTACAGGCGGCGATACAGAAAATAGAGTAGACAAGTGGTTTGGTGCAAGAAAACCCCCATTTTTATTAAAGGCACAATAAAACACAATCCTACTGAGAATTACTGAAATAATTACAGGCATATAAAATTACACTTATTTGGGAATGGGGAACACATAGCACATCGAGGGAACAAACACATTAAAAATCCCCTTATCCTTATCCCACCCCCAATACCTAACTAGATTAAGCTACGAGGGGCCAGGAATTTATGCTCACTAATGGGTTTTCTTTTATGGTTCGAAACCTGTCGATTAAGCCGGTTGTGGTTTTTGGGGTTCGCTCTTGTTGTCTTTTGGGCCTGCTATCGTCACGTGGTCACAGGGCGTGGCGATGGAGTTGTCTGTGCAAAGTACCCCTCTTTTCCTTCGTTAGATTAAAGTCTTTTGTGGGGTACTTCACCTTGCAGGAATGGTTGTTCTTCTGGTGGTGGTTTGGTCGCCGATGGTTTTGTTGTGGTTGGGGCTCGGTTGGCGGTTTTTACCGTTAATATGATTTTACTACCCAAGCTTCAAACGCCAGCTTATAACTAGGCCGTTTGTCCCCCAATGCTTCTTCTTGCTGCCCTTCTCTGCCTATTGGTTTTACTGTTCGTCTCGTCTGCCCGTTTGCGGCCTGTGTGTCCTGTGCGTGCTCGATTCGGTTCGTGCTTCTCCCCGCATTCGGCCCCCGGTGTTGTAATGGGCGTCCTCGGTGTCTGGAGAGGCAAGGGCACGAGGCAAGAGAGCGAGAAGCAAGAGGCAAGAGAGAGAGAGCTACCGGTGGGCCTACAATTATACTCGGTTCTTCACCCCTTATCTGCGCACCAAATCAGGTCAGTTCTTTGTTTAATTTGGCGGGCTCGTCTAAAATGATTACAGTCATTCACTTTAACGGCTTTTGGGGCAGTTGTCTCCTCATTTAATGGCTTTGATATTCTGGCTGTTTGTTATTTATGAAATTTAATTGTCTTTCCTGGCTTGGCAACTACCTGTGAGCTGTTACCGATTATTTATACGAAAAGTTAATGGCCTCAAGATTAGGTCCATCCTGATTTGATCTGTTCCAAGGTGAAGAATGCATATTCTGTGTTTACCTAGCTGTCTGGCTTTAGAAAAGGACAAAGTCTTTCACAGGTCCATGCATGTTAGGTTTTGTTTCAGGATTTGAATGGGCCTGCCTTCTGCAGGGCCTTGTTTTTAAAATCCTGCAAGCCTTGGTCACGAGGTTTCAGAAGCCATTTTGGGTACCCTTTTTAATAACTTGTCCATACAGGGTCCCTTTATCCATAACTTTTGGGGAATGTGGGAATTTTGAGAACCCTACACAGTGTACCCTGTGGAGGAGCAGAGTATCACTGACAGCAGCTTCTCGATTTCCACATTTAACTGCGCATGTGCAGAGGCCAGTTGCTGTCAGTTTTACTGCTGATAGTTTCACCATCATTACAACCACAAATTCCGGGCCAAGATTTATTGATTAGCACATTTCTACGTCTAGCCCATTATTGCGTCCCAAGTGTCAACGCGCCCTTTCACTTGTTTCATGATGAATGTCATTACATTACAGGACCCATTGGATGGATGCACAATCGGTGGATGGTTTAAGGACTGTTTAATACTAAGGGAAGGGTGGAGTGGTGGTAGTGGTGGGAGCGGACCAAGGAATTTTATTTCTTACGTGTTACACTAGGTAAACCTTTGAGATATTAGGGCATTCCTGACATGCTGGGCAGCAATATAAGCATCTGGTCTGGCAATGGGTGCCGCATCTTATTCCTCCTCCTCCTGTACTTCCTCCTCCTCTATGTTCTCCTCATCTGAAGATGAGTAATGAGCCCCTTCATCCTCCTCCACCTGCAATCCTCTCTGCTGTGCAATGTTGTGCAGGACGAAGAACACAACTATCATTCTGGACACCCTTGCTGAAGAGTACTGAAGGGCACCTCCAGATCTATCTAGGCACCTGAAGCGCATCTTCAATATTCTGGTGGCTTGCTTGATAACACAATTAGTAGTCATGTGGCTCTCATTGTCATGCTTCTGCGCCTCATTGGTGGGGATTCTCACAGTGTCATGAGCTAAGTTTGAAGGGGGATATCACTTGTCTCCTACGAGCCAACCATTAAGTCTGATTCATGGAACAAAAAGACCTGGAATGTTGGACTGCCTTAGTATGAAGGCATCACGACAGCTCCCAGGGAATCTGACGCAGATCTGCATGAACCAGCATGTGGTTGCACACCAGCTGCGCATTGCTGGGCCAATATCCCTTGTGGTTTATAAACACTCCTGGTTACTGTGGCGGTGCTCGGATTGCCATGTGTGTGCAGTTGATTGCACCCTGTACCTGTGGGAATCCAGCCAGAGATGCAAAGCCAAGTGCCCACTCATTCTGGCTATTGTCATCACAGGGGAAGCTTGTATAATTGTCAACCCTGGCGCACAATCCATCAGTGACCTGGCTTATGCATTTATGTGCAGCCAACTGGGAGACCCTGGATATGTCTCTGGCAGTGCCCTTGCAGGATGTGGAGGTGAAAAACTTGAGGGTGGTGGTCACTTTCACAGCCATTGGTAATGCGTGGCCACCAGGTCCAGCAGGGAGCAGGTCTTCCTGTAGAAAGCTGCAGATGTCTGCCACCACCTGATGTGACAACCTCAGCCTGCTGAAGCACTGCTCTCCTGAGCGATCAAGGAAGCTTAGCTTCTGTCTGTAAATCCTTTATGTTGGTAGTGCCTCTGTGACCTCAGTGCCCCTGCTGTGCACCTCCCTCCTGTGCCCATCTCTCCTGTACACATCTCTCCTGTGCACATCTCTCCTGTGCCCATCTCTCCTGTACACATCTCTCCTGTGCACATCTCTCCTGTGCCCATCTCTCCTGTACACATCTCTCCTGTGCACATCTCTCCTGTGCCCATCTCTCCTGTACACATCTCTCCTGTGCACATCACTCCTGTGCATGTGCTAATCCCACCACAGTATGTCGTTGCTGCCATGGATGGTGATGGTCTTCCTCTTCTGATGTGCTGTCAAACACAACCAAGATGCCTCCCATTCTGATCTTGTCAATTTCAAATCTTCCAAGGTTGAAAAAAGCTGTAGCCAGACAAGCACTCTCTGCCAAAAAATTGCCAGGGGGAGCTGAGACACCAGCTGCAATAAGTGAGCTTTTATTCAGATGGGACAATGACAAGTTTTAATGTCCAACTGAACTGCTGTTCAAACTTGCCTCTGTTTCCTGGTCAGTTTCCCGAGCCCCGGGAAACCTGTCCTGCACAAATTAAAGTTGGAGCCAAGTTAAGCACAATTTAAACATACCTCATTAACATCTCCTAAGGGCATTAATTGTGACAATAACTGCCCGCCCGTAGCCAATTATTAAATCCCCAACTTCGGCATGTAGATTTCTCGCTGACATCCAAACATGCCTCCATTAAACCCGGAAGTGGGCATATTGGAGCCGCATTGCGCTCCTGCTCAAAAAATCAATAATTTTAATCCCCACCCACTCCCAAACCACCCGTTCTTGCCCTTAAAATTCCACCCCATGTGTCATACTTGCACAAATGTCATATCCATAAGTCAGCAGCTAAACAATTAAAAAAAAAGTAAACAAAAGGGAAATAAATTCATTCATTCCCTACTAGTTTCTCCTGACTTTCACATCTGGCTTCTTCCAAAAGGCAAGGGCTAGTAATTTATAAGCAGCTGTCGATTCACAGAACTGTCCTTCAACAGCAACTGACCTCTAATTGACCTCAGAGTCTGCTTATTTAGGTAACTTTCCCAAGTGAGCAGAAAAGCAGTAGCCTTAAAGGGATAGGAAAAATTAAGCACAGCTCCAACTTAGCATTTAAACATCACAACCTTCATCTATACCCAGGCTAATGATGATTAGCACTGCCTGAAATCAGCTAATTGATTTAAAAGATGCAGAGTACAAGGGCATGTTTGGGAGCATAAGGTGCCGGGAACATTATTATGAGCTGTATGTTGGTGCACTTTGCTGGAGCTCCAATGGCATTGTGATATAGATATTCACCATTAATTTTTCACAGTGAGGTTAGTTCATTTCAATATAACTGTGGTATCTTGAGGTGGCCATAGATGGAGACAGACACAGGTTAACTCCATAACATGGTTTAATCAACACTTGCACATAAAAGCTTCTGCCATGAGGCAGCAAAAACAAAGAGTACAACCAGTACAGAACTGACTTAACTCAGGAGAGCAATTGCCACAGCACCACCTGGTGGATCAGGTTACTCATAACCTCCCAGGTTACTGCACTCCTCCCCACTTAAGATTGCCGTATGCAATTCTTAAACAATAACCCTTACTAGGTACTACGTTTTAATTAACCAGTATGCTCTAACCATGGTTAACCCCTGACTAATTTAACAGGTTTGTACAAGTCTTTCTGGTTGCTTGCGAATCCTTTGTGAACGTCTTAATTCCACTTATGGTGGATTCTCAGATTCATTCACACTTGAGATTGGAGTAGTCTCTGATGTTGGTTTTACTCTGTCCCGCTGTGGCCTGGCAGCACCAGTGTCCACTGGCACCTTATAAGCCGTGCTGGGTCCTGGAACAGCCTCCTCTACTGCCCTTTGTTCCATCTGAGGCAGTTCCCCCTGCTGCCGGCTGAAAAGCTGATCCACATGCCGACAAACCCCTCGACCATCCCCTAGTAACACAGAGTACGACACAGGTCCTGTAATGTCCTGGATTCGTCCTGGTATCCATTTAGGTCCATAACTGAAGTTCCGGGTGTACACAGAGTCCCCTATGGCGAAATGGCGAACTTTAGTATGTTTGTCATGGTACACTTTTTGGCTAGTTTGTTTTGTCTCAACCTTGCTTTTGAGATCTGGGTGTATCAGGTCTAACGTGCACCGCAACTTTCTCCCCATCATCAACTCAGCCGGAGAAAGCCCCGTGGTAGCTTGGGGTGTTATACGATAACTAAACAAGGCTCTATTGAGCTTGGTCTCCAGGGTGTCACCTGAGCTCTTCCTCATGAACTCCTTAAAAGTCTGCACGGCTCGCTCGGCTAACCTATTTGAGGCTGGGTGATATGGAGCCGAGGTGACATGTGTGATTCCATTCCTTACCATGAATTCTTTGCTCCCTTCACTAACCAAACACTGTGCATTGTCGGATACAATCATTTCTGGAATACTATGCGTGCTGAAGCTGTTCCTGAGATAATTCAGTGTGGCATCAGTCATTGCAGAGCTCACTGGATAAACGTCGATCCACTTTGAGTGAGCGTCAACCAGCACCAAAAACATTTTGCCCATAAAAGGTCCCGCATAGTCTATGTGAATTCTCCTCCAGGGTTTGCTGGGCCACTCCCATGGATGGAGTGGTGCCCCGGCAGGTGCTTTCCTCTGTTCCTGACATATAGTGCATGACTTTACCTTTGACTCAATTTCAGCATCCAAGTTAGGCCACCACAGGTAACTCCTAGCCAGTCCTTTCATTCTAGTCATTCCTGGGTGCGATTGATGCAACTGTTCCATCAAAGTAGAGCGTCCCCGCTCTGGGACTATGATGCGTGCTCCCCATAGCACACATCCATCTTGGACACTGAGCTCGTGCTGTCCCTGTCTGTATGGCGCGAACTCCGGTCCCTCACGGTGATCTGGCCAGCCTTTCAACACATACTCACGGACCCTTGACAGAACGGGGTCCTTGGCTGTCCAGCCCTGGATTTGCGCTGAAGTCATCAGGGGACTGATCTCCTGATCCCGCATCAGGACGTGCTCCTCAGGGGAAGTACTGCGAGGAGATTTTGAGAGGGGCAGGCGGCTGAGAGCATCCGCGTTCCCGTTTTCCTTGCCGGCTCTGTACGTGATCACATATTCATAGGCTCTTAGTATTACTGCCCATCTCATTATTCTATGTGATGCCATTTGAGGCACCGCTTTTGTTAGATCCGTGGTTCAGTGGATAAATAATCACACGGATGCTGTACATTAACAAATAACAGGTCTTTACTGGAGGAGGGTAATCTCTAGACTGGGGTACAGAGGCATGCGCAAAGCTTATATACCGGTGTGGGCACTGCCAGTGCTACAGTATACAGGAGCTGTAAAAAGTAGTTCTGACTTAAAGGCACATACACTACAATTCCTCCCCTTTTAGGTTAATAATAACCCCCTTAATATTCAAATAACAATTACATTTTTACATGTACATTAAATAACAAAAGTCCATTTATAGATTCAGTTTTTGGGGCGGCTTCCTGACCCTTTCGGGATAGCGCCTTTCCAGAGGTTCTTGTTCTTGGTGCAGAGGCGATTCTGACCCCTTTTCATCGGGTAGTTCATTGGGTTCCACTGCTACTGGGTCTGAAGTAGATGCTACCGGTATGTCGGGTTCATCCCCAGGTACTCGAGACATGGGGTTGACGCGTTCCTGTGACGCTAAGATCTGATCGACGTGGCGTCTCACAATGTTCTCCCCGACATCCACTGTGTACATTAATCGCCCCTGCCTTGTACATATCGTTCCTGGTTGCCACTTCTCTGTTCAATAGTCACGGGCCAAGACTGGTTGCCCCAGATTGAAGCTCCTTGTCGGCCTCTCATTGATGTGCTGGAATTGTTTGTCCTCAACATTTCTTCACACATTTGGTCTGAGCAAGTCCAGACGAGATCTCAACCTTCGGTTAAAGAATATCATGGCCGGGGTCTGGTTGGTAACTGCATGTGTCGCGTTTCGGTAGGCTAATAAGAAATTGTCCATCTTATGCTGTAGTGGAATTTCCTCATTGCACATGGCATTTATCGCCTTCTTAAAGGTTTGTACGAACCTCTCAGCCTATCCATTGGTGGCTGGATGATACGGGGCGGATGTGTAATGCCTTACCCCATTCCTTTTCATGAATTTTTGGAACTCGTCGGACACAAACTGTGGTCCATTATCAGAGCAGATCTGCTCTGGCAAACCGTTTCTGGCAAATATGGTCCGTAGGACTGCAATTGTTTTCTCTGTAGTGGTTGAAGACCTCTTTATCACCTCAGGCCACTTTGAATGAGCATCCACTGCTATTAAGAACATTGAGTCCATGAAAGGACCAGCGAAATCAATGTGCACCCGTTGCCATGGAGAGGAGGGCCACTCCCATGGGTGTAGAGGGGCATGTGGTGGTGCATTTTGGACCTTCTGGCATCCTAAGCAGCTCTTAGTTAGGTCTTCAATTTGTTGATCGAGTCCCGGCCACCACACATAAGCCCTAGCAAGGCTTTTCATTTTCACTCCCACCAGATGACCTTCATGTAGCTCATTTAGCACTCTCTCCCTTAACTTGGGTGGAATCACCACTCTGGATCCACACATCACTGTCCCCTGGCATACTGACAGCTGTTCTCTTCTGGATGAGAATGCTGGCAACAGTGAGTCGCCATGTGTTGGCCATCCCCTCACCGTCAATTCATATACCCGTGACAGCGTCGGATCATTGCGGGTCTCCTTCTCTATATCCGTGTTTGTTACTGGCAATTGTTCAATTATCGACGAATAAAATATCTCGATAGGGTCCACTGCTGGTGCTTCCTCCACAGTAGGCAGTGGCAGGCGCGATAGCCCATCAGCGTTCCCATACTGTTTCGTGCCTTTATATTCTATTTCATATTGATTCGCCCCTAGAAACAGGGACCATCTTTGTAACCGCTGTGCAGTCATTACTGGCATGCCGTTCTTAGGATTAAAGATGGAGACAAGTGGTTGGTGGTCAGTCAGCAAGGTGAACTTCTGCCCATGCAGATAGTGGTTGAATTTTTTTACTCCCCATACTAGGCTGAGGGCCTCCCTGTCAATCTGGGCGTAGTTGCGCTTGGCTGAGGTTAGTGACCGAGACGCAAAGGCTACTGGCCTCTCCAACCCGTCTGGGAATTTGTGCAACAGCACCGCTCCAATGCCGTAGGGTGATGCATCACATGCCAAACGAATTGGTAGTGCTGGGTTGAAATGGGCCAACACCTCTTTTGATGTGATCAATTCTTCACCTTTCTGGAAAGCTTGTCTACGTTCGTCATCCCACTTCCATGGTACCCCTGTTTGCAGTAGGGTGTTCAGCGGGTGTAATACCGTAGGCAAATTTGGTAAGAACTTGTGGAAATAGTTTAGCAGCCCGAGGAACGACCTCAGTTGTGACACATTTTCCGGTGCTGGAGCCTTGACTACTGCCTCAATCTTGTCAGGGGACTTATGTAACCCCTCTTCATCGATGACGTGGCCGCAATACAAGATCTGTTCCTGGAAAAACTCGCACTTGTGGCGATTAGCTCGTAGCCCATACTCCTTTAATCTGGTGAGCACCTTCTCCAAGTTAGCGAGGTGATCACCGTCATTTTCGCCTGTGACCAAGATGTCGTCCAAATAACACTGGGTCCCTGGAATCCCTTGCAGGACCTGATCCATCGCCCTTTGCCAGAGAGCCGGAGCCGAGGCTACTCCAAACACCAGCCGGTTGTATTGATAGAGACCTTTATGAGTGTTGATCGTAAGGTAATGTTTCGAAGCTTCTTCTACCTCCATTTGCAAGTACGGCCTGGGCTAGATCAATTTTGGTGAAGCGTTTACCACCAGATAGCGAGGCGAATATATCCTCAATACGTGGAAGCGGATATTGCACCGTGTGAAGGACTGGGTTCACTGTCACCTTAAAATCCCCACAGATGCGGACCTTCTTTGGTTCCCCAGGTGTATTACTCAACGACCTCTTCATTACAGGAACGATGGGTGTAGCCCACTCGCTCCAGTCCACTTTGGACAGTACTCCTGAACGTTCCAACCCTTCCAGCTCTGCTTCAACAGCTGGTCTGATCGCATAAGGCACTGGTCAGGCCTTCAGGAACTTTGAGCTTGCATTTTCCTCTATTTTAATTGTTGCTGTTATTCCTTTAAGTGTTCCTAGTCCCTCCTGGAACACTTCTTTTGCGTCAGTTAGCATTTTGACTGTCTTCCAGGTGTGACGTCATCATCCTTTTTGGCCTCAACCTTCAGTGCCTGTATGGAATGCCAATCTAATTGTATCTTCCGGATCCATTCGCATCCTAGCAGTGGTGGTCCTCCATTTGGCAATACATATATATCCATTTTAGGTATTTCCTGGCCTTTATATGTCACTTTCACCCTTATTTTTCCTTTAGGGTAGACTTTTTGCCCCGTATACATCTTCAAGACAATCTCTGTAGCTTTCAAGGGTATGAGTGAAAATAGCCGCTTGTAGTCTCTTTGATTTATGACTGTTAGAGCTGACCCTGTGTCCAATTCCATTTCCACTTGGACTCCATCTATCTTGAGTGTAACCCAGATAGTCTGGTGATCCTCCACTTCGGTTACATTATGTAGTTTCAGACAACCCAGCTCCTTGCTTCCGGAGTCTGTGTCACTTTTCTGTTCGTCTGAACCACTGTCCATCACCTGGTGTACCTTTTTGTACTTCTCCTGTGGAGATTTCTTACTATTGGTTTTCTTCCCAGACCTGCAGACTCTTGCTATGTGTCCTGTTTTCCCACACTGTCTGCACACTTGGTCGTTGAACCAACAATCTTTCTGGTCAGGTGTTGTTCTGCCGCAGCGATAGCACTTCCCTGTTCCATAGGTTATTTCGTTGGTGCCACATTCTTGCGGTCTCCGTTGTATCTCTGCAGCGCCCCATGCGGCTGCTTCGTGTGATACTGCCATACTGAAAGCTTTGTCCAGCGTAATGTCCTTTTCTGATAGAAGCCGTTTCTGGGTTCCTTCACTTTGTAGCCCACACACAAACTTGTCCCTTAACGTGTCTGCTAGTCCCGCTCCAAACTGGCAGTATTTCGATAGCTTGAGCAGTTCCGTTAGGTACTCAGCATTGCTTTCGTCTTTGTGTTGGTTCCTTTTATGGAACTTAAATCGTTCTGCTATCAGCAGCGGTGTGGGGTTTAAGTGGTCCTGTAGGATTTCTACTATGCTTTCAAAATTCTTGTTTACCGGCTTCTCTGGGGTTATTAGATTTCGCAGTAACCCATAAGTTTTTGCACCCATGGAATTTAACAGAACCAGTGCTTTATTAGCATCTGGCACTTCATTCGCCCTGCATTACACCTCAATACGTTCCACATATGTCACCCAATCTTCGACTTCATTGTCAAACGTAGAGATACTGCCACTCTTCGGCATCCTTGGTTGTGCGTTAACTATCACCAATGGCGCCTCCCGCGCTTCCCATTCTTCTCCGCTGGCACAAAATGGTGTCTCCCGTGCTTTCCTTCCTTCCCGCGCTCGCCCTTCTTCTCCGCTGCAGCTTCTCAAAATGGCGTCGCCCGTGCTCTTCCTTCTTCTCTGCGGCTCAATGGCGTTTCCCCTTGCTTCGCCCCGCGGACCCTGATCAGCCCGTGATCCCTGGCTGTGCTCTGCGCGTTCTTCTTTTGATATTTTTCGACGCTGCTCAGTCTAGAACCCAGCTGTTTCTTACCCTCTCTCTCTCCAGTTGCTTTATTCTTCCTCGACACTGCTCGGTGTTCAACCCCCGGCTGTGCCCTGCGCTCTTCACCCTCTGTCTTACCCCGTCGACGCTGCTTGGCTCTCTCTCCGCCGTTGGTCGGCTCCAGCCGCCGCTGCTCGGGAAGGGTCTGCGCTGGACCTGTCATCGGTCTCTTACTGCTCATTGTGGCTGGGGAACCAAGCCCGGCTCTCCACAGCCTCCCCAGCGAAGTTGGATCTCTACCTGACTGCTGGGCGGTTGCTCGTAGTCGACGCCCGTGTTCCTGGCCTCGACTATTTTATTTATTTTTTTCTTTTATGTTGCAGGTAGATTCGAATCGACACTCGTCGCCACTGTTAGATCCGTGGTTCAGTGGATAAATAATCACACGGATGCTGTACATTAACAAATAACAGGTCTTTACTGGAGGAGGGTAATCTCTAGACTGGGGTACAGAGGCATGCACAAAGCTTATATACTGGTGTGGTCACTGCCGGTACTACAGTATACAGGAGCTGTAAAAAGTAGTTCTGACTTAAAGGCACATACACTACAGCTTTCATCTCATTCAGTAAGCTAATAAGAGGCTTGTGGTCAGTACTGATTACAAACTTCCTCCCATATATGTACTTATGGAATTTCTTTACTCCAAATATAATGGCCAACCCCTCTTTATCAAGCTGTGAATAGTTCTTTTCCGCAGCTGTGAGCGTGCGTGAAACAAACCCGATGGGCCTTTCCGCTTCATCTGGCATGCGGTGGGCCAACACTGCCCCCACTCCATAGGGTGATGCGTCGCAGGACATTATCAGCTCCTTCTTCTCGTCGTAATGCACTAACACCCTGCTGGACTGAAGTAGCTCCTTTGACTGCTGAAACGCTTTCGCTTGCTCTGGCCCCCAACGCCATGGCTCCTCCTTTCTCAGCAGTTTGTGCAGGGGTGCCAGCAGCATCGATAAGAACATAAGAACATAAGAACATAAGAAATAGGAGCAGGAGTAGGCCAATCGGCCCCTCGAGCCTGCTCCACCATTCAATAAGATCATGGCTGATCTGATCCTAACCTCAAATCTTCTATCACTCTGCATCCACCCGAACCCATGTGATCTCCCGGGAGAGGCTAAAAACCAGATAAAGACCCAATGGTCAATTTGGGAGAAAAAAATCTGGGAAATTCCTCTCCGACCCATCTAGGCGATCAAAATTCTTCCAGGAGATCACTCTGTCCCTATATTTTCTGCAGTACTTACCTTCTGTAAAGGCGATCTCCACCCCAGCCAGGAACAGGAATAAAACCATCTCCTGAAATCTAACAGAATTAGAACACAGTAGGAGCAGAACAAGGCTACACGGCCCCTGGGCCCGCTCCACTACCCACAGGGCCATGACCATTCCGAACCCAGACTCATGTCCAATTTCCTGCCCGCTCCCCGTAACCCTTTATTCCCTTTACTTCTAGGAAACTATCTATTTCTGTTTTAAATTTATTTAATGATGTAGCTTCCACAGCTTTCTGGGGCAGCAAATTCCACAAACCTACCACCCTCTGAGTGAAGAAGTTTCTCCTCATCTCAGTTTTGAATGAGCAGCCCCTTATTTTAAGATTATGCCCCCTAGTTCTAGTTTCACCCATCATTGGGAACATCCTCACCGCATCCACCCGATCAAGCTCCTTCACAATCTTATATGTTTCAATAAGATCGCCTCTCATTCTTCTGAACTCCAATGAGTAGAGTCCCAATCTACTCAACCTCTCCTCATATGACCACCCCCTCATCCCCGGGATTAACCGAGTGAACCTTCTTTGTACTGACTCGAGAGCAAGTATGTCTTTTCTTAAGTATGGACACCAAAACTGTATGCAGTATTCCAGGTGCGGCCTCACCAATACCTTGTACAACTGCAGCAATACCTCCCTGTTTTTATATTCCAACCCCCTAGCAATAAAAGCCAACATTCCATTGGCCTTCTTGATCACTTGCTGCACCTGCATACTAACTTTTTGAGTTTTGTGCACCAGGACCCCCAGATCCCTTTGTACTACAGTACTTTCCAGTTTCTTGCCATTAAGATAATAACTTGCTCTATGATTTTTCCTGCCAAAGTGCATAACCTCACACTTTCCAGTATTGTATTCCATCTGCCAAATCTCTGCCCACTTACTTAGCCTGTCTATGTCCCTTTGCAGGTTTTTTATGTCCTCCTCACTCACTACTTTCCGTCCCATCTTTGTATCATCTGCAAACTTTGATATGTTACACTCGGTCCCCTCCTCCAAATCGTTAATATAGATTGTAAAGAGTTGGGGACCCAGCACTGACCCCTGCGGAACACCACTAGTTACTGGTTGCCAATCTGAGAACGAACCATTTATCCCAACTCTCTGCTTTCTGTTAGAGAGCCAATCCTCCACCCACGCCAGAATATTACCCCCAATCCCGTGCTTTTTTATCTTGAGCAATAATCTTTTGTGTGGCACCTTGTCAAATGCCTTTTGGAAGTCTAAATACACTACGTCCACTGGTTCCCCTTTATCCACCCTGTATGTTACTTCCTCAAAAAACTCAAGCAAATTTGTCAAACATGACTTCCCCTTCATGAAACCATGCTGAGTTTGCCCTATTAAATTATGTTTATCCAAATGTCCCGTTACTGTCTCCTTAATAATGGACTCTAACATTTTACCAACCACAGATGTTAGGCTAACAGGTCTATAGTTTCCAGCCTTCTGCCTACTACCCTTTTTAAATAAGGGTGTTACATTAGCAGTTTTCCAATCTGCCGGGACCTTTGCTGAGTCCAGTGAGTTTTGGAAAATTATTACCAATGCATCCACAATCCCTACCGCTACTTCCCTCAAGACCCTGGGATGCAAGCCATCAGGTCCAGGGGATTTATCCGCCTTGAGTCCCATTATTTTACCAAGTACCACTTCCTTAGTGATTTTAATTATATTTAGTTCCTCCCCCCCTAGAGCCCCCTGTTTGTCCAGTGTTGGGATATTCTTAGTGTCCTCTACTGTAAAGACTGATACAAAATAATTGTTCAGTGTTTTTGCCATCTCCATGTTTCCCACCATTAATTTCCCGGTCTCATCCTCTAAGGGACCAACATTTACTTTAGCCACCCTTTTTCTTTTTATATAACTATAGAAACTTTTACTGTCTGTTTTTATATTTTTTGCTAATTTACTTTCATAATCTATCTTCCCTTTCTTAATCAATCTTTTTGTTATTTTTTGCTGTCTTTTAAAGACTTCCCAATCTTCCATCCTCCCACTAGATTTGGCTACCTTATATGCCCTTGTTTTTAGTCGGATACTATCCTTAATTACTTTACTTAGCCACGGATGGCTATCTTTTCTTTTACACCCTTTTTTCCTCAGTGGAATATATTTTTCTTGGAAGTTGTAAAATAACTCCTTAAATGTACACCACTGGTCATGTACCGTCTTACCCTTTAATGTATTTTCCCAGTCCACTCTAATTAATTCCGCTCTCATACCTTCATAGTCTCCTTTATTCAAGCTCAGCACGCTTGTTTGAGATCCAACCTTCTCACCCTCTAATTGAATATGGAACTCAACCATGTTATGGTCACTCATTCCAAGGGGATCCTTTACTAGGACATTTTTAATTAATCCTGTCTCATTACACAGGACCAAATCTAAGGTTGCTTGCCCCCTGGTCGGTTCAGTTACATACTGCTCAAGAAACCCATCCCTAATACACTCAATGAACTCTTCCTCAAGGCTGCTCTGCCCAATTTGATTTGTCCAGTTAATATGATAATTAAAATCCCCCATAATTATAGCTGTTCCCTTATTACAAGCCTCAACTATTTCCTGATTAATACTCCGTCCAACAGAGTTGCAACTGTTCGGAGGCCTATAGACTACACCCACTAGTGTTTTTTTCCCCTTATTATTCCTTACCTCCACCCAAACTGTTTCACTATCCTGCTCCTTTGACCCAATATCATTTCTCTTTATTATAGTGATTCCTTCCTTTATTAACATAGCCACCCCACCTCCTCTCCCTTCCTGCCTGTCCTTCCTGATTGTTAAATAACCTGGTATGTTTAATTCCCAGTCATGGTCACCCTGCAGCCATGTTTCTGTAATGGCCACAAGATCATACCCATATGTCATTATTTGTGCCGTTAACTCATTCATTTTGTTACGTATGCTACGTGCATTCAGATAAAGAACTTTCAAATATGTTTTGTAACACTTAGTTCCTGTTTTTTCCCTTTTTAGTACTTTACTTTTTACTCCATACCTTCTGTCCCTTCCTGACACATTCTGTTTTTTAATTCCCCCACTGCTACCTAAGTCTATGACCTTCTCTGTTGTCATTTCTATGATTTGCTCTCTAGAAACCTCCCCCCCACTAATTAGTTTAAAGCCCTCTCTACAGCCCTAGTTATATGATTCGCCAGGACTCTAGTCCCAGCACTGGCCAAGTGGAGTCCATCCCAACAGAACAGCTCCCTCCTGTCCCAGTACTGGAAGATAAGTTTGGAAGAAACCGGTTATAATAATTCAGGAGCCCTAGATAGGCTTTCAGTTCAGTCACTGAGGTGGGTGCCGGTGCATCCTGCACTGCCCGCACTTTCCCTGGTAATGGATGGAGGCCTGTGGCATCCACCCGATGTCCCAGGAATGTAACTTCCTTCTCCATGAAACTACACTTACTCCGTTTCAGGCATAGCCCCGCCTCTTCCAGCCACTGTAGCACTTTGTCCAGTGTTTTTAAGTGATCCTGATCGTCACTTCCTGTGAGCAGAATATCATCTAAGTACACGGCCACCTTTGGAATGCCCTGCAGAATGCCTTCCATAGTCCATTGGAATATTGCTGGGCTAGAACTGACACCAAATGGTAACCTGGCATACGTGAACAGCCCCTTGTGCGTGTTCACCGTGACAAACTTTTTTGATTCTTCATCTAGCAATATCTGCTGATACGCATGACTCATGTCCAGTTTGCTGAATCTTTCTCCCCCAGCGAGCGATGTTAACGTGTCCTCCATTCTCGGAATGTGGTACTGTTCCAGTGATGATACTCTGTTCACTGTTAACTTATAGTCACCACACACCCTTACGTTACCGTCGGGCTTCAATACCGGGACTATTGGTGCCGCCCAGTCTGAAAATTTCACTGGTTCTATTACTTTGTCCTTTAGCAGGCGATCTAGTTCCGCCTCAACCTTGGTTTTCATTGCAAAAGGTACCGACCTTGGTTTAAAGAAATGAGGCGTGGCATCACTGGCTACATGAATCTTGGCTGTGGCTCCCCTTAAGGTGCCCAGTTCGCCCTTGAACACTAACTCATGCTTCATCAGCACTTCTTGCAGTGCCTCTGTACTGTCCTCCATTTTATTCATTGCCTGCCAGTCCACACTCAACTCACTGATCCACCCTCGCCCTAACAGGTTTGGCCCTGACCCTGCTACCACTACCACCGTAAGCTCTTTGGTGACTCCTTTGTGTTCCACTTGTACTTCGGCCGCCCCCAAAATGTCCACCTTCTGTCCTGTGTAGGTTTTGAGACTAATGGGGCATGTACCTAGCTCTGGTACTTTTGCTTCCCCCCATAGCTTGGTGTACTCAGTCTGCGACATTATGGTTACACTACATCCGGTGTCAATCTCAAACTTTACTTGACCTCTGTTTACTATCAAATACTGAGTGAGAGGGGGTACGTTGGGCCTTGAAGTGTCTATACTGTATATAGTGAAAACCTCCTCACTAGACTCACTAGACTCTTCCTCTTGTATGTAATTTGCCTGCTTTGTGTACTTCTCCCTCCCCCCTTTAGCATGCTTTGCCCCTTTAGCACTGCTTCTCTCACTCACTGCCCTTTTACAGACTTTCTTTAAGTGCCCTATTTTTCCACAATTGTGGCACTTTGTCTTTGCAAACCTGCAGTCCTTTGTATAATGGCTCGTCCCGCCACATCGGTAGCAATCCCCAACCCTGACTGGTGGACATTTCGCGCCAGCTTCCATCTTGAAAACAGCTCCTCCCACTGGTTTACTCCATTTCTCCTTGCTCATACTGTTTAAGTCCTTAATGTCCTTGTTAGCCATCTCCATGGCTTGTGCTTTTTTAAGTGCCGTCTCAAACGTTAATCCTTCTTCTGACAGCAACCTTTGCTGTATACTGTCGTTGTTAACTCCGCAGACTAGTCTGTCCCTTAACATGACTGTGAGCGCATTTCCAAAATTACAGTCCTGTGCGAGCTTCCGAAGCTCCTCCACATACTCAGTAATGCTTTCTTTCGGCCTCCTAATCCTCAAATTGAATTTCCATCTCTGTACTATTTCACTAGGTTTCAGATTGAAATGATTCTTTAGTAGACTCACCAACTCGTCAAAAGATTTTTCTCCTGGCCGCTCCGGGCTCAGCAGATTCCTCATCCGTGTATAGGTTTGCGCTCCCACACAACTCAGTAAAATGGCCCTTTTCTTTTCAGCACTGTCCACCTCGTTTGCCATAAAGAAATGGCCCAGTATTTCACAATACTCCTCCCAAGACTGCGACTTGCTGTCAAAAGGTGCCACGGAGCCTACCGTTCCTGCCATCCTTGGAGTCCGGTCACTTCAGCCAAAAAATCAAACTCTGTTTCGACTCCCGCAGCCTAGCCTTGTGCTTTTCCGACTAGTTTGCTAACCAACCCGAGCACCTCTTCCGAATACTCCAAAACTCTTCTGTCCTTTATTCTCGTCGCCATATGTGGTATCTTGAGGTGGCCATAGATGGAGACAGACACAGGTTAACTCCTTAACATGGTTTAATCAACACTTGCACATAAAAGCTTCTGCCATGAGGCAGCAAAAACAAAGAGTACAACCAGTACAGATCAGACTTAACTCAGGAGAGCAATTGCCACAGCACCACCTGGTGGATCAGGTTACTCATAACCTCCCAGGTTACTACAATAACCATGGTCATTCTGAAACTTAGTACTGGTAAGACTGGGGTGGGGGAGGAGGAGGTAGAGATCTTGAAGAAATGAAACAAGCCTAAATATAAACAAAACAGGAAAGGAGAGTAGAGGATAGACTAAACTAAGGGAGGACATAAATGGCCAGGGAATACTGTAAATAGTTATAGAACAGGAGTGTAAAAATATAATATAAAGTGAGAGGAACTGCTATTAAAAATGAATTAAACTGTCTGTACAGCAATTCCAATACAGTGCCCATAATAAAACAGGGAAACTGGAGGCAATAATAAATTGTGAGGAATTAGATATAGTAGGGATCACTGAGACATGGCTACAGAAAAATCGGAACTTGGAATTAAACATTGCAGGATATAACCTATTTAAAAATATAGAGAGAGGAAAAAGGGAAGGTGGAGTAGATGCACTTATTAGAGATAACATAATGGCAGTAGATAAAAGTGATGCAGCTATCAGTAAGATAGAAATAGAATCCATGTGGATATAGTTACAAGATAATAAAAGATCAATCATGCTAATAGGGGTGGTCTAAAGACCACCTAGTGCAAGAGAGGTGGAGGAAGAAATATGCAAGCAAATTAGGGAAATGAGTAAAAAACATAGAATAATAATCTTGGGAAATGTCAAATATCCCCAAATTAATTGGCCAATGCAGGGATAAGGGAATAGAGTTCCTACAATGTGTACAGGGCTCCTTTCTTACCCAGCATGTAAGGAGCCCAACAAGGGAGAATTCACTACTGGGTCTAGAAATGGGGAATGAACCAGAGCAGATATGAAAAGTAAAAGTAGGGGAACATCAAGGCAATAGTGACCATAATATAATATGGTTTAAGATAATAATTGAGAAGGACATAAGCATGACAAAGAACAGGGTAATAAATTGGAGAAAAGCTGATTTTGAGGGCTGAGATTAAGGCCTAGAAATTGAGTTGACGCCGCGCCAGGGCTTTAGCGCTGGAAATTTAGCGCCGGCGCTAATTCCCTTGCGCGCGCCAAAAATTCAGTAGCGCCGCGCCCAGACGGCTGCCGGCGCTACTGGCGGGCGTGAGCGCCTCCCAATGGGCGCTGAGTGCCGAATTGCGGCGCTAATCCGGCGCTGCGGCACCCGATGCGGTGCGGCAGGCTGGGGAAGTGCAGGCCTCCTCCTTCAGTTAAGGAGGAGCTGCCTGCACCCGCCCGCTGTCCGTTCAAATATTGAAAAAATGAGCCCGGCACCTCGGACAAGTGCCGGGCTTGCAGGCCAGACGCATCTGTTCCGCGGGGGGGGGGTGGAGGAGTCCGGGGAGGGAGGTGCGGGCAGGCAGCCGACGGGAAAGCGGCCGGCCGCCGCGCGACCTTAATGCGCCGGCGCTAACTCGGGGAAGACTCGGTTGCCAGAGTCTTAGTTGCGGCTGCCACGGGCGAGGCGGCCGCAACTGAATTTCGGCGCTGGGGCCCGTCGTCATGGCAACCGGGACGCTGCGCACACCGATGACGTCATCGGTGCCGGCGCAGCGCTACCGGCTTAACGCCGACGGAAGGGCCCCACTCAATTTCCCAACTGGCCATAACTCCGGCGCTAGGCCCTCTAGCGCCTCAAATGCGGCGCTAAGGCTACTCAATTTCTAGGCCTAGAACTTGGGAAAATAAAATGGACAACAAAATTAGCAAACAATGATGTAGAAGAGCATGGGAAACATTTAAAACGGTGTTCAACTGAGTCCAGGAAAAATATATTCCACTAAAAAACAAGAACAAACTAAACACTAATGAAACACCATGGATGCATAAAGACATAAGGGAAAAATTGAGGGTAAGGAAAGAGGCATACACTAAGCACATGGACAGCATGACAAGGGATAATATGAAGAGGTTAGGAAAGAAGTCAAAATAACAATTAGGATGGCAAAGAGGAACTGTGAAATTAAATTATCAAGGAACATTAAAAAAATAGTAAAATATTCTGCAAGCACATAAATAATAAAAGGTAAGTTGGGATGGGAATACGGCCACTAATGGATGGAGAGGATAAAATCATAGTGAAATGACAGAAATATTAAATAATTATTTTGCTTTGGTATTTACCAGGGAGATAGATCAGGTGACATGGCATCGGAAGATGAGATTAGAAATGATTTAACTGCATTTAATCAAACTCAAAGAGAATAAAACCATTGGTCAGGATGGATTGCATCCATGCATTGGAAAAGAATTTAGGGAAGAGATAGCAGAGGCACTATTACACATATTTAATAATTTGTTAGAAAAAGCTATAGTGCCTGAGAATGTTAGATAGTTAATGTTATAGCTATATTTAAGAAGGGAGAAAGAACATGTCCAGGGAACTATAGGCCAGTCAGCTTAACATCTGTGATAGGAAAGATAATGAAATTCCTACTAAAGGAGAAAATAGATGAACATCTAAAAACCAAAAATATAATAATGACTAGTCAGCATGGATTTCAAAAGGGAAAGTCTTGCTTGACCAATCTCATTGACTACTTTGAAGAGGCAACAGAGAGAGTAGACAAGAGCAATGTAAGAGATGTAATGGTCTAGAGATTAGTTATAGCCCAGGAATGGGCGGTATCATTAGAAAAGTTGAAGAATTAGCACCAGGCACTAATACTTTAGACTGCACGCAAAATTATTGCTCATTGCTCAAAGAAATGATTGGAGTCCTAATTCAGGTCTTTAAGCCCAAGCTCATTGATGTTACACTCAAAGGGTGGACCAATATCACGTGCAGTCTAATTACAAGTCATGATTGCCACAGGCTTTATTCAGTGCTTAAAGGGGGGTTCATTGATGTTGCAGAACCACATTCTCAGCATTGCTGGCTGTGCAGCTGCTTCAGCAAACAACAGCAGGTCAAGGAGAAGGAGCGGAAGGACTGAAGCAGCTGCAGTCATGGCAGATCCATGCCCAGGGAGAGATCCTGCAGATTCTGCAATCAAGCTTTGGAGACATTGGTGTTCGCTATGGAGAGATGAAGGGTGGTGCTCTACCTGACAAGTGGCAGGAGGCCCTCATCGCAAGTCTTCCGCACCATGTGGAGGAAGTTAGCGCAGCATGACTCGGGCAGCACTGTGGTCCCCAGGAGCCACATACAGTTCAAGAAGAAATTTAACGACCTCACTTGGACGGTCAGGGTGAGAGACACCCTGCGCCACTTCACTCCACATTGCCCTGAAGACCTGGGGCAATGGCCTCCTGCCAGTGGCCTGAATAGCACTGCCCTCTTTCTTTCGACTACCGCGACCAATGCCTCTAATGCTTGGTCACTGATGTGGCAAACTTTCTCCCTGGGACTGGGTTCAGCCATGAGGATAAGAAGTGTAGCTGTTCATTTGCTTGTAGGTTGCCTTCAGAGATGTTGAGAATGAGGTTGTGCTGAATGCATAAACCTTCCTTTAAGAACTGGAAGGAGCCAGTGTGAATGATGAGTCCCGATTGGAGTGCACCTGAAATTGGTTATTGCTCTGCGGTAGCGCCCCGCTCTCTGTGTGTAGCACCCTAAGTTAGAAGATTAAACATAGAAACATGGAATATAGGAGCAGGAGTAGGCCATTTGGCCCCTCGAGCCTGCTCCGCCATTCAATGAGATCATGGCTGATCATCCAAATTCAGTACCCTGTCCCTGCCTTCTCCCCATATCTCTTGATCCCTTTAGCCTTAAGAAATATATCTAACTCCTTCTTGAATATATTTAATGAATTGGCCTCAACTGCCTTCTGTGGTAGAGAATTCCACAGGTTCACCACTCTTTGGGTGAAGAAATTCGTCCTCATCTCTGTCCTAAATGGCTTACCCCATATCCTTAGACTGTGACCCCTGGTTCTGGACTCCCTGGCCATCGGGAACATCCTTCCTGCATCAAGTCTGTCTAGTCCTGTTAGAATTTTATAATTTTCAATGAGATCCCCTCTCATTCTTCTGAACTCCAGTGAGTATAAGCCCAATCGACCCAATCTCTCCTCATACATCATTCCTGCCATCCCAGGTATCAGTCTGGTGAATCTTCGCTGCACTCCCTCCATGGCAAGAACATCCTTCCTCAGATAAGGCCACCAAAACTGCACACAATACTCAAGATGTGGTCTCACCAAGGTCCTGTACAGCAAGACATCCTTGTTCCTGTACTCGAACCCTCTCGCTACGAAGGCCAACATACCATTTGCCTTCTTAACCGCCTGCTGCACCTGCATGCTTACCTTCAGCGACTGGTGCACAAGGACATCCAGGTCTTGTTGCACTTCCCCTTCTCCCAATCTATTGCCGTTGAGATAATAACCTGCCTTCCTGTTTGTGCCACCAAAGTGGATGACCTCGCATTTATCCACATTATACTGCATCTGCCATGCATCTGCCCAATCACCTAATCTGTCCAAATCATACTGGAGTTTCTCGGCATCCTTCTCACAGCACACACGCCCACCCAGCTTTGTGTCATCTGCAAACTTGGAGATATTACATCTAGTTCCGTCATCTAGATCATTAATATATATTGTAAATAGCTGGCGTCCTAGGACCGATCCCTGCGGTACCCCACTAGTCACTGCCCGCCACTTGGAAAAGACCCGTTTATTCCAACTCTTTGCTTCCTGTCTACCAACCAGTTCTCTATCCAAGTCAGTACCTTGCCCCCAATCCCATGTGCCTTAACTTTACACACTAATCTCTTATGCACTTGATTTAGTGCTCCAGTTTTTTCTTGGAGCGCTATCAATCAATTTAGCGGAAGGTTAGAAGGATTAGTGCCTGGCACTAATTCTCCAACTTTTTAAAATTTAGCGCCCCAAACGGGCGATACCGAATTTCTAGCCCTATAGAGTGCTGCAGATTATTGGCTGCCAGGTGGTGGGTGCCGTGGCCACCGGTGACGTTGATCCCCTTCGGGACAACATAGTATGTTCATCCCTGCTCCTTCTTCTTACATTCCACTTCTCCCTCACCCCACAAGCGTTTCACACTTTCCAGTTAATCATGCTGTATATGCATTTCTCCCTTCCTGCCCCCCTCCCCTCACCTTAACCCGACTCTCGTGCCATTCTGCTTTCAGATAACCTGCAAGCACCTGAGCAGCCTGTCCATGAGGGCACCATAGAGAGCGAGGTGGAAGAAGAGGAGGAGGAAGAACACACCGCGTCACTGCATGTCTCACCCGCAGGCACCAGCTCAGATACTGGCACTACGCATTCTTTAGAGGCTGGTATAGTAGCGGGATCTGCACAGGGTGAGGCACCGGGGACGAGCGGGCTGCAGCAAGGCCAGGGGGAAAGGATAGCTCAGGCGCCAGATCCCCAGAGGGCGAGTTTGCGTGTGAGTTCTGCTGCACAGGACTCGGATGAGGACCTCGATGGGGAGGCGTTCACAAGATGGGTGATGGGCATGCACACGGAGATGATAGGTGCAATGGCAAGGGTTCCCAAGAGCCTCTCGGCAATGGTAAGGAGCGTGGAGGAATCCACCTCCAACATTGCACAGAGCTCTGCGCACGCCATGGAGCCCAGTATTTGCAGTCTGCAAAGGACAGTTGACTCCCAGAGAGACCGTGGCAACCCAGACCTGACACTGTGTGTGATGGGCAATCTGGCAGCTTCCTTTGCAGCACAGGTGGAAGCGAAGCAACGTCTTAGTGCTGTAATCTAGTCTATGCTTGATGACATCCAATCTCAGACTGCTCTCATGCAGTCTCAGCTTGATGCCATACAAGCTCTGACTGCTGCCATCATGGCTGGGTCTACCACCATTGACCGGGGCTTTCACGGTATCATAGCAGGCCAGCAATCTGTACTCCAACAGATTGCTGGGGATGTTAAGGTGCTTCCCCGTGGGAGTGCCAGTGGGTCAGTGGAGCAGGAATCTGCTGTCCTCTTGCAGGATGACAGCATTTCTGCTCACAGCACTGCCACACCGCCATTGCTCTTGTCGCTGCCTTTCATCCAGCCAGCCCAGATGGTTGCCGCTGATACTGAGGTGGTGCAGTCTACAGCCAGGCCATCCAGGCCCAGAGCTGGCCGAGGGTGTCCAGCAAGGCCATTTGAAGTCTCCCACACAGACTCTAAGCAACCTTCCACCAACCCTGCTGCAGTCACTGGGCCAACACTTCATAGGAACACTGGAGTAGGCAAAGACACAGTAACAAGAGGCAGTAAGGGTTTGCACTAGGGTGAATAGTTAATATTTTTGTTGTAAATATTTGTTCACTGATTTTTGATAAATTTATTAATTCAATTTTGATTTTATTGTGGTGTGTCTCATTTCAGCTTTGCATTGTGATATGGCCTGCGACAGGGATGGAATGATGGGGATGTTGTGAGCAACGGGGATCTGGGGCTTAATTCATTCGAACTGTAATCTGATGAAGCTGTCATGGACCATCTTTCCAGAAGGCCGATTGAGTGGCTGCCTCCTCCCTCGCTAATGTTCTTCCTCCTCCTCTTTGTCCTCATCATCTTCCTCTTCCTCCTCGTCCTCCTCATCTTCCTCTTCCTCCTTGTCCTCTTTCTCCTCTCCCTCTTCCTCCTCCTGCAGTGGTCCCGCAATCCCTGGTGGCAAGGGCTGTGGCCTCATAATGGCCAAGTTATGGCCAATGCAGCAGACCACCATGAAATGGGACACCCGCTCAGCCGAGTACTTGAGGACTCCTCCCGAGCGATCAAGGCAGTGGAACCATTGCTTCCGCGGACTGGTGGTCTGGTCAATGATGTTCCCGGTGGCAGCATGGCTCTTATTATATGAGTGCTGGGCAGATTTGTTGGGGTTACGGAGGGAAGTCATGAGCCAGATGGAGATCGGATAGTGCTTGTCTCTGACCAACCAGCCGCAAGCTTGATGTGGTGGCTGGAAGATTGCTGGCACACCGTTCTGGTACAGGATGAAGACATTGTGGCTTCTACCATGATAGTAAGCATTGACATTGAGGATTCGCTGTCTGTGATCGCACACCAACTGGACATTAAGTGAGTGGTAGCCTTTGTGGTTATGGAAGACCTCAAGATTGTTATGCGGTGCCCGCAAAGTTGCATGGGGGCAGTCAATGGCGCCCTGCACCAAGGGGAAGCCCGCTATCCTGGCTGGAGGTCTGGTTGCAGGAGGTGGCAGGGTTCTATGACTACCTCCTTGGTGAAGCAGAGCCTTCTAATATACTGCACCTCGCTTAATTGGAGGTATGAGAAGTGCTCTCTTAATACCCTCAGAGGGTAAGGCCTCCTGCTTACTCTCCCCCTCTGGGTACATTTTCCAGTCTTTCTCGCTGCCTCCACCGTAGATCCTGGAGGGCAAGCTTGACTGCCAGTACAGCGCCTATTAACATAACCAAGTGTAACAGTTTGATTCCTTTAATAATAAATGTAGCTACATTTTAGTGCCACAACACTCCTGATACTAAATAACCTTGAAATTATGGAATGAGACTGTTTGACTATGTGAAACTGACAAGAAAGCACTGAAACTCCACTAACCTATAGCTGCGACTCATTACTGACGATCCCTTTAAATAACGTCCCTGAAGCCGGCTTCCTGGTGCTTCATGCCAGCTCTCCCTGCCGCTGTTTACTCCAGGTGCTAAGGTAGATGGCGACAATTAATTTCGCAGATTGAGTAGTTAATGAGCGTTGCACACTCACTGACATCATGAACCACCTGGCGTTGAGGCTCCCGGTGATAGCTGTTAGCGGCGGTGCTGCGGGGGTGGCGGGATTTGGCGTGTGGCATTGGATTGGCCCCACCCCAGTGATAATGCTCTAGAGTCCCATTAATGTCAGCAGATGGTGCAAACGGGAGTTTCTAAGGTACCAAATTTTTCCCTTAATATATCTAGATTTCCAAAAGGCCTTTGATAAGGTACCACATAATAGACAATTGAGTATAGTCAGAGAATGCGGAGTCAGGGGTCAAGTAGCAGAATGGATAGCTAGCTGGCTGCAAGACAGAAACCAGAAAGTAGGGGTAAAAGGTAGCTATTCAGATTGGCAGAAGGTGGGTAGTGGTGCTCCACAGGGATTAGTGCTTGGACCACTGTTGTTCACAATTTATAACAATGATTTAGACTTCGTAATCAAAAACACAATTTCTAAATTTGTGGATGACACCAAATTGGGGGAGTTTGTCAATACTGAGGAGGACTGCAACAAATTACAAGAAGACATTAATAAACTTGTAGAATGTACTTATAATAGACAAATGAATTTCAGCATAGATAACTATGAGGTACTACATTTTGGAAAGAAAAATAAGGAGGCCACATATTACTTGAAAAATAAGAATCTAATTGGGTTGGGGAGCAAAGGGATCTCGGAATACAAATACATAAATTACTAAAAGTAGCAATGGAGGTTAATAAAGCAATAAACAAAGCAAACCAAGCACTAGGGTTTATTTCTAGAGGGATAGAATTGAAAAGTAGAGAAGTTATGCTAAACTTGTATTAAACCTTGGTTATGCCACACTTGGAGTACTGAAACTGTGCATGGTTCTGGTTGTCATATTATAAAAAGGATATTGAGGCACTGCAGAGGGTGCAGAGAAGATTTACAAGGATGATGCCAGCATGAGTTTTGCCCATAGGGAGTGCACAGGCTCCTAGTGTGGTAGATGTTTCCAAACTCCAGTAGATACTTTTCAACTGCATTTCCCTCTGCTGATCACAACAGGGGAGGAGTAGGCATCAAGCCTTTATGCCCAAGAATATGGGTCTCTGTTGCTCGGAGCGCAGCAGTTTTCAACACATTAGCAACCTTTCTGAGTTCTGATGTCAGCCATGCTTTCGTGGAAAAGTCAGGAGCGACAAGTCTAGAAGGACAAGGGCAGCGGGCGCATGGGAACACCATCACCTGCAAGATCCCCTTCAAGTTACACACCATCGTGACTTGGAATTATATCGCCATTCTTTCAATGTCGCTGGGTCAAAATCCTGGCACTCCCTCCATAGAAGTGCTATGGGATTACCTTCACCACACGTCTGCAATGGTTCAAGAAGGCAGCTCACCACCACCTTCTCAAGGGCAATTAGGGATGGGCACGAAATGCCAGCCTTACCAGTAACGCCCACATCCCATGAACGAATTTTTTAAAAATCCCTTGGTAAAGGTAAAATACTGGCGGGTGCTCGTTTTGGCTGATCTCTTTGCTGAACACCTCCGTTCAGTCCGTTATCGTGACCCTCAGCTTCTGGTCGCTTGTCATTTTAATTCTCCATCCCAATCCCACTGTGACCTCTCTGTCCTCCTACACTGTTCCAATGATGTTCGATGGAAGCTCGAGGAACAGCACCTCATCTTTTGATTAGGCACTTTACAGCCTTCCGGACTCAACATCGAGTTCAATAATTTCAGTTCATAACCACTGCTCCAATTTTTTCAGATAGCAGATGCTGGTAATGATTTTCCTGTTCATTTAATCACTCCTGCCTTCCAACCTATCATAGACCTTCGCCTTTGTTTTTTCTTCCCCTCGCTCTCTTTCCCTGCGTCTGTACTTGCTTAAAATCTGTAACATTTTCCAGTTCTGGTGAAAGGCCACTGGCCTGAAATGTTAACTCTGTTTCTCCACAGATGCTGCCTGACCTGCTGAGTATATCCAGCATTTTCTGTTTATATTTCAATTCCTTGGCCTTAGGTCTGATCAGTGTGAATTGATCTCATGCTAAAAGATGTCTACCTTTGTGTAACAAAGCAGCATGTAACACATTCAGAAAAATAAATAAATTGCCAAGTGTTTCTCTAATGAGCTGTTTTTTTCCTGTTACAACTATGGGGGTAAAATTCCTCAAAGCTTCTCCTGCTCTGCCAATGTAACTTCCAAAGAAGTTCAAAGGAAACCCAGCTTACATGTTATAAATCAGATTTCTGCCGATGTTACAGCGGCGGAATGGGAGATTCCCCGTCGATATTCACTTTCTATGTCTCCAGTATTCCATCTGAACTTGTAGGGAATGTTAAGGCATAAGTAAGAACAAAAAGATCTTTGGAGCTATAAAAAGCTGGTTAATCCATCAAACCAGTTCCTTTTACAAACCACATATACTTTGCTCTGTCATGATTTCTACCACCATAGCTGAACTTATTTCAGGTATTTAAAATGTTGAGAGGGATAGATGTAGATGTAGATGCAAGCAGAGTATTTCACTTGGACTGTATACACAGGGATAGAGAACACAGGTAATAAGACTCAAGAGGTTATATTTCATTTTGCCAGCAGCCTAAATTCCATGCTTGTTTGAAGCATATTAATATTATGCTAGGTCTTTTCTTTATCTTGTTATTGTGCTTTATCATATCAATGCCCCTTTGCATTTGGATGCTAAGCTAATTTATCTATAATTCTATGATTCATGTTTTGCTCTTTTTTTTTGAATATTGGGATAACATTTGCTGTAATTTAACCCTTAGTCACAGCCTTTTTATTCATGGAACTTCTAAAACTATTTCCCAGAGTCTGAACTATTTATTTCCTTGAAGATTTGAGTATGTCACCCAGACTTTAGTATGGCACCAAGATGATGTAAATTATAATCTATTTGTGCAACACTTTGAATATTATATAAATAGGTTAAATGTTTGTCTAGTAATATCAGCAACAGACTATTTTAACACCATCATTAAGCTATTTGCTTTATATAGGTTAAAACCTTACTAAAATAGCAGAAAAAAGGAATGACATACAAAGGCATTAAATGCTCATTTGTTAATACCAGCAGTTAAAACTTCTGGGGGAAAAAATTCAGTTGGTAGCGCCACCCGTTAGCACCTTAAGAGGGCGCTAAGTGGGGCGCAAAGCAACTACCGCCCGGGCGCGGCGATATCTGCGCCTCTCGCAAAATTGACCGGACATTTTGCGGTGGCGCTAAACAATACCGCCTGATCTCCTGCGCACGCAGATCTTGACGTCATTTGAGAGTGCAACGCCCTCGGGGCACCATGGACAGGAAATTGAGTGGTGCCCCCCTCCTTTCTGCCTGGCGCAACCAATGACAGGTTGACCGGAACGCTTCCCAGTCGCTGTGGGACTGGGGGGGGGAGGGGCGCTATTTAAAAGGCGCCTCTTCCTGGCTTTTGTGTGGTAGTCATTTTTGCACCAATCGTTCTCAGAGAGAGAGAGAGATTTTGAGAGAGACAAAGAGAGAAAGAGAGACTTCTGCATTGAGTCAATGCTGTCTGAGGTAGTTTTGGCTTCTGACCATAACTTTGTAGGTACTTTGATTTTTGACCTTCATAACTTTGATTGCCTAGATACTATGGGGGCTGCTATGGATGGGAACATCATCCTTCTCCATCACATTCAGAGGGCACAGAGATGCAGAGAGAGAGTGGCAATCATGGCCAGACAGAGGAGGGCCAGCAGGCCTCGGTACAGGAGACCTTACCCTCCATGGGCTTTTCGCCAACAGTTCTTCTACATTAATATGCCTGAGGAGCACTGTTTGTGAAGGCTGCGCTTCAGCAAGGAGGTGGTCACTGAGCTCTGCCACCTGCTTCTGCCAGATCTGTAGCCTCAACTGAGGAGCAGGACGTCTCTGTCAGTGGCAGTGAAGATAACAGTGGCTCTCAACTTTTATGCCACCAGCTCATTTCAATCAGCTACTGGGGACATCGCCAATATCTCCCAGTTCACAGTGCATTGCTGCATTCATCAGGTAACAAATGCCCTCGTTAAAAGGAGACGAGAGTACATCTCTTTCCCCATGACCCCGGACAAGCAGCAAGAACACGCAACGGGCTTTGCGATGAGAGCAGGCTTCCCCATGGTGCAGGGTGCCATTGACTGCACGCATGTGGCTTTGCGGGTGTCGCAAGAGAATGCCGAGGATTTACGCAACCGAAAGGGCATCCATTCCTTAAACGTCCAGTTGGTCTGTGACCACAGACAGCTGATACTCGCTGTCAATGCCCACTTTCCTGGCAGCAGCCACGATGCCTTCATCCTGCGACAGACTTCTGTGGCAGACATTTTCCAGGCACCGCATCACCCAGGAGGCTGGCTTCTCGGGGACAAGGGATATCCTCTGTGCACCTGGCTGATGACACCACTCCGTTCGCCCATCACCCCTGCTGAGCTACGATACAAGGAGAACCATCAAGCTATCTGGAACATCGTTGAGCACACCATCGGCGTGCTCATGCAATGGTTCCGCTGTCTGGACCATTCCAGAGGAGCCCTTCAGTACTCTCCTGAGTGAGTCTCCCACTTCGTTTTTGTGTGCTGCATGCTGCATAACCTTGCAATCCTCAGGACCCAGCCAATGCCACCAGGCATTGGAGCACCAGCAGAGGAGGAGGAGGAAGTGGAGGAAGAAGATGAGGAGGATGATCATCAGCAGCACCAAGGCGGGAGGGAGGTACAAAATGTACAAAGTGGAAGGGCCGTCCGTCAAAGGCTCATAGCAAGTCGCTTCTAGGCCCCCTCTGAGGAAAGGGCTTCTGCCTTTCAAACAACCTGAATGAAACCATCCCGCAACCCCTAAGCCGGTCAAGGCAACAATAATTGCAAAGACCAAACATGTACATTTTGAATACAGACACTTCTTTATTTCACAAACTCTGTGTGTCTCATTTCCGCATGACAAAGTAATAGAAAGAAACACAAAAAAAAGCAGTCATTCACATAACTGGCTCTCACAACCTGGAGACAATGTCCAAAACAGTTACAAAAATTTGACCACGATCCTCGGCCTTCAATAAAACAATGAAAAACATTTTGTCACACCTCCTACTTTTTGCCCTTTGAGGGTGATCTGCTTCCCTTGCGAAATTCCCCCCTTCCCACCCTGCAGCTCCTCCATAATGGGACCCCAGTGGCTGGAGCAAGACTGGGGGAAGGCTGCTGATTGTCAGAAACTGAGACTGCAAATGCCCTTGAAGGACGGCCTGGACCAACTCTGGGCCTGGAGGGCCCGGCTGCTGACTACACTAACTCTGCATGGGTGGCAGTAGTCTGTCCTACAGGTGGTGGCAACTGCAGTGGAGAATTGCCAGTGGTGGTAGCAGGAATGCTGTCCTCTTGAGAAAGGACAGCAACTCCCTGCTTGACTGACACACTGGCACTCCCACGGGGCAGCACTTCAGCATCCGGAGCAATCTGATGCAGCACAGATTGCTGGCCTGCTGCGGCACGGTGAGAGCCCCAGGGAAATGTGCCCGATCCAGCGAGGGTGGCAGCAGTCAGTGCTCGTGTGGCCTCAATCTGCGCCTGCATGAGACCAGCCACTGACTGCATTGCAGCACTAAACATTTGCGTGGCAGCTGCCTGTGCTACAGCGAAATGCTCCACACTCTTTGCCAGTGATTCAATGGATTCAGGCAACCTTGCCACTGCAGCCATGAGCTCAGTGTGCCTGTGCTCCGCCTGGGTGCTCATTTCAGCGAGGACCCGCTCCTCCTCTGCGTCCAGTGCAGCAGGACTCGAAGCCATACTCTCCCTCCGGGGAGAAGGCCCCCGAGCTTCCCTATCCCCATCACGTTGCTGCAGCCACTGGGTCCTGGAGCTTCACCCTCATCAGACCATTCCCCCCTGCTCCCCTCCAGGGAAGGCGTGTTCCCAGTGTGGGCATGGGCTGACTCGTTAGAGGGTGGCGCTGATTCTCCGGCTTCCTCTTCCTCCTCACCTTCAGCTTCACTCCCACTGGCAGCTTGAGGGCCCGTCTCCTCACCAGGTGAATCATCATCTGAAAGCAGGGAGGTACAAGAGTGGCTTTAGCGTGAGGACAGGTTGGCAGCAAGGGAGGCATGAGTGCAGCGATTTAGTGATTTGGATTGAAAGTGTCAATGGCTGCTGTTGTGAGGAACAAGTGGAAGGAGAGAGGACAAAAAGGTGATGACCTTACCATTGCTGTCCAGAATGGGGTCGGCATCTCCAGTGGCGACGGGACCAATCACCCGGCTTGCCACAATCCTGTGGACGCGCTCCTCAAGATCGATGAGGGGTTGCAGTTGAGGCCGCCCTCCACCGGTCCGTTGCTGCTGTCTCCTATTATGAGACAGCTTGGCCTGCAAGAAAAAGGATGGCGTCTGAGTAAATATGCAGCCATGGTCTTGCCTGAAATGCCTCCCATGGTTGAATAGCCCTTACTGTATGTAGCCATGGTCTTGCCTGAAATGCCTCCAATGGTTGAATAGCCTTACTGTATGCAGCCATGGTCTTGCCTGAAATGCCTCCCATGGTTGAATAGCCCTACTGTATGCAAAGTGTGGAACGTGCGTGTGTGTTGATGAAAGGGCCACAGGTGTTGGATGAGTGTTGGGCATTGGGGCTTTCAAGACCCTCTGGCCATAAAGTGAGGTTGAGATGGAGGGATGAAGAGGTTTTGAAAAAAAGGCACTCACCCCGACGACCCGAGTGAGGTCGTTGAACTTTCTCCTACGTTGGAGATGGGTCCTAGGCACCATGCTGCTTGAGGACACTCTCTGAGCCACCTCCCTCCACACTTTTCTGTACTCGCGTGGCAAAGGCCTCCTGCCGCTCTTTGGGTACCGAATGGATGTTCTCCGCTCCACGCCGCGAACCAGAGCCTCTAAGGCCCGCTCGCAGAAGCACTGTGCTCGCTCCCTGGCACTCTCCATAGTGTTTGGCTGCTAGATTTAGCCACAGGTCTGCCCAGGCCGAGATTCAAGGCTCCAATGAGCAGGGTGTGCCTGCAGAGCAAGATCGACCCTCCCCTTTAAGAACTGACCGGTGCCAGTGTGTCTGTGTTCAATCACTAACTGACAGCACCTGCGCTGCACCCGCCCTCTGAGGTAGCGCCTCGCTCCTCGGCCATAGCACCTTAAGAGAGGTGTGCAGTGCCGGATTTAGCGCTCCAATCACCTCCAGGGGCGATAAAAACCAAGTTTGCTGTCGGAGGCGATAATTAGAGCCAGGTGCTAAACTTTGCGCACCGCCAGTAATGGCGCCCCATATAGGGCGATACCTAATTTCTCCCCCCTGGTCTTTAATACCTTGACTTTCCTCATAACACACACGTTACTGACATCTATATATATTAGTGATTCTTCTATCAAAACAACTGAATCTGTAATTTGTCTATCATCTTCAATTGTGAAGATGGGAAGAAACCATTTAACACATTGGACATTTTCTTATCCTCTACTCAATTTATCCTTTAAATGAACTTTCTGGTCTTTAACATCCCATCTGCTACTTAATTAATTTAAATGTTTTTTCATCCCTCTGCTGTAAATTATAATCCATTCTATTGTCTTCTCACCCTTTCTGATATTCATTTTAGTCATCCTCGAATGACTTTTGTAATGACTCCCAATCCTCATTACCTTTTGTTTTCCAATATATCTTTGTAAAATATTTCTACTTGTCCTTTAGATTAATTTGGCCTGCTCATAAATGCACTCTGCTTTTAGTTTTTTAGTCTCACATGGATTTACATCCTTCCACATCTCTTAAAACAGTCTTTAAATATTTATTTGTTTAAAATTCAATTTCCCAATTGATATTCGCAGGGTACGTGATAACTGTGTTTGACCTAAGATCAACATAGATCCTCCATTACACTTGGAAGCAAAATCTCATGTAGATTTTAATGTGTTTGGGATTTTTGATTTACTTCACAATTAATTTTATTTATAAACAGTAAACATTTTGTTCAACATTTTATTCTTTATCATATTTTTTGAATGTCTTGTGCTTTTGAATCATTAGTTACTTTGAAGAGCCCTGACTGGTATCAGCTGACCCTGTTGATCCTTTTGTTATGTGTTGAAAAATAACCATGTTGTGTGCCATAAATTAATACTTTGAATGGCTATTTATGTAGTTAAGTAGTTTTAATCATCAAGGTACAAGATTAATGTGTAGGCAGTGTTGAGTGAGATTGTAAAATTGTTCAATTCCTCCTAGCTTTATTTCACAAAATAATTGTATGAATTGCGGCCCGTAAGCAGATTTTTATTATCTCCTTTGTAGTTCAGAGGGCTATTATTTTAACAAATGACAAATTAATTTTCACTGTTTCAGGTGTTGTAACCTTAGCAAATGGGGTCTGTGCTGTTGCACACAGCAAAGATTAATTTGAATATTCTATTCTTCAACACAGCAAAAATCATTTCATCATTTGCATGATAACCACCTAATCTTTGAAGGGGAGTTTTGTTTTAATGATTTTCCTTTCTTCACTTGGTTGTCTCTACAGTAAGTTAATTAGCAATTGATCTTATTTATATCTCCTGGATGATTTTGAAGTGAAAGAGTTTCTCCAAAAAGTGTGACAACATTTTGAAGCTCAAGGTATGCTTCTATATTTGCTGTGCAACTGGATGTTTTGTGAATGGTGGACTATAGACATTAAAGGGTGCATATAAAATTAAAAGTAGAGTCTGATCAATGCCTCAGTGATTAATTGTGCTACCTGGTGTGGTACTGAGTCCTACAAACTATGAACATCCAAGTATGATCCTTGTTCTGGTAGCTAATCTTAGCTGATGAAGCATTGCAGCTTGGAAGTTGCTGTTTGTGTGCCAATTTTGAGCAAACAGTTGATTACTAAAAGTTTCTAGGAGATTTTATTCCTGCTGAATAATTTAAATTCATTCTTGAGATATGGATGTCCTTAGCAAGGCCAGCATATATTGCCCATCCCTAGCTGCCCTTAAGAAGGTGGTGGTGAGCCTTCTTTTTGAACTGCTGCAGTCCGTGGGATGAAGGTGCTCCCACAGTGCTGTTGGGGAGGGAGTTCCAGGACAAGGAGGGAACGCTGATGTATGTCTAAGTCAGGGTGGTGTGTGGCTTGGAGGGAAACTTGGAAGTGATGGTCTTCCCATGCATATTCTGCCCTTGTCCTTCTAGGTCATGGAGGTCACGGGTTGGGAGGTTCTGTCGAATGATATTTATCCATAATATTGCTGCTTTCGGTCTGTAGGTAAAACTATTGGACTTCTCTCCCATATAGTAAGCTAGCCAATGATAAGAGAGCAGCATTAAATCCTCTAAAGCAGCTGAGAACTGTAATTATGAGCCAAAAATTACCCGAAATAGCATTGGGAAGGCAAAACTAGTTAATTACTCAATGCTGTAGATTTATGCATTACTGACTGCCAGTTTGATGGATCAAGAGCTCAAAACTTTCCACAAGGACTCAGGAAGAGAAGGCACATACTTAAAAGGATAGATGGCCATTCCCTTCCAAAAGTGTCTGCCGGCCGCATCAGGCATGGGACGTATAGCATAAAGTATCCAAGACTTGTTAGCCACTACAGTCTCGGACATGGCTAAGACACATAGAAAGCCCTATCAATTCAAACCCAATGAGACCTAACAGAACCCAACAGGCTGTCAGTGAAATCCAGCACTGAACAAACATATTTATTCTTTTCACAAGGCAACTGTAGTGTATGTAACCTGTACTACCTTAAGAGGATACCTTAAGTTGATGGACTACTTTTTGATGGTTCCTGTACATTGTAGTACCGGTGGTGACCACACCAGTATATAAACCCTACGGAGCAAAGTGTATCTCAGTTCAGCCCTGACCCTCAATCACTAAAGACCTGTTTACTTACTTCTGTAGTCTGTGTCCTGTTATTCAGTATAACTGCATTTGAAAACACAGACTCAACAGTGGCGACGAGTTTGATCTTACCTAGCGGCAGTTTGGCATCAAAGGAAGCTTCGTCCTCACAAACGGGCGTCGAACAAGGGCATCCGCCCTCAACATCCTGCTGAGCACTGCATCGCATGGGAGGCCATCGGGAACCCGGGTTGGTTTCTGGCCACGAAGTCAAACATCAGTGAGCATCCCTTCGATGACAGCGGCGGGTAAGCCCGATTGAGCGGCACGGGGGGGAAGTCGGCTGAGTTGTCAGTGGGAGAAGGGGAGGGAAGACGACAAAAAGTGCAGAGAACACAACCACAGCCGGTGCCAGGGGCCGGACTGTAATCGGGGCAGAGATGCGCAGCAGCCAGAAAAGCGTTTATGACCACAAGGACCGCTGGAGCGGCGGGGAACAAGAACAGCAGCGCAGGGGAAAATAAAGGACCGCTGGGAGGCGGGGACGGCAACAGCGCAGGAATCGCCATTTTGAGTCGGCGGGGGAAGAAGACAAGTGCGGGAAAAGCCGCCAAGCGCGGGAAAAGCCGCCATCTTAAATAGGAAATAAAAATTAAAAAAAATAATAATATTAATATCCGAAGGGAAAGGAGAAACTCAGCAAGGATGCCAAAAATGGGTAACATCACTGCTTTTGATAACGATGTGGAAGATTGGGCCACTTATGTGGAACGCATCGAAGTTTACTGTACAACGAATGAGGTACCGGATGATAAGAAAGCACTAACCCTATTAAACTCGATGGGTGCGAAGACGTACGGGTTATTACGGAACCTTGTAACACCAGACAAACCGGTAGGGAAGACTTTCACGGATATTGTTACTATCCTGCAGGAGCATTTAAACCCCACGCCGCTGCTGATAGCGGAACGATTTAAATTCTACAAAAGAATTCAACTTAAAGAAGAAAGCAACGCTGAATTCCTAACAGAACTGCGCAAGTTATCAAAGTACTGCCAGTTCGGAACAGGACTAGCAGACGCACTGAGAGATAAGTTTGTGTGTGGGCTCCTAAGGGAAGGAACCCAGAAGCGACTGCTAGAGGAAAAGGACCTTACACTGGACAAAGCTTTCAGCATTGCAGCATCCCACGAGGCAGCAGCACGGGGCGCTGCAGAGATACAGCAAAGGCCATTGGAATTCAGCACCAATGAAATGGCATTGGGCACAGTAAAGTGCTATCGTTGTGGAAGGACAACGCATGACCAGAACCAGTGCTGGTTCAAAGATAAAGAATGCAGGCAATGTGGCAAACTTGGTCACATAGCGAGAGTATGCCGGTCAGGAAAGAAGACCAGCAACAAAAAGTCACCGCAGGAGAAGTACAAAAAAGTACACAAGGTGACAGAGAACAGTTCGGATGAACAGAAGACGGATTCAGACTCCAGCAGTAAGGAACTGGGTTGTCTGACAATACATAATGTGGGTAACACAGCATGTAAGAAGTCACACAACACCAGGTTATAGTCCAACAGCTTTATTTGAAATCACAAGCTTTCGGAGCGCTGCTCCTTCTGTGACTTCACCTGAAGAAGGAGCAGCGCTCCGAAAGCTTGTGATTTCAAATAAAGCTGTTGGACTATAACCTGGTGTTGTGTGACTTCTTACATTTGTCCACCCCAGTCCAACTCCAGCATCTCCACACGGTAACACAGCAGACCACCAAACTATCTGGGTCATGCTTCAGATAGCAGGAGTCCAAGTGAAGATGGAATTGGACACTGGGTCGGCATTAACGGTCATGAATAAGCAAGATTACAAAAGGTTATTCTCGCACATTCCCCTGAGGGATACGGAGAATGTATTGAAAACATACACGGGGCAAATAGGATACCCCAAAGGAAAGATAAAAGTAAATGTGGTCTACAATGGTAAAGAAAGTCAGAAAATGGACTTGTATGTGTTACCTGATGGAGGTCCGCCACTACTGGGACGGGAATGGATCCGGAGAATAAATGTGGACTGGCATTCCATACAAGCACTGACTGTAGATGCCTGTAAGGAGGACGACGTCAAACCTAAACGACTGTCCAAAATCTTAGACGATGCTAAGGAGGTGTTCCAACAGGGACTTGGAACACTGAAAGGAATTACGGCAACCATCAAGGTTGAAGAACATGCAAACCCAAAATTTTTCAAAGCCAGACCGGTGCCTTATGTGATACGGCCTGCTGTGGAAGCTGAGCTGGAAGGGCTAGAATGTTCAGGGGTACTGTCCAAGGTGGACTGGAGCGAATGGGCTACACCCATTGTTCCTGTCATGAAGCGTTCGTTGAGCAACAAGCCGGGGGAACCTGGGAAGGTTCGCATCTGTGGCGATTTCAAGATCACTGTTAATCCGGTTCTTCACACGGTGCAATATCCGCTTCCGCGGTTTGAAGATATCTTTGCTTCACTGTCTGGTGGGAAACACTTCACTAAGATAGACCTGGCGCAGGCGTACCTACAGATGGAAGTTGATGAAGCGTCACGTCAGTATCTCACGATTAACACGCATAAGGGCTTATATCGGGATAATAGACTGGTTATTGGTGTGGCATCGGCTCCAGTGATTTGGCAAAGGGCCATGGAGCAGGTATTGCAGGGAATCCCAGGCACACAATGCTACCTGGATGACATCCTAATTACAGGAGATAACGATAAGGATCACCTCGCGAATTTGGAGCAGGTGCTCATCAGATTGAAAGAATATGGGCTCAGAGTTAATCGCCAGAAATGCGAGTTCTTTCAAAAGCGAATCTCGTACTGCGGCCACGTCATTGACTGGGAGGGGCTCCATAAGTCACCTGACAAGATCAAAGCTGTTGTAAAAGCTCCTGCACCGGAAAATGTATCCCAGTTCAGGTCGTTCCTCGGGTTGGTTAACTATTACCACAAGTTTCTTCCAAATTTATCCACGGTGTTACACCTGCTAACCACTCTTTTGCAAATGGGAATACCATGGAAGTGGAGCGATGATTGTAAGCGGGCTTTTCAAAAGAGCAAGGCACTGATCACCTCTAAGGAAGTGTTGGCTCACTTTAACCCAACGCTGCCTATTCGCTTAGCTTGTGATGCTTCTCCATATGGTATCGGGGCAGTGATCTCACATAAGTTTCCAGATGGCTCGGAAAGGCCAGTCGCTTTCGCATCCAGGTCATTGACCTCCGCTGAGCGCAACTATGCTCAGATAGATAGGGAGGCTCTCAGCCTCGTGTGGGGAGTTAAGAAATTTAACCATTACCTGCAAGGCCAAAAGTTTACGCTGCTGACAGATCACCAGCCGTTGGTTTCCATTTTCAACCCTAAGAAGGGTGTTCCGGTAATGACGGCCCAGAGGCTTCAGAGATGGTCCCTTTTCCTAGGGGCACATCAATATGATATTGAATTCAAAGGTACAAAGCAACATGGTAATGCTGATGGGCTGTCGCGCCTGCCACTACCTACAGCGGAAGAGGCACCGGCAGTTGACCCTGTCGAGATATTTCACTCGACCATCATGGAATGCTTACCAGTCACCAATGCGGGTATTGAGAGAGAGACCCGAAATGACCCGGCACTGTCTCGGGTCTACGACTTGACAGTGAAGGGATGGCCAGCACATGGCGAACCAGTGTTACCAGCATTCTCAGCCAGACGAGAACAGCTGTCCGTATGTCAAGGAACATTGACGTATGGAACAAGGGTGATTATTCCTCCTAAATTAAGGGAGAGAGTTCTGAAAGAATTGCATGAAGGTCATCTTGGGGGAGTCAAGATGAAAAGCCTTGCTAGGGCTTATGTGTGGTGGCCAGGTATTGACAAACAAATAGAGGATCTGACTAAAAGCTGCTCAGGGTGCCAAAAAGTTCAAAATGCACCTCCAATTGCACCGCTGCATCCGTGGGAATGGCCTTCAGCCCCATGGCAAGTGTGCATATCGACTTTGCAGGTCCATTCATGGGTTCCATGTTTTTGATAGCAGTAGACGCACATTCTAAATGGCCAGAAGTGATTAAGATGTCGACCACTACCTCTGAGAAGACGATCGCAGTTCTAAGAACCATATTTGCAAGGAATGGGTTGCCGGAGCAAATATATTCAGACAACGGACCACAGTACGTGTCAGAAGAATTCCAGAAATTCATGAAAAAGAATGGGGTGAAACACTACACATTTGCCCCATATCATCCGGCTACAAATGGGTTGGCCGAGAGATTTGTACAAACGTTCAAAAAGGCGATAAAGGCCATGAGTGAAGACCATATTCCACTACAACACAAGGTGGACAATTTCCTGATGGCGTATCGAAATGCCACGCATGCAGTGACAAATCAAAGCCCTGCCATAATGTTCTATAACAGAAGGTTGCAGTCCCGGTTGGATTTGTTAAAACCCAATGTGCGACGGGAAGTCGAAAACAAGTAATTCCAGCATGTAAATAACAAGGCCACTCGTAGTTTTGAAATAGGACAACCAGTGTTGGCCAGGGACTATAGGGATGATAAATGGCAACCTGGAACAATTCGTGCACGACAAGGACCCTTGATGTACACGGTAGACGTTGGAGAGAACGTAATACGACGTCATGCTGACCAACTTGTGGAATCGAGAACAAGGGTCGACCCCATGTCTACGGCAGAGACACCAGTTGAAGAACTTATTGAGCCTGTAGCATCTACCTCAGACTCGAATGTATATGATGATGTTAAAACCATAGGAGATCAAGTGGATGAGTCACCCCAGCAACGAGAACCAGAGACCCCTGAAAGGCATTATCCGGGCCAGATCAGGAGGCCTCCTCAGAGACTGAATCTTTGAACAGTTCTTGTGTGTAAATTGTACATATGTTATCCATGTAATGTTTAATTTGGTGTGTACAGTGTTAAGCTAAATGGGGAGGAATTGTAGTGTATGTAACCTGTACTACCTTAAGAGGATACCTTAAGGTGATGGACTACTTTTTGATGGCTCCTGTACATTGTAGTACCGGTGGTGACCACACCGGTATATAAACCCTGCGGAGCAAAGTGTATCTCAGTTCAGCCCTGACCCTCAATCACTAAAGACCTGTTTACTTACTTCTGTAGTCTGTGTCCTGTTATTCAGTATAACTGCATTTGAAAACACAGACTCAACAGCAACCACTTACAAATAGTCAAGGTTAGGTGTTACACATCTGAAATACAGCAAAAGAAGCAATGGGCAAAGTACACTGACATCACATATCACAGAATTTCTTTTATAACTTTTATACTTGTGCATTCTGCTGGGAATGTCTTTGTAATTGTGTATATCACTTTAGCATGACACCACTATAGCAATGACCGAAGCAGAAGAAATGCTGACAACAGTGTTAATGAATGTGATGAGCCAGTTCCTGTGGCATGTGAGGATAATAGGGTTCTTTAAAGGGGCAGCTCAGGCACTTAGTGGAATGTATCTCAGATGGTGCACCAGTCTTCCAAGCTATTTTTTCATTCTCCTCTTTCGTCTCCATGCTTAGGCCTCTTTATATACAAAATTATGGCGCATGCAGGTGTGACAGGGTGTACTATTAATTGTCCAATGATCTGAGCAGACATCAGAAGGGCTGCTTCAAGTTGACAATGGTACATGTTTAATAATAATCCAAATGACTTTATGGATTTCATTGTATCTCTGTTTTTGCGTCTGTCTATGACTGGCATTAGTCAGCACTGAAGAGGTTTGCCTTGGTCTTTTTTTTAATCTATTCGTTCACGGGATGTGGGTATCACTGGCAAGGCCGGCATTTCTTGCCCTAATTTCCCGTGGTGAGCTGCCTCCTTGAATCGCTGCAGTCCTTGTGGTGACTTTGTCGTAGCGGTTCAATACAACTGAGTGGATTGCTGGGCCATTTCAGAGGTCGGTTAAGAGTCAACCACATTGCTGTGGGTCTGGTGTCACATATAGGCCAGACTGGGTAAGGATGGCAGCTTTCCTTCCCTAAAGGACATTAGTGAACCAGATGGGTTTTTACAACAATCGAGTAGTTTCCTGGTCACCATTACTGATACTAGCTTTTTAATTCCAGATTTATTTAACTGAATTTAAATTCCCCAGCTGCTGTGGTGGGATTTGAACTCAGAGGCCGGGATCTTAGCTGAGGAGGCGCGTTGGGGGCAGGACTGCTGGTTTCCGGGTTCTAGTCCCGCCCCCAGTGATGTCTGATGACCTGATGCTATTTTCCCCTGATTGGCCTTGTTAAGCCCGCCCTGCAGGCTTGCCGGCCAATTAAGGGAAGGCCAGTGTCAGATGACGTTGGTGCCAGTTTTGTTGAAGTGACAGGCAGCATAATTTTTTGACAGATGAATTGTCAGTGTTTGACAGCATTGAGGTGCTGTCAAATACTGACAATCACTGTCCAAAGGTGAGCCCTTGCATCCAGGATCACCAATGACTCTCTCCTTAGGAGAAAACAGATGGCAGCTGCATGTAAGATTGCAGAAGTCATCTGTCAATTCTCCCAATCAGATGAGGCTTTCCAGAAACATCAAATCTGTTCACCTGCGGAAACATATAAACAGATTAAAAATATTTCTCACTACATTCTCTCACCTGTCATACTTACCTGTGCACCATTGCACCTATCACACTAACTCTGCAGCTGTCATTTGCACACTTACACTGCAGCAGACCCACAGCTCGCCTCGCTGACCCTGGCGGGGTTCCCCGACGTCGGGAAGCCGGCATCAGCAGGCGTAAAATAGTGAAAAGTCTCTTAACTGCCTATTAACTACCTGTTAACAGGCAGTTAATTGGCTCTAATCCCCTTCCCGCCGCAAGGAGACGGGTCCCTGCACGAGTCGTGGACCCGACTCCCGGGAAGATGGTTCAGAGGTGGGTTGGGAGCGAGGTTGGGATCCGCTCCCAACTTTTCCCATTTTCCCAGCAGTCCTGCCTCCAAACCCGCTTCCTCAGGGCTGGTAAAATCCAGCCCAGAGTCTCTGGATTATTAGTTCAGGCCTCTGGATTACTAGTCCAGTAAAATAACCACTATGCTTCTGTTGCTAGGAGACAGCCTTGCACTGTACCTTTCTCTAACACTAATGGTGTCATAGGTGATTGTCTCAAAATAAATGCATTGTCAGAGTGCTGGAGAACTGGCCACTGACCTGTGGGATCCCGTTCTAGTGGCCACTGACCAGCTGAGCATTCAGAGAATAGAACCCTTTCTGTTCACAAAGACCACTGAATTATGAACAGAGGCCTGAATGCTTACATGGGTTAATCAATAACCCCTTGTGCTCGTGAAAATCAGTGGTGGGATGGTATTGTTATGCCCTACTGTTGGTTAAAGTCAAAAGTAATTAAGTCATTGGCCCTGCTAAATAAAACTTCAGTCACTTCCTTGGTACATCCATGGGTAGCAGACTGAAAAACATTGCAGATGTTTCCAGTGCAAACCTAGAAGTAGCCAAATGCATAGAAATTGAGAGCCATTGTGACCTTGACGTATCCTAGCAGTACTGTGCAGATTGCAAACAATGGCTAGATTCTTCCTGTGGCAGATAGTGCAGCTCAGTCATTGCGTCCCTGCTAAGCTATAGCCTTAGAAGGCACTGCTCCTCACCTTTATCACAACTAGCTGTAACTGGGTATCATAGCAGCAGGTCCAGGTAGTATGATATTGGTGCTATCTAACTTCTCTGGCAGCCCATGCCTATTCCTGCTCCTGTTCATTTTCTTCTGCTAAGGCCAATGCTAGAGGAGCATTGAATGCACTGTCCATTGAGTACTGCCTGCGGTCCAACTTTCTGTCACTAACAGCTGATCCTGCAGGACTTCCCAATGATGTCAGCAACAGAGGATTGTGAGAATTCACCAGTGATATCAGCAAAATAATGCTGCAGAGTTCCCCTGAGTGATTTAAAGAACAGAACACAGCACAAGACTCCCCACTGCAACTGGTGATTCCTCTGCTCCCAACACCTATTCTCTATGAGTATAAAGAATGTCTCACACACGCAAAATACAAGGTCAACAATATGGTTCACTACCTCATTAACTGGCAATTAATAAGAATAGAAAGTAGATTTATGCTCCTGGCACGATTTTGTGCACTGGGATCACATATTGAGAATTCACTGGTTCACAGTCAGTGAGCTCCACATGATTTTCTGTTCATAAATATCTGGGCCCCCTGTTCCAGGAGCATTCATTTGTAAAACCTACTCTTGATTTTACTGTCACTTCTTCCCTAGTTATCAATGGTGTAATGGTTTATGAGAACAGTCATTTCCAGGTTTATATGTGCTACAATTGACATGAATGCCCTTGGGCTAGGGAGAGAAAAACTGGCCAGGACCCCGGCTCTCTATTAACATTGGAAAGTGCATGTGTAAGAACATAGGATGTGTTCAGAATTGGGATGGGAGGAGATGACCCATGTTTCACTAGCCTCCTCGTTATCTAGGTTTAGACATTAAGGGGGAAAAATTTGGTTGGTTAGCGCCTCCCGTTAGCGCGTCCGGGGGTCGCCAACGACTTACCTCCCGAGCACAGCAATTTTAGCGCCGCCCGTGAAATTGACCTGGTGGATAACGATGGTGCTAAACATTACTGCCATGCTCTCCTGCGCCTGGAGATCATGATGTCATCGAAGCGCGCATCGCCCCGGTAGCGCCATGGACTGGAAATTGATTCTCGTCCCCTGCCTCAGCACCTGTCGCTAGGAAAGACAGGTAGAGGGGAACGTTTTGCAGTCGGCTGGGAGCTGGGGAAGTGCTATTTAAAGGCGCGCGCGTCCTGCTTTTTCCTGTCGGCAAAACATTCTGCATACGCAGGTTGAGAAAGGGAGAGAGGCGTCTAGAGACATGTAACGCTGTCCTACAAGACTTTTCAGGTTCCCATTTCTGTCAGCTTTATTACTACCACATTTAGCAGATTAAATGGGGTCTGTATTGGCACAGGGCCTCGTCGTTCAGCTTCACCGTCGGAGGCAACGGAGACGGAGAGCGAGATTGTAAAATGTGGCCAGAGGGACGAGGGCCAACAGGGCTCTGTACAGGAGACCTTACCCTCCCAGAGTATTCCAGTAGCAATTCTCATATATCCATCTCTCCGAGGAGCAGTGTTTTACAAGGCTCCACTTCAGAAAGAAGGTGGTCACAGAGCTCTGCCACCTCCTGCAGCCAGAGCTCGAGCCTCAGCTCAGAATCAGGACCTCTCTGTCGGTGACAGTGAAGGTGATGGTGGCTCTCAATTTCTACGTCAGCGGCTACTTCCCAGCTTCTACAGGGGATATTGCTAATATCTCCCAGTTTGCCATCCATTGTTGCATTCAGGAGGTCACAAATGCTCTCTGCAAAAGGAGAAGGGAGTACATCTCATTCCCCATGACTCAAGACAAACAGCGTAAATGCGCATGTGGCTCCACTAGGATAGTGGGCTTCCCCATTGTTCAGGGCGCCATTGACTGCACACACGTGGCATTGCGGGCCCCTCATGAAAATGCAGAGGTTTTCCACAACCGCAAAAGCTTCCACTCTCTCAACATCCAGTTGGTTTGCGACCACATACAGTGCATCCTCGCCATCAATGCCCGCTATCCTGGCAGCAGCCACGATGCATTCATCTTGCGCCAGACTGGTGTCCCTGACCTGTTCCAACCACCACATCAAGATCGTGGCAGGCTCCTCGGGGACAAGGGTTATCCACTCTGCACCTGTTTGATGACACCTCTCCGTAACCCCAACACTCCTGCTGAGCTCGCATACAATGGGAACCATAGCACCACTAGGAACCTGATTTAGCAGACTATTGGCATGCTGAAGCAATGGTTCCAGTGTCCTGACCAGCCTGGAGGAGCCTTGCAGTACTCCCCCAATCGAGTTTTGGTTTTCATTGTTGTGTGCTGCATGCTTCACAACCTCGCAATTCTGAGGATCCAGCTATTGCCACCAGGGACTGGTGGACCACTTCAGGAGGAGGACAAGGGAGAGGTGGAGCAGGAGGTGGTGGAGGAGGATGAAGAGGAGGAGGAGCAGCAACAACGTGGGAGGGAGGCGTTCAATGTTGCTTCTGCACGGGCCGTTCGTGAACACCTCATAAGACACCACTTCTGATGAACGACAGAGAAGATGGCTTTTGGGATGAACAAGCACATCATTACTGCCATCCCGTAGCCCCTATTACTGGGCAAAGCTCTAATGAGTAAAATGAGCAAAGTTGTAACGTTTCAATAAAAAAAAATATTTTTCTGAACAACTGTGTCTTATTAAGCAAAACCAATAACAAACGAACACAACAATTCATTAACAAACCAATCTGGTTCTTAGCACATCGAGATAAGCCTTAACAGTGAACAATATATTAACATACACACATCCAACTCATACTCATCGCCTGAGTATTCATGGCCACTATATCGAGGTCCTCATCTGAGTCCTGTGCGGCAGAACTCGTGTGCGTGCTCACCCTCCGGGGAAATGGCCCCGGAGCTTCCCTTCCCCCATGGCATTGCTGCAACCTGCTGGGTCCCGGAGCTTCACCCACTTCAGATCCAAATCCCCTGCTCCTCTCCAGTGAACGCATGGCCCCAGTATTGGATGACTTGCCCTTGGGAGGCGCAGGTGGTGAGCCCCGGGCTTCGTCTTCCTCCTCCTCTCCTGTGCCGCTGCCACTGGGAGGCTGAGGGACAGGCTGGTCAGCTGGCGGTTCACTATCTGAAAGCAGGAATGTACAAGAGTAGCTTTAACATGAGGGCAGGGGGGCAGGAAGGGAACAAGGAATCGAAACAATATAGTTAGACGGAAAGTGGGAAAGGCTGGTGTTGTGAGGGGGAAGTGGTATGAAAGAGGAGATAAAGATGATTAACATACAAGGGGGTCGACCTCTCCAAGTGTCACAGCACCCACGACATGACTGGCGATGAGTATGTGAACTCTCTCCTCCAGCTGTGTGAGGGAGTGCAGCTCCGCCTGTTCTTCTCCCGTGCATTGTTGCTCCCTTCTATTATGTGAAAGCCAAGAAAAAGGACAGCGTGTGAGTGAGTGTGCAGCCATGTGTTTTTGCAGATGTGCCTACCATAGTTGAATAGCTGTTAATGTCTGCAAGGTGTGGGATATGGATGTGACTATTAATAGATGGGCATAGTTGTTGGGTGAGTGTTGGGCATTTGGGAATTTACACTGTGCACAGAGTGAGGTTGAGACGGAGAGATGTAGAGGTATTTCAAGCATGTACTCACCCTGACCACCTGAGTGAGGTCGTTGAACTTCCTGCAGCACTGGGTGCGAGTCCTTTGGAACAGGCTCCTGGGTGAAACATGTTGGGCAAGCTTCCTCCACACCCTTGTAAACTCCCGGGGCAACGGCCTCCTGCCAGTCTCTGGAAACAGCACTGCCCGTCGGCATTCCACAGCGCCAACCAGAGCCACCAATGCCTGGTCGCTAAACCAACGAGTTCTCTCCCTGGGCTTCTGAGTTGCCATCATGAATCTTTGCTGAAGATTTACACCTCCTTGCAGGCCCAGGTCAAACGCTGCAATGAACAGGGCGAAGCTGTGCAGCAAGATGGACCCTCCCCTTTAAGAACTGGGCGGCGCCAGTCTGTCTGAGTACCAAGTAATTGACATCGCCTGAGCTTGAGTAGCGCTCTGAGGTAGTGCCCCGTTCCCTGATGTTAGTGCCCTAAGAGAGGTGTGTAATGCTTGATTCAGCGCTCCAATCACCTCCAGGGGTGATGGAGACGAATTTCCTGGTCGCCGGCGATAATTTGTGCCGGATGATAATTTTTGCGCCCGGCTAATATTAGTGCCCCAAAATGGGTGACACTGAATTTTTCCCCCTAAGAATGGCCACTTGCATAAGATACCTGTTGAACTGTACGACAACATGAGTCAGGAGTGGGGTATAAAGAAAAGGAAATTGGATGGGGGAGAAACATTATTAAGGAGCAAAGGTTTAAATTGACAAGAATCAGCATATTGCTTAAGTGTACAATATAATCTGATGCAGCACTAAAATAAGATTTCCAGTGGTGCATCCTTCAGGGTAAAGTATCATTATTGCTGTTTGTATCAGAGCTCTGACTGGCAGAAGCTTGATAAATTGTTACAGATTTAATTTAAATAAAATGCATTGACTGCAGATCTTTTGCTTTTGTTGCGGGTTTACGGTTCATTTTTCCATGCAATTTTCTCCCCTCCCTTTCTATCCTGCAGGCATTGACCCCCTGCGAGAGGAGAGGCACAGGTTCATCTCCAGTACCTCATGCAGTATTGAAAATCTGTCACTGCAAATTTTATTTTTAATAAACCACGCTTAAAAACAAATTTCCATTTTCCAGCAATTTCCATGTCAATTCAGGATCAATTCCATGAATTTAAGATTAAGCAGCCATCCCCGTGCACTCAGGACGGATCAGGAGTGGATCCATCAATTTATCGATTGTCATAAAAAGTAATACAATTCAAATGATATCACAGAAAAGGATTATCTCAATAAATGATTGAAAATGTTTGTAGAAACACTGTGGTTTTATATGTGTTAAATTAAGAATTATGAAAAAAATCTCAAGTCTATTGTGCCGAACAACTGGGTCAATCTTTGGGGCTGGATTTTGCCAGCGAAGGCGAGTTCGCGGCGGGAGAGCTAGTTGACGGGTTCCGGTCCCGGCTCCAGCCACTCTGAAAAAGGATTTTCCATTCATACGGTTTATTAAGCCCACCCTGCGGGGTTCCCGGCCAATTAAAGGGAAGCAGGTCTGATGAAGTCATTTGATGACATGTCATCAGCCGGTTTTCAGAAGAGACCATGTCCACATTCATTTTGTCAGTTGTGCTGTCGGTGTTCTACAGCATTGAGGTGCTGAAAGCACTGACAAGAACTGCACAGAGGTGCACGGCTCCACCCAGGCTCTCCCATGACTCGCTCCATATGCTTATGGAGGGAGTCACAGCATGCAGGGAGGCTCTTTTCCCTTCCAATGGGCGGAAGAGACCGCAAAAGGAGACCAACGCTGCTTGGTTGCACATTGCACAGGAGGGCGCAAGCAGGGATGTCATCAGGAGGACCAGGCTGCAGTTGGGCAAACCTTTCAATGATCTCAGTAGATCACGAAACATTACTGCAAAGCCACACTCAACCTCATCCTGCTGTGCCAGTCATCACATCCCCATCACTCTGCCTTCCTGACCCTACTCCTGCTCATCCTTACTCACTCCAACTTACCTTGCACCTCCACCCATCGCTCTCTATCTATCTACATTATCACTTTCCCATCTTAGTAGCCACTCCTCACACTCACCCTCATCCTAGTCCAATCATACCAACTAACAAAACACATGGATCTGCACTTGGGCATTTTATGCAATGTTCATGTAAATTTTCTGTTAATATGCTGTCAAACATTGAAACCTTTATTTTCAACACTTTGCCTTATTGTACAGATCTGTGCTCACCTTTGGAAGTGTCTTAGTGAGTTGCAGTGTTTGGTGAGACGTAATGGTATCCACCGCAAAGGTGCTGAGTGAGAAAGGAATGGCTTGGTCATTGTAGGATTGCTTTATGGTGATGGTGTGGGGAGGTGTTAACCTGGTGCATCATGTGGCAGCCAGGGTGTACAGCATCAAGTGAAGTAAATCTGGCCATGGTGATGCCATTGCTGGCCTCCTGGGCAGCAATGTTGTCAGGTGCTGATGCCCTGTGTCCTGTGCAGCATCAGATGATTGCGGAGAAGGTTGGTATTTTTGTTGGTGATGTTGGTGTGCTTGATGATGTTGGTGTTGGGGCTGATCGTGGTGGGATTCTGAGGACCAAGGTGAGACTTTTTGATGGGCACTGATGTTGATGGAATAGGCGGCAGCTGAAGTTAAGATGACAGAAGTGATCTGTCAGTGGTGAGAGAGCTTGGTCCAAGGAGATGACAATGGATAGAGCATTTATTCCAAACTCTTCCAAACTGTATACAGCTCCAAAGTGTCTTCCAAGCCCTGAAGGCTCAAGCTTCTGATATTGGAAAGTGACCAGCTTGTAGGGGGTGGTTGGGTGTGGCACGTGCGCCCAGTCAGTTATGCCCCTGACTGTGAGCGGTTCGAATCGCTCCCACGCCCCTGGGTTCTAGACACCGGACTTAGGTACAGGCGGCGATACAGAAAGATTCGAGTAGACAGGTGGTTTTGGATGTAAGAAAACCAAGATTTTATTAAACAGAAAATAACACAGTCTTACGAGAAATTACTAGTAGAAAATTACAGGCAAATACAAAATAACTATACTTATACAGGGATGGGGAACACACGGCACATTGAGGGAAAGCAAACTATCTTAACAATCCCCTTATACTTATCCCACCCCCTATATCTAACTAGATTAAGCTATGAGGGGCCAGAATTATGCTCACCAATCTAAAGCAAAAGCCAACTGTTAGCGAGTGCGAGTTTTGAGGTCTGGTCTTTGGTCCTTCTAGGTACCCCGTCGCCACATGGTCTTCAGGAGCAAGGTGCTGGATCTGCTGCTGCGACACAGCTTCTCCCCTCCGCTGCTGTCGTCGTCTCATCGCGATGGCTTCTCCTCTTCTTCCCCCTCGGGAGGTTGGCGGCGGCAACGTTGTGCCTACAGGGCAGTTGGCAGTTTTAACTGCCTAGATTTTCCTACCCAAGCTTAAGAACGCCAGTCTATTCATCGTGGCGTGACCACCTGCGTTTTCACAGTGCTCACCAGGAATGTTCGTCTCACCAAGCGTCAGCTTATAACTAGACGCTTGGCCTCATCAATATGTTTTTCGCTGCCCTACTCTGCTCTTATCGAGTTGTTATCGTCTTCTTCATCTCCACTTGTCTCGTCTAGTCAGACTACTATACAAGTCCTGGACTGCCTACTCACTTTTGTCTCGCCCCTTTTTGCGCTCTGGGCGTCCTGGATGGCTATGGACTTGGGTCTCGTTCCCCTCCCCTGCTGTTGGTATGGTGTAACTGGTTACTGAAAATCTGCTACGGGGCGAGAACCCGCCACGAGGCCAGGGCACGAGTTCGAGCGGCAGCCCAAGAGGCCGGAGCCGCAAGAGCAGGGACAAGGGCAAGAGCAAGAGAGCAAGAGTAAGAGAGAGATTGCTAGAGAGAGATTGCTACCCAGGGCCTGCAGTTATACTCCCTACGATAGCCCCTTACCTGCGCTCCAAATCAGGTTAGTTCATTGTTCCAATTTTGGTGGGCTCATTTAAATGATTGTAGCAATCTAAACTAATTGTTTTTAGATGGCCGTTTATCGCACCGAATGGCCTGATGTCTGAGCTGTATTGTTATTAATGCATCCTAATCGGCCTGTCCAGCCTCGATGGCTTCCTTAAGCTGGTTCCGATTATTTATGCAGACAACTTGATGGCCTCAAGTATTGGCCTAACTGGTTTTGGTCTGTCTACGATTTGGCTTAATGCATATTCAAAGTCCTGTGTCTGCTTTCCAAAATACAAAGTCCTTTTTCACAGAAACTGCATTTTAGGTTTCGATTTCCCCAAAAGCTGCTTGTGTCACAGAGTCCAAGCTTTTGAAATCTTGCAGGCTTTTGGTCACGAGGTGCGGACGCCATCTTTGGGTACCCTTTTTTTTTAAATGTCCATGCAGGGTCCCTTTTATTAATAATAACCTTGGGGGAAATGTGGAAATTTTGTGGATTCTTACACTCCCCCTGTGATACTAAAACTTGCTTGAAGTATCATTCTTACAAGGTGAGCAAAATTTTTCTGAACCTCCATTGTCAACCTTCCTCTGTAATTACCTATCTAATATAACCTCGACACATGCACTTCCCATTCCGCGAAGATGTAGTGTACATAAGCATACATAGGATAAATTACAGACTTTAACACACATTCAAGCATGGAGTGGGTGCAACGCCCCTGCACCACTTGGTACACATACATCTTTATTAACAGCGTCGCAAAAAAAACTTTATTAAGAACAACAAATGCGAGATAAACAATCTTTAATCAAAAATACAAGGAAACACTCAAACAGGCGTATCTCCCTCCACCTTCACATAATGTTCCTTCCAGATCTTCTGGTTTCGGAATTCTAATAACTGACCTTTTCCCTCACATTGTAGACAAACTAGATACAACACTATCCCTTACTGGCAAACCACGAGAATGTGGGAAGCCAGTCTGATCCACGAAGGGTCCTCTATGTTATTGAAAATGTCCCACCAGAGTGGAACCACATTATCCAATATCTTAGCCCTTATCTCTACTGTTTTCTGCTCTAGAGTGTAAAAATGTTTCTGCGAAACTATAATGGCTTTGAGTATTTTGGTAAGGTGTTCCAGGAGAGGGGGAATTTCGTAGCCAAAATGCGCTACATACTTCTGCAAATTCGTAAAATTCTCCTTCACAGTGAGGTGAACAGTAGAGGGTTCAGGAATGGGGACAATTCGCTCCTGATCCACTTGAACCCCTGCCTCAGGTTTGAAACAGAAACTGCTGTCACTAACCGGACACCAGCTATACTGTCCATGCTGATAGTGGGACGCGCCGGTGGTGACACAATATGTCCCACCTCCTATATATGCTACCTGCGGGGGAACATGGCCTTGTGCCATTGCCTCCATGGTACAACTTATAGGTTTCACACCAGCAGCTCTGAACCCACACTGCAGTTTCGAATAGGCATTCAAGTGCTGGGGACACAGGATTATGTGTGCTCCCCGTCTCCGGCACCCTGAGAGGTCAGTACCTGTCATAGCGTGCTCCCACTTTATGACATAAGATGGGACCGCTGTGAAACGAATATGTGCACACCCTTGAATGACTCCAATGTTCTCAACCCTGTATACCGGCACAGGTCGGGCTGTCCTACCCATGACCGGCATCCTAACTACTACTCCCATGATTATGTGGTTGGACCGTCCACAATCCACGGGGAATGGGTAGGCTTCGGAAGCTAGCCGGAGTTGGCACGGGCTTAATGCATTCTGAAATGGGTGGAGGGCTGCGAGGTGCTTGTTGCTAATCCAGGAGGGGACTAAACCCTGTTTTAAATCCTCCAGATTACTGCGACCTTCGCTCAGCAACCACGCCCCGCATATCACGCACACCTCATTCTGCGCAGCCTGGTCAGAAGCATTTCTGTCCTCCCTTATGAGAGCATTTACCATCTTTGCGTGCTTTTCCAACTCGGCTATGATTTCCTTTAAATGGACCGTCATGGCATGGTCCTCATGCAACTCCGAGCCCACTACCTTGTTCTCATCCAGCAATACCTTCCTTAACTGTGTTTTTAAACCTTTTATCTGGGTCTGCAGCTCTATGTCATCTAAACTGTTGATGACAGAGGACCCAGTATTAAACGCAGTAAAAACATCATTCCATACCCCTCTTCTTTGCCTCCCTGCATTTCCCAAAAACTCTCAGTGTGTGGTGTACAGTTCGGTTTAGTCCATGAGGGTGAAATCGAACTCATAAAACTTCTTGAACATGCCCTTTAATAGGGCCTGGTATAGCTGCTCTGTTTCTTTGGGACACCACTCCGGCAAATGTACCTCGGTGAGATTTAAAATCACGGAGGCTACCGCTTAGTGTACCCCCTGGTACAGCATCTGGTCGGTAGGGACTAGTACCAGCCCATTCCCTGGTCCCTTGGTGGTGGTGGGGCAACCTTCCCTGTGTATCCTCGCCACCTGCGCCGTGGGCGGGGCATAAGCTCAGTGGCATTGACTGGGATCGGGGTGTATGGGACCGCACACACCTTCAGGCTGGTGTCCCACTTCATCCCCTCCCCGGTGTCTTGCCACTGCCGGTGGAAAATAATGGATATGCCTGAGGGGCAGACCGTCTCTGACCCCCACATACAGATATAAATCTCTTGGTCCGGTTCCCACCACTTGTCCCAACACACACTTAATCCTCCATGAGTCCCTGTAATCGTCCGGTGGGTGTTGTTCCCCAACCGTTCCCACTCGACTTCGGGGTTCCTCATACCCTTGCTCAGCTTTCTGAACCACCACCACCTATCCAGAGGAATGTGTCCTTTACACATTAAACATATACGCTTTCCAACGGTGACGCTGACCCTTGTGGAAACGACCCGTACCCTGGGGCACAGGAGGGAGGCTTCCACGTACGTAAATCCGGTTTGGCTGGAGTACTGAGGTGAATTGGACCCCAGCCATCCTGGCCACCTTCCCTCATGGACGTAGACGGCGGTCTCCTGCGCATCCCGTTCACCAATTCTGTCGGTCGCTGGAGATGCCCTGTCTCCCGAGCACCCGTAGATGTGGGAATCTTGCACATCACCTCGCCTTCCGATGCCCATCCCAATCAGGGCGAATAGGATTACGATCCTCTTCATCCTGAACGTCTTTCTGCAAAAAGACACAAAAACATGCAGCCAGGTCCCCAAGTGATTCTCTGGCTTGGTGAAGCATGGTCGTGTCCCGCGACCTCGACCCAAATATATACACTCTTAACGGCTTACTACTTAAGTAAAACTATCCATCACCTCATTTATCTTAAACTAAAACACCCAGGCTTAGCTAAATATCTAAACTTAACAATAACCAAAACTTTAACTATCTAAATTCTATACATCCGCCGCCCGTCTCAAAGTGGCCAGGCTAATTCCTGGTTGGACTGCGGCTCACTGCCACCCCAGGCGTGACCGCACCATCCTGCACTGTTGGTCCCTTGCAGCCCATGGCTGCTGCTGAGGACCTTTGTCCTTGGACCTCTCCCTGACTCGAGGGGCGGTCCATGGTAACTGGAGAGCTGGTGACCATGGCTTTCTCGGCTGGGGCGTCCGTGGGGACCTTCTACGGACTTTGGCGGGTGGGGCTTTCTTGGCTGGTGTGCCGTTAACCCGAACCGTTGCTCCCTCAGGCTTGACCCCTCCCGAACCTGGGCTAGGGGCAGGTAACTCTTTGCAGCCTGCTGCTGCGAGCTGAGAGTCTCCGCCCCCAGATCCCATGGCCGGGTCCAGGGTGGGGTTTTCGACCTCAGGTCCCTCCCTCTCTATACCTGGGCTAGGAGCAGGGTTTTCGCCCTCAGGTCCCTCCCCTTCGTCTGGATCCCAGAAGAGCAAGGGAGTGTCCCAATCGATGGGCGGGATGGCCCCTCCCTTTAAGCAAGCCACAGCGCCTGCCTGTGCAGTCTGTGAACTCACTCCTGCTGCAGGCTGAGGATCTTTATCCTCAGACCTTACCCCAACTGGCTGTTTTCCTCTTTCAGGTCTGAACAGCTTACACTGGTTGATATGAAACCATTTTGTACGCCGGCACATCTTAACGGCGTATACCATGGGGCTGGCTTTATCTGCAATGCTGTAGGGCCCCATGTACAATAGTTCCAAAGTCCCCACTCGGGCATAGTATTTTACCATGACCTGATCTCCTACCTCCCACTCGTGATGCTTTCTGGGTTCGAGCAGCAATCAGTTACACTGATGCTGCCTTCCCATGTTCCCAGCCGCCTGCTCGTGGAGCTGTTTCAGGTGCTCAAAAAGGTTTTGGGCGAACCTGTCCCGGTTTACCTCCCTGAGCTGACCCTCCGTGAGCACCAGGGCTAGTACGTGGGTGGGGGTCCGCATAACCCTGCCGGTCATCGGATCATACGGGGAGTACCCCGTGCTTTTAGACTGGCTGGCCCGGATTCCCATCAAAACCAGCGGTAGGACCTCGGCCTGTAAGGGGTTTTAGATCGCAGAGGTTTCTCTCTCCAGAAGCCTCTCTCTCTTGCACAGTAAAACCTTGAGTGGTTCGACCCACTCGCCCCTTAGGTCTATACACTGGACTTTGAGGCAGGAACTACAATACAGAGAATACTCTGTAGATCAGGTTTAATGAAAACGAAATGAAATTTTATTGCATAAAAGAACAAATTGAATGTAAGCTAATAAGGTACATGGGAGGGAAAAACAAATCATAATACAGTACTAACCAACATATATACAGGCATGTTATACTTTACAAAAGTCATCTCGAAATGGGGAAACACACGGAACATCGAGGGACAACAACTCATAATTAATTACCCCTTTAAATGCCCACCCCCTAAGCCTATCTAGATCAGATTGTGAGGGGCCAGAAACATGCTCACCAATCCAGTTGGAAAGTATAGAGTTTTGAAAAAGGTCTACGTTTTGATCCTTTCAGGCGGCCTGTCTCCACGTGGTCAGTGGAACGCAGCGGGCTGCGACACACCTTCTTCTCCCTCGAGGTGAAGATCACGGACAGGCTGGATGTCAGCAGGCCTGGACGTTGGTGTGGGGAGAAACCAAGGCCTAGAAATTCAGCTGGGCGCGCCAGCCGTTAGCGCCTTAGGAGGAGTAGATCTCAAGCGCTAGGCGCTTAGCGCCCAGGCGCAGCGCGATCTGCGCCTCGCCCCAACTTCAGTAGACATTTAGCGCCGGCGCAAAGTCTTAGCGCGCGCCCTGCTGCGCGCGCAGATCATGACGTCATTTCGTCGTGCAACGCCCTTTGTGCGCCCGGAACCGGAACTTCACTCGCGCCGCCCCATTGTGCGCCGGGCGGCCCTAACGACTGTGAAGTGGAACGGTACACAGCCGAGGCGGGCCGCGGGGAGCGCAAATTAAAGGGCACTTACCCTGCACTATAAAGGCCAGCCATTTTGCAGCATTCACTCTTGTGCAACGGTTTTTTGGCGAGAGACCAAGGAGGAGAGCTTACTGCTTTGGCCCAACACTAGGACAGGTATTTTTGGCTCAGGCCAGAGCTTAGCAATTATCTTTGCCTTCATTGAGATCTCAGTGTTTGCCAGCATATAATGGGGGCTGCATTGGGTGCCAACGCTGAGTTTCAGCCTTATGCCGGAAGGGCTTACAGACACCGTGAGAGAGTGGCAGCCCTGGCTAGACACAGAGGGGGCAACAGGCATCGCCAAGTGAGGCCTTACCCACCCAGGGTATACCGCCAGCAGTCCTCCTATCTGACCATGTCTGCCGCGATGTGTGTTAGGAGGCTGCGATTCAGAAGGGAGGTGGTTGCAGACATCTGCCAGCTGCTGCACAGAGATCTGCGTCCACAGCTGATGCGCAGGATGTCTCTGTCGGTGGCAGTGAAGGTGACGGTGGCTCTCAACTTCTATGCCACCAGCTCCTTTCAATCCGCTGCTGGGGACATCGCTAACATCTCCCAGTTCGCCGTGCATTGTTGCATCCGCCAGGTGACCAATGCCCTTTTCAGAAGGAGACATCAATTCATCTCCTTCCCCATGACCCTGGAGAAGCAGCAGCAGCGTGCAGTGGGATTTGCAAGAATAGCGGGCTTCCCCATGGTGCAGGGCGCCATTGGCTGCACGCATGTGGCTTTGCGGGCGCCTCTGGAGCATGCCGAGGATTACCGCAACCGGAAGGGCTACCATTCCCTCAACGTACAGCTGGTGTGTGACCACAGGCAGCGCATCCTAGCTGTCAATGCCCGCTTTCCAGGCAGCAGCCACGATGCCTTTATCCTGCGACGGACAACTGTGGCTGACATGTTCCAGGCACAGCCTCACCCAAGAGGATGGCTTATCGGGGACAAAGGCTATCCTTTGTGTACCTGGCTCATGACCCCGCTCCGCGCGCCCACGACCCCTGCTGAAGAGGCATACAACGAGAGCCATCAAGCGACTAGGAACATCATAGAACAAACAATCGGCGTCCTCAAGCAACGGTTCCGCTGTCTGGATTACTCCGGGGGAGCCCTCCAGTATTCGCAGGAGCGAGTCTCCCAATTCGTCGTCGTTTGCTGCATGCTGCACAACCTGGCTATCCGCAGGACTCAGGCACTGCCACCTCACGTTGGACCACCACCTCAGGAGGAGGAGCAGGAGGTGGAGGAGGATGAGGAGTACCAGCCCAGGAGGGAGGCAGAAGGTCCAAGGGCCGCCCGTCGGCGGCTTATTGACCATCACTTCTAGGCACCCTGTCAGGGAATGGCTTGTGCCAATGAAAGAACATGATTGCAGCCGCTCTGCAAGCCGTCAGCCGGTTAAGGCAACAAACACTACAAAGTTCAAACATGGACAATGTGAATAAATAAAATGGTTTATTGTACAAACTCAGGGCCCTTCCCACATGAAAACCAAAAACAGACGAAACCCCCAAAAAACACTCACACACATGACTCACTCCCACAACCTGGGGAGCATTAACAAAAGATGTAAACAAAAATGGCCTTCATCCTCAGCCTTCACAAAACACACATTCCAGAAAACACAACATTTGGACACACCCTCTACTTAGTGGCCCGCGAGGGCGATGTCTTCTGCCAACTTTGGCGGCCCCTGCACGCCCTGCTGCTCCTCCTCAAAGTGAGGCCATTGGCTGCTGCAAGGCTGGGGTAGGCTCCTGAGGGGCACATGTCGTGACGGCAGATGCCTTTGGGGGTCGGCCTCGACGAGGTCTGGCCGTCGAGGGGCCGGCTGGTGAATGCTGCAGATGTGGCTGGCCAGCATCAGTCGCTGCAGCAGCTCCTGCCAGCTCCACTGGGGGAGTGGCAGTGGCGGCTGGTGGAATGGGGGCAAACTGGCGGATGGCAGGCGCTCGCTGGTCGCCTGAGACACTGGCACTCGGCCGGGCCAGCACTGCAGCATGCGCACCAATCCGCCGAGGGACAGACCGCTGTGCTGCTGCAGCGCGCCGGGTGCCCTGGTGATGCCTGGCTGACACAGCGAGTGTGGCAGCAGTGAGTGCCCGTGTTGACCTGTTCAGTGACCACATCAGAGCACCCAGTGACTGCACGGCACCACTGATCACCTGGCCACTTGCTGCCTGAGCTGCCCCGAATTCCGCCTGACTGGTGGTCTGTGAGGCCCCGAACTCAGTCACACTCCGAGACAGGGACTTGATGGCCTCAGGCAACCGTGCCACTACCCCCATGAGCTCCATGTGCCGGCGCTCCGAGTCCGCGGACAAGTCCTCGAGGCGGCGCATCTCCTCAGCGTTGGCCATCTCCGGACTGGAGGCCGGACTCTCCCTCTGGGGAGAAGGCCGCCGAGCTGGCCGACCCTTCCTGCGTTGCTGGACGCCGCTGGGCCCAGCAATTGGACTCCCCTCCGACCCTTCCCCCCTCTGGGGAGAAGGCCGCTGAGCTTCCACGCCCCTCCCGCGTTTCTGCAGGCCGCTGGTCCCAGGAGCTACCCTCCCCTCCGACACTTCCCCCACGCTCCCCTCCAGGGAAGACGTGTCCCCTACATTGGCATGGGTTGCCACGGCTGAGGGTTCCCCTGATGGGCGCCTTCCGCTTGCTCCTCCTCCTCCTCCTCTTCTGAGGGGCTGTCATTGGCAACTTCAGGGACCTCCTCCTCACCATCTGAAAGCAGGAAGGCACAAGAGTAGCTTTAGAGTGAGGAGAGGGCGTCAGCGAGGGATGCATGAGTGGTGGCATTCAGCGCATTGGTCGGACAGTGGCAAAGGATGTAGATCTGATGCGCAAGTGGGACGAGAGAGGTCCAAAAGGTGATGTCCTTACCATTGGTGCCCAGAACAGGGTCGGCATCTCCAGATGCAACGGGGCCAATCACCCGGGCACCCATGATGCGCTCCACGCGATGTTGCAGCTCGGTGAGCGGCTGGATCTGGGGTCCGCCTCCCCCGGTCGCATTCCGGCTCCTCTTATTATTGGCCAGCTTGGCCTGCAAGAGAAAGGACGGCCTCTAAGTACAGTGTGTAGCCCTGATCTTGTGTGCACTGCCTCCCATGGTTGAATAGCCTGGCCAGTGTGTAGCCCTGATCTTGTGTGCACTGCCTCCCATGGTCGAATAGCCTGGCCAGTGTGTTAAGTGCACAATGTGCAATTGATGTTCATGAGTGTCCCATAGCTGCTGCATGAGGGCTGGCCATTAGGGCTTTCAGGTCCCTTTGCCCATAATGTGAGGTGCACATGCAAGGATGAGGAGGACACTGGAAAGGGTACTCACCCTGACAATCCTGGCGAGGTCATTCAGCTTTTTGCGGCATTGGACACCGCTCCTGGGGACCTTGCTGTTGGATGACACCTTGGTGGCGACATGCCTCCAGGCTCTCCGGTAGACGCGGGCCGGCGGCTTCCTGCCATTGTCCGGAAACAAAATATGGCGTCTCTTCTCCACAGCACCAACCAGCACCCTCAGATCAAGCTCTGAGAAGCGCTGCGCTCGTTCACGGGCCTTCTCCATGGTTTCAGGCGCTATTTGGGTCCAGCAGCAGTGTTCAGGCCTAGCTGCAGGGCTCCACTATCCAGGGCGTGGCAGCAGACCAAGTCGACCCTTCCCCCTTAAGAGCTGGCCGGCGCCAGGGTGTCTGCTGTCAATCAAGAAATGGCCGCACCTGCGCTGCGCCCGGCCTCGGCGCTCTCGCTCAGCACCTCCGGCTTAGCGCCTAAAGAGAGGCGTGCATCGCCAGTTTTAGCGCTCGAGCAAACTCTTAGGGCGAAGCTAATGAATATCGGAGAAGTGGCCTCGAATTTGCGCCGGGCACAAACTTTAGCGGCCGCCCGACTTTACCGCCCCAAAAGTGGCTATAATGAATTTCTAGGCCCAACTGTTTTACCATTTTCACATGGGTTTCGTCGCACAGCCCAGTTGGTTTACCGTTTTCATATAGGTTTCTACCTATCTTTGTCAGCGTCTCGGGGCTGGTCGATGATCTCCTGATGTTTTACCCCGGGGCGGGACGCCGGCTCAAACCGTCTGCTTCTCCTTCTTCTAGCGATAATGCCACCGATACGATGGTAGCACCAGGATCTGCTTTTCCCACAATGGCCGCCTTTTCTTTCTACCCCTGGGTTCCCAGATATACTTCTCATCAGAAGCCCTTATCTCGCGCCAAATCAGGTCAGCCTTTTGTTTTAATTTTGGCGGGCTGGGAGCACAATGGGGTAGTTATTATGATAGCAAAATACTTTTCTTGTAATTTTTCCACTCCTTTTCCGCCCCCCCGCCTTTCCTTTTGTTTCGCTCTCACACCTGGCAGCTATCCCTTGCCCTGCCAGTACACTTTACACCCAATCTCAGCCTATTACCATCTCGTCTAGCTTCTAACACCTTTTATTGTCTCTTTTTTACTTCTTTTGTTTCTTTTATTCTTTTGTCCGATCGCAGCCCTGCCTCCGATCTATCTTTTCTTTCCAGTTTTGAAGAAGGGTTCGACCCGAAACATCAACTCAAATTTCTGTCCACGGATGTTGCCTGACCTGCTGAGTTTTTCCAGCATTTTCTGGGGTAGTTATTATATTTTAAACTGTTCTTGGATGGCCGGTAACGGGCCATCTCTGGTCTGGAATGACCTTCATTGTTTTTAATGTCCTGGTGATATCCTTAATGGGTCCTTGATGCTCTTCTCATGAATATGAAACTGTTCCCTTTTGTCTGGGTAAACATTCAGATGGCCTTTATCTACAGGCCGATCTTGACTGGATCTGCATCCAATCTATATGCATATGTGGGTGTCTGGTTTCGTTCTCTCAGAAACAGCTTCCAGAACTTACTGTGGGCTGAATCCACAAAGGCTGTCTGGGGACTGCAGGAACCATTTTCAAGTGTCCCAAAAGCTGGTCACAGGGTCTGGCGGCCATTTTGTGTGCCCCTTTTTCTGGGCTTCTTTTAAAACAGTCTTTAAAATTAAGGCCTTTTCTGCCAATAGACCCTTATAGGACAATGTTCAAATTTTGCGAATCTTACAGGCCCATTTACGGGGCGAGTCCACCGTCTCCTTCCTCAACCTTTCTTTCAGGGTCCGATTCATACGTTCCACAATCCCCAATGACTGCGGGTTGTGGGCCACGTGCCATTTCCCCTCAATGCCTAACAGCATAAGGGTATTCTGCATCACCTGTCCGGTGAAGTGACTCCCTTGGTCGGACTCCACATACTGTGGTAGGCCCCACCATGAGAACACTTCCCGGACCAGGATCCTGGCAGTACCCAGAGCTATGGCTGTTCTGCAGGGAAAGGCCTCTACCCATTTGGTGAACACATCCACCAGGACTAGGCAGTAATTATAGCCTCCCTGGGCGGTGGGCAGGGGCCCGATGTAGTCGAGTTGTATTGACTGCCATGGTCCCTCTACCCTCCTGATGTGTCCCATAGGTACCTTCTTTTTGTGGGGGTCGGGGTTATTTGCAGCACACACAGGACAGCCTGCACAGAACTCGCGGACATCGTCCCTGAGTCCCGGCCACCATCCCGCCTGTTCCACCCGTTGCCAGGTGGTCTCAGGCCCGGGGTGTCCCGCTCCTGGACCCTCATGGGCCAGTTGAAGGAATTCCCTCCAGTGCTGCTGCAGCACAACCCATTCTTCCCCCCGGAACAGCATGCCCTCTTTAACGGAGAGGGTCGCTGTGCCATACGGACCCTCTACTCCTTTTCCCTCAGTGACTGCACCAAGGACTGCTTTGAGGATGGGATTTTGGGCTTGGACCGTCTTAAGGTCCGGGGCTAACACTACCCCTACACTCCCTTGGGTCCCGTCCCTACCTCTGACTGCCGCCATGGGTCTGGACCCAAATGGGTCCCAGAAAGTGCCTGTGCGGGCACCCTCCTTGGCGAGCAAGTCAGCCTACTGGTTGCCTTGGCCGCGGGGTTCTGTGGAGAAATTGGCTTTCACCTTGTGGATGAAAACCTCCCCTTCCTCCCCCACTGCTGCCAGGATCTTTTCCAGCAGGGTTTTTACTGTGAGGGGTCTCCCATCAGCGGAGGTGTATCTGCGGCGGGACCAGATGGCCAGGTACTCCGTACACAAATTGCACGTGAACATGCTGTCTGAGCAAATCGTGTAGGGGGTGGGGAAGATTTCAGGGTGTGTAACAATGTACACCACTGCGGACAGTTCAGCCTGCTGGGCACTCATCATGCTGGGGAGCTTAATTGCCAGGGCAATGTTTGCCGCTGGGTAGTAAACTCCACACCCCGTGAGACGCTCACCAGCAGATACCGTGCTGGAACTGTCTACATAGATCTCGTGGCCTGTGGGATGTATCCCGGCCCGTAAACCTATGTTCACTTCCCAAACACCTTTTATGGAACACCGGTGGGCTGTTCCAGGATATACCAGGTTGGCTGCGAGCTTTGGCTCGCAGAGACCCTTCACTCTAAGATCCATCTGTGAGAGGAGCAAGGTCCAACGGGCAATGCGGGCACTGCTCACTGTTCCATCCTTGATCCTCCCATCCAGAAGAATCTGGGTGGGTGTGTGATGGGTGAGGAGGGTGATGGGAGAGGTGCCTGTGAAGATCACTGATCTTTTCACAGCCCAATGTGTGGCCAAAAGGTGCCACTCACAGTTGGAGTAGCTCTTCTCCACATCCGTGAGTATCCTGGAGGAGTAGACCACCGGCCGCAGCCGGTTGTGCCGCTCTTGGACCAGCACAGCACTCAGGCTGTCCCCGCTGGCTGCTACCTCCAGGAAAAACTCTTTCCCCCCATCTATAGCCCCTAGAGCTGGCGCGGTCTGCAAGTCTTTCTTGAGCCTGATAAATGCTGCCTGGCAACCCTCGTCCCAAAGCCACTCCACTCCCTTGTGTAGGAGTCGGAGCAGAGGGGCAGTGGTGGCTGCATAGTCCTCAATAAATTCTCTATAGTGCCCGGGTAGCCCTAGAAATGAACTCACACCCGTTACTGTGTTGGGGACCGGTAGTTCTTGTACCGCTTCTCTCCAAGCCTTATCTATGGCACTTTCTCCAACGCGCACGGTCAGGCCGAGAAATTTCACCTCCTGCTGGCCGATCTGCGCTTTCTTGGGGTTTACCTTGAAACCCTCCTGCCCTAGCAGCTCCAGCAGTTTGGCCAACAGTGGGCCATGCTCCACTTTCGAATCAGTGAACAGGAGCAGGTCATCCACATATTGGACCAACTGTCTGGGCTGGCTACAATCCTTCAAACTGTTTGCCATGCATTCATGGAAAATGCTGGGGCTGTTGTGGAAGCCCTGAGGCAAGCAGTTCCACGTGTACTGTTGCCCTTTAAACGTAAAGGCAAACTTGTACTGATCCTACCTCCTTAAAGGGATGGACCAAATCCCATTGGAAATATCCAGCACCGTGAAAGTGGTCGCGGATTCTGGAATACATCCTCTCAGGTCAGCAACTGCTGCTACTGTGGGTGCACAGGCTGGGATGTTACTATTGAGCACACGGTAGTCCACCGTGGCCCTCCAGGAATTGTCTGGCTGTCTGTCCGGCCATAATGTAGAATTCACGTGGGTAGCTATCAGTCTCAGAACTCCCTGCTGTACTAACGAGGACATGGCTGCTTCCATGTCTGGCTCTGCTTCCCTGGGGAAGTTATACTGTTTCTGTGGTCGGGCCATGGGGTCCCCGTCTACGCTGACCTCAAACCCTGTGACCCTCCCGCAGTCGTGTTTGTGAGAGGCAAATGTGGCCAGGTGGGCCTGCACAAATGCCTGGAACTCCTGTGGGGTGTTGCTGACCATGAGCTCGAGGTTATAACCCTCTTTGGGCTTCACGGTGCAGAGGGTCCCCTTCCCTTCCTTTCCTGGGATCACTATGGTCTCACCGTTCTTTACTTTACCTGCCCCCCATAGGCAATGATTTCTCAAATCCACTAGGATCCCGTGGCCTACAATAAAGTCGGCCCCCAGGACCCCTCTTCCACTCTCCACTTCCCATTTCCTCAGGACAGAGGTCCACTTGGTGTGGAACGGTCCTAACCGAATGGCGAGCGGGTTGGGAAATGAGCCAGCCTGTTCTCTGCCTGTGAACCACGACAGACTGTATGGGACCCCATTAGAGAGAGGCGAGGTGGTGGGGTTAGCTGAGTAGACCACAGTGCATGATGTCCCCATGTCTAACAGATAGGTCCCGGTCACCTTTTCTACCTCCATCTCCAAAAGGGGTCTTTTCCATTCATCGTACCGGAGAGAACACAGGTAAACAGGCTGCGCTGGCTCTAGTCACGGCTGTGGGTTGGATGGGGCTGACGGGGTCAGAGCACCGGTGGCGGCTGCTACTCTCCCCTGGCCAGTCAATAAGGATCTCATGGTGTCCAAAAGTGACTCGACCTCTGCGGAAGGAATTCCTGCCCCCGCCTTTTGGGCTGGGGCTGTGGAATTCTTTCCCTTTTTATCCTTCCAAGGGTTTTTGCACTCCTTCCGTCAGTGACCATCCTTCCCATACCCATAACAATTGGTCTTTGTGTTGGGGGGGTTACTCCCTTCCTGGTACCACTCTTTCCTGCCCGGTCCGGGTTTTACCTCATGCACCTTTCCCTTGGGTGGGTGTGCATCAGCTCCCCTACCGTTTTTGTAGGCCAGAGTTAGCTGCATAATCACCGTGAGCTCGGTGGTCTGGGGAGTTTTGGGGTCAAACCAGACTTCTGCCTTGGCCCGGACCTGTGGAAGCTGTTCGCCACCAGGCAATGGAGCCAATGGGCCAGGAGATCCCCGTTCAGGAACCCCTGGTCCAGTGACCCCGGACAGGCTCTCCAGTACACCGGCCACAGCCGGTCCGCAAAAGCCTGCGGGGTCTCCCCTGGGAGCTGGACTGTCTTCTCCACGTGGGAGAAAGGACTTCCCTCATTCATCCCCAAGGCCTCCAGAACCGCATCTTTAAGCTCCGCGTACCCGCTCTGCCCCCTCTTACACTCGTCAGAGAGGGATTGGAGTAGTCTACTCTCCAGGGAGAATAGCAGCATCTTGGCCTGCTCTGCGCATCGCAGTCGTTGACGCTGGCTGCCTGCTCTACTTCCCTGAAGTGGATCAAGGGGTCTCCCTTCTCGGAGAGCTCCGGGATATGGTTGACCATAGCCCTAAGCTGTTGGGTGTTAAAGGGTAATACAAACTGGTTTTGGAGGGGTCCCTCATCATCGCCATTGGCGGGTGGGCTGAACCTCCGATGCCGTGCTGGTCACATCGGTCCCGGCTCCGACTTCACGGGCGGGGGTTACTCTACCTCCGACCCCCCCTCTGGCTCCACGCCTGGTTCCATCCCCCCTTGCTGCCAAACCTCGCCGAAACTTGGCGCTATGGGTGGTGATCGTGAGGTCTCCTCTCTCTCAACCGGGTCGTCCCTAGGCACTACCGGTGACGTTGGAACTGTCCTCCCCTCGTTTCCCAATAAAATCTGCCTGGCCTGCCTTTGGGCTTATGAGGCATACCATGCCTTTTGCCTTCTGGAGGGCACGGCTCAGATTTTCTTTCCTCTCTTTACAGGGGCAGTGGTCTGCCTACTCAAACCCCTGTTCGCTCGCTAGCTTGTACGCTGCCTTCACCTCCTGTACTTTCTCTTCCTGTTCCCTTATCTGCCTTGCCAAGCGGGCATTCTTCTCCCACAACCTTAACTCATTTCCCTTGGCCTCGGTGACTTGGCACCGTAGGTATTCCAACTGGGCCTTGTGTTCTCCCATTAAATGCACTCTCTCCTGATTCAAGGCCTGCAAAGCCACCAATAACTTTTCCCCTGCAAGAGCCTTATCCTGGATCTCCAGGGCTGACTCGATTAACATGGCTGCCTGTGCTGCAACGAGCCTGTCCAAAAGCTGGACCTGCTTTTTGAAACACATCAGGTAAACTGCCTTCTTATGGTGGGAAATATGGAGATGGCAAAAGCACTGAATAAATATTTTGTATCAGTCTTTACAGTAGAGGACTCTAAGAATATCCCAACACAGGACAAACAGGGGGCTATAGGGAGGGAGGAGCTAAACACGATCAAAATCACTAAGGAAGTGGTACTCGGTAAAATAATGGGACTCAAGGCGGATAAATCACCTGGACCCGATGGCTTACATCCTAGGGTCTTGAGGGAAGTGGTGGTAGGGATTGTGGATGCATTGGTAATAATTTTCCAAAACTCCCTGGACTCAGCAAAGGTCCCGGCAGACTGGAAAACTGCTAATGTAACACCCTTATTTAAAAAGGGCGGTAGACAGAAGGCTGGAAACTATAGACCGGTTAGCCTAACATCTGTGGTAGGTAAAATTTTGGAGTCCATTATTAAGGAGACAGTAACAGGACATTTGAATAATCATAATTTAATAGGACAAAGTCAGCATGGTTTTATGAAGGGGAAGTCATGTTTGACAAATTTGCTGGAGTTCTTTGAGGAAGTAACATATAGGGTGGATAAAGGGGAACCAGTGGATGTAGTGTATTTAGACTTCCAAAAGACATTTGACAAGGTGCCACACAAAAGATTATTGCTTAAGATAAAAAATCACGGGATTGGGGGTAATATTCTGGCATGGATAGATGATTGGCTATCTAACAGAAGGCAGAGAGTTGGGATAAATGGTTCATTCTCAGACTGGCAATCAGTAACTAGTGGTGTTCCGCAGGGGTCAGTGCTGGGTCCCCAACTCTTTACAATCTATATTAACGATTTGGAGGAGGGGACCGAATGTAACATATCAAAGTTTGCAGATGATACTATGATGGGAGGGAAAGTAGTGAGTGAGGAGGATATAAAAAACCTGCAAGGGGACATAGACAGGCTAAGTAAGTGGGCAGAGATTTGGCAGATGGAATACAATACTGGAAAGTGTGAGGTTATGCACTTTGGCAGGAAAAATCGTAGAGCAAGTTATTATCTTAATGGCAAGAAACTGGAAAGCACTGAAGTACAAAGGGACCTGGGGGTCCTGGTGCACAAAACTCAAAAGGTTAGTATGCAGGTGCAGCAAGTGTTATGTCCGTGAATAATTCAGACACGGACAGCAGGAGTGAACAAAGTAAGTCTTTACTGGTGGAAGTCATTAGTGAAACTAAAAACACGAGGCTCAATAGCGCCTTTTATACAGGGGTGGTCACTGCCGGTACTGCAGTCTGAGACCAGTTATTCTCTTAAAGGTACATACACAACAATTCCTCCCCTTTTAGATAAATAGTTCATAACATTCATTTAACAACTAAATGATAACTAGTTACAATCACAATTACTGTTGCTAGATACATTGGTTAAGTTTAAGCAATTATAAGTTCAGTCTTTGAGGAAGCTTCCTGATTCTGTCTGGATAACGCCTCTTTGGGGTATCAGGTTCTTCTGGCAATGTTGAGTCGGGATCAATGTCATTGTTTGGTTCACCTGCTTCCAATATTACCGGTTCTGCGGTAGCTGCAATTGGAACATCGATTTCATTACCAGGTGTATCAGATCGTGGTGTGGAGTTGACGTTTTCCCGTGACTCTAGAATCTGGTCAGCATGGCGTCTTACAATGCTCTCCCCAACTTCCACGGTATACATGAGAGGTCCTTGTCATGTACAAATCGTTCCTGGCTGTCATTTCTCAGCGCGGTAGTCCCGGGCCAAAACTGGTTGACCTATCTTAAAACTCCTGGTCGGCCTTTCATTCATATTCTGAAACTGCCTGTTCTCCACATCTCTTCGGACGTTTGGCTTAACTAAATCCAAGCGGCATCGTATTCTTCGATTGAAGAACATCATGGCTGGAGTTTGGTTGGTAACCGCATGTGTCGCATTCCAGTAGGCAAACAAGAAGTTGTCCACCTTGTGTTGTAGGGGTATATCTTCATTACACATTGCCTTGATAGCCTTCTTGAATGTTTGGACAAACCTCTCGGCCAATCCATTAGTGGCTGGATGATATGGGGCAGGTGTGTAATGCTTAACACCATTGTTCTTTAAGAACCTCCGGAACTCTTCAGACACAAACTGTGGTCCATTGTCAGAGCAAATCTGTTCAGGCAGCCCATTCCTGGCGAATATGGTTCGTAAAACTGTGATAGTTTTTTCCGTGGTGGTTGAGGACATTTTTATTACCTCTGGCCACTTTGAATGTGCATCCACCGCAATTAAAAACATCGAGTCCATGAAGGGACCAGCAAAATCAATGTGCACCCTTTGCCATGGAGATGAGGGCCACTCCCATGGATGCAGAGGCGCTTGTGGTGGGGAGTTTTGGACCTTCTGGCATCCTGCACAGCTCTTGGTCATTTCTTCGATTTCTCTATCGATTCCCGGCCACCACACAAACGCTCTGGCTAAGCTCTTCATTTTTACCCCACCCAGATGACCCTCATGAAGCTCATTGAGCACTCTATCCGTCAACTTAGGTGGAATTACTACTCTGGATCCACACATCAAGGTTCCTCTGCACACTGACAGCTGTTCTCTTCTCGGCGAGAATGCTGGCAGCAGTGATTCGCCATGTGCTGCCCATCCCTTCACCGTTAAATCATAGACCCGTGATAGTGTCGGGTCATTCCGTGTTTCCTTTTCTATGTTTGCATTCATCAGAGGGAGACATTCGACTATGGTCGAGTGGAATAACTCCATTGGATCCACTGCAAGGTCGTCTTCTTCCACCGTCGGCAACGGTAGACGTGACAATCCATCAGCATTTCCATGCTGTTTAGTTCCTTTGTACTCGATGTCATATTGGTGTGCCCCTAGGAAAAGGGACCATCTCTGCAGCCGTTGTGCTGTCATTATCGGTACGCCCTTCTGAGGGTTGAAAATGGAGACAAGAGGTTGATGATCGGTTAGTAGAGTAAATGTTTGACCGTGGAGGTAGTGATTGAACTTCTTCACCCCCCACACTAGGCTGAGGGCCTCTCTGTCAATCTGGGCGTAGTTACGCTCAGCAGAAGTTAACGAGCGTGACGCAAAAGCTATCGGCCTCTCTAAACCATCAAGGAATTTATGTGACAGTACCGCCCCAATGCCGTAGGGAGACGCATCACACGCCAGCCTGATTGGCAGTGCTGGGTTGTAGTGAGCCAATACTTCCCTTGAAGTGATTAAGTCCTTACTCTTCTGAAAAGCAAGCTTACAATCATCGCTCCATTTCCATGCTACCCCCATTCGTAGCAGGGCGTTCAGTGGGTGCAGAATTGTCGACAATTTCGGCAAAAACTTATGATAGTAATTCACCAATCCAAGGAATGACCTCAGTTGCGACACATTTTCAGGCGCTGGGGCCTTAACAGCCGCTTCAATTTTGTCAGGGGACTTATGTAACCCCTCTTCATCAATCACGTGGCCACAATACGATATCTGTTTCTTAAAAAATTCGCACTTGGGGCGGTTGGCTCGCAGCCCATGCTCCCGTAGTCTAGTGAGCACCTGTTCTAGGTTGTTAAGGGGTTCACTGTCATCTTCACCTGTTACAAGGATGTCGTCCAAGTAACACTGAGCCCCTGGAATCCCTTGCAGGACTTGTTCCATTGTTCTTTGCCATATCGCCGGAGCCGATGCTACTCCGAACACCAATCGATGATACTGGTAAAGACCTTTGTGAGTGTTTATCGTGAGATACTTCCTAGAGGACTCCTCAACCTCCATCTGCAAATATGCTTGTGCTTGGTCAATTTTTGTAAAATGCTTCCCTCCAGACAGTGAGGCGAATATGTCTTCTATCCTTGGAAGAGGATATTGTACTGTGTGAAGGACCGGGTTCACCGTCACCTTGAAATCCCCACAGATGCGAATCTTCCTTGACTCCCCGGACTTATTGCTTAACGTTTTCTTCATGACAGGAACGATGGGTGTCGCCCACTCGCTCCAGTCGACCTTAGACAACACGCCCGCCTTCTCCAGATTCTCCAGCTCTGCCTCGACGGCTGGGCGAATTGCATATGGTACCGGTCTTGCTTTGAAAAACTTGGGAACTGCATTCTCCTCTATTTTTATCGAGGCGGTTACGCCTTTAAGCGTGCCCAGTTCTTGTTGAAATACCTCTTTGGCGTTAGCTAAGATTGTTGACAATCATCCAGGAGTGACATCTTCATCTTTTTTACCATCCACCATCATTGCATGAATGGAGTGCCAATCTAAGTTTATCTTCCTGATCCATTCCCGTCCCAATAACGGTGGTCCACCATTTGGCAGTATGTAGAGATACAATTTCCGTATTTTCTTGCCGTTGTATTCGACAGGCGCCCTTATTTTTCCTCTGGGGTATACTTTTTGCCCCGTATACATCGTCAAGACGATGGATGTCTCTCTCAAGGGTATGTGTGAAAATAGCCGCTCGTAGTCTCGTCGATTCATGACGGTTAACGCTGATCCTGTATCCAATTCCATTTTAACTTGGGACCCTGCTATCGTGAGGGTGACCCAAATGGTTCGGTGATCCTCTTTTGCGATTACATTGTGAAGTTTGAGACAGCTTAGTCTCCTGTTCCCGGATTCACTATCGCTCATCTGGTCTTCGGAACTACTGTCCGTCATCTTTTGTACTTTCTTGTACGGTTCCTTAGTAGCCTTTTTGTTGTCGCTGGTCTTCTTCCCAGACCTGCAAACTCGTGCAATGTGTCCCATCTTCCCGCATTGCCTGCATATTTTGTCTTTGGACCAGCAGTCCTTCTGATCATGGTTAGTTCTGCCGCAGCGATAACATTATGCAAATCCCCGTGTCATTTCGTGGGTGCCGTATTCCTGTGGTTTTTGTTGAATTTCTGCAGCTCCCCTGGCTGCTGCTTCATACGATACTGCCACGCTGAAAGCCTTATCTAGCGTCAGCTCTTTCTCTGCGAGTAACTTCTTCTGTGTTCCTTCACTCAAGAGTCCACAGACAAATTTGTCCCGTAGGGTATCTGCCAGTCCTGCTCCGAACTGGCAGTGCTTTGATAGCTTGCGTAGTTCCGTAAGATACTCAGCATTGCTCTCATCTTTGTGCTGAGTTCTCCTGTGGAATTTAAATCTTTCTGCTATCAACAGCGGTGCAGGGTTTAAGTGTTCCTGTAGGACAGCAACAATTTCGTTAAAACTCTTCGCCTTCGGTTTGGCTGGAGTAATCAGGTCCCGCAATAGGCCGTACGTTCTAGCGCCCATTAAGTTTAGCAATATCGAGGCCTTTTTCCCCTCCGCTATTTCGTTTGCCTCGAAATATACCTCGACTCTTTCCACATACGTGGCCCAGTCCTCTATTGTATTATCAAAAGCAGTGATACAGCCAGTTTTCGGCATCTTGCAAATCTAAAATGGCGCCTCCCGCGCTTTGCCTTCTTCCCCAATTTAATAAAATGGCGCCTCCCGCGCTTTGCCTTCTACCCCGTTGTTGTTAGCGCTGCTTTCCACGGTTTCTTGCGCGTTCAATATTGATTTTTTTTCTTTTATTATTTTCCTGTCATGGAGCGGACCCTCTGGGACACTTCCCTCCCTCTTCTTAGGTCCGAACGCTGCCTGGATTCGAAGCACCGGCCGCGCCCTGTGTGCTCCACCCTCTCTCTCTCTCTTTGCTTCCCGACTCGCTGCCCGGCCCCGTTGAAAAGCCACCCGATCGAGCTTCAGCCCGCCACAGCCCAGGAAGGATCAGTGCACTACCTGCCACCAGCCCGATTAGCTGGGAAACCACAGACCGAGGAACCAAGCCTGGCTCTGGACAGTCTCTCCTGCAAGTTTCCAATCTGACGATTTGGAGGGGGGTTGCCCACGGTCGACGCCCATTTCTCGAGTTTCTTTGGATTTTATTTATTTATTTTTTTTCTTTCTTCTGGCTTCGACCTTTAATAACATCATCTGAGGTGCTGCCGAGTTGCAGGTAAGTTCGTTTCTTACTCGTCGCCAGTGTTACGTCCGTGAATAATTGAGACACGGACAGCAGTAGTGAACAAAGTAAGTGTTTACTGGTGGAAGTCAATAGTGAAACTAAAAACACAGAGGCTCAATAGCGCCTTTTATACAGGGGTGGTCACTGCCGGTACTGCAGTCTGAGACCAGTTATTCTCTTAAAGGTACATACACAACAGCAAGTGATTAAGAAGGCCAATGTTGGCTTTCATTGCTAGGGGGATAGAATATAAAAATAGGGAGGTATTGCTTCAGTTGTACAAGGTATTGGTGAGACCTCACCTGGAATACTGCATGCAGTCTTGGTGTCCATACTTAAGAAAAGACATACTTGCTTTCGAGTCAGTACAAAGAAGGTTCACTCGGTTAATCCCGGGGATGAGGGGATGGACATATGAGGAGAGGTTGAGTAGATTGGGACTCCACTCATTGGAGTTCAGAAGAATGAGAGGCGATCTTATTGAAACATATAAGATTGTGAAGGGGTTGGATTGGGTGGATGCGGGGAGGATGTTCCCGATGATGGGTGAAACTAGAACTAGGGGGCATAGTCTTAGAATAAGGGGCTGCTCTTTCAAAACTGAGATGAGGAGGAACTACTTCACTCAGAGGTTGGCAGGTCCATGGAATATGCTGCCCCAAAAAGCTGTAGAAGCTACATCATTACATAAATTTAAAACAGCAATCGACAGTTTCCTAGAAGTAAAGGGAATTAAGGGTTACGGGGAGCGGGCAGGAATTTGGGCATGAGTCTAGGTTCGGATCGTACATGGCCCTGTGGGTAGCGGAGTAGGCCCAGGGGCCGTGTAGCCTGATCCTGGTCCTATTTCGTGTGTCTAATTCTGTTAGATTCAGGAGATGGTTCTGTTATAGTAGATTGGCGGTTAGGATCAGATCAGCCATGATCTTATTGAATGGCGGAGCAGGCTCGAGGGGCCGATTGGCCTACTCCTGCTCCTATTTCTTATGTTCTCTAAGGACTTCTTGTGTTCCTTCCCCTCTGTCCACTTAGCTGCTGCATCTACCGGATGCCTAGCCCTTAACAGAGTGGTGATCCACTTCTTAGTGATATTCACCTTGCTAAACACATAATCAGAAATCCTTTCCTCCATCATGGTTTGCTCATCCGAACCATTGTCTACTGTATCGCAACCCTGTTGCCGGTGACCTGCCGCGGTAGCCAATCTGTAGGGGGTGGTTGGGTGTGGCGCGTGTGCCCAGTCAGTTATGCCCCTGGCTGTATGTGAGCAGTTTGAATCGTTCCCACGCCCCTGGGTTCTAGACACCGGACATAGGTACAGGCGGCGATACAGAAAGGCTCGAGTAGACAGGTGGTTTTGGATGTAAGAAAATCAAGATTTTATTAAACAGAAAATAACACAGTCTTACGAGAAATTACTAGTAGAAAATTACATGCAAATACAAAATAACTGTACTTATACAGGGAATGGGGAACACACGGCACATCGAGGGAAAACAAACTCTCTTAACAATCCCCTTATCCTTATCCCTCCCCCTATACCTAACTAGATTAAGCTATGAGGGGCCAGAATTCAAGCTCACCAATCTAAAGCAAAAGCCAACGGTTAGCAAGTGCGAGTTTTGGGGTCGGGTCTTTGGTCCTTCTAGGTACCCCGTCGCTACATGGTCTTCAGGGGCGCGGTGCTGGATCTGCTGCTGCGACACACCTTCTTCCCCTCCTCTGCCGTCGTCGTCTCATCGCGATGGGTTCTCCTCTTCTTCTCCCTCGGGTGGTCGGTGGCGGCAACGTTGTGCCTGCAGGGCAGTTGGCAGTTTTAACTGCCGAGATTTTCCTACCCAAGCTTAAGAACGCCAGTCTATTCGTCGTGGCGTGGCCACCTGCGTTTTCGCAGTGCTCACCAGGAATGTTCGTCTCACCAAGCGTCAGCTTATAACTAGAACCTTGGCCTCATCAACACGTTTTTCGCTGCCCTGCTCTGCTCTTATTGAGTTGTTATCGTCTTCTTCGTCTCTACTCGTCTCGTCTTGCCGGACTACTATACAAGTCCTGGACTGCCTATTCACTTTCATCTCGCCCCTTGTTGCGGCCTGGGCGTCCTGGATGGCTATGGACTTGGGTCTCGTTCCCCTCCCCTGCTGTTGATATGGTGTAACTGGTTAATGAAAATCTGCTACTGGGAGAGAACCCGCCATGAGGCCAGGGCATGAGTGCGAATGGCAGCCCAAGGGGCTGGAGCCACGAGAGCAGGGACAAGGACAAGAGCAAGAGAGCAAGAGCAAGAGAGAGATTGCTAGAGAGAGATCGCTACCCGGGGCCTACAGTTATACTCCTTACGATAGCCCCTTATCTGCGCGCCATATCAGGTTAGTTCATTGTTCCAATTTTGGCGGGCTCGTTTAAATGATTGTAGCAATCTAAACTAACTGTTTTTAGATGGCCGTTTATCGCACCTAATGGCCTGATGTCTGAGCTGTATTGTTATTAATGCATCCTAATCGGCCTGTCCAGCCTCGATGGCTTCCTTAAGCTGTTTCTGATTATTTATGCAGACAACATGATGGCCTCAAGTATAGGCCTAACTGGTTTTGGTCTGTCTACGATTTGGCTTAATGCATATTTAAGTCCCGTATCTGCTTTCCAAAATACAAAGTCCTTTTTCACAGAAACTGCATTTTAGGTTTCGATTTCCCCAAAAGCTGCTTGTGCCACAGAGTCCAAGCTTTTGAAATCTTGCAGGCTTTTGGTCACGAGGTGCGGACGCCATCTTTGGGTACCCTTTTTTTTTAAATGTCCATGCAGGGTCCCTTTTATTAATAACTAGCTGGAGTGCCCGGCGGTGCCGAGGGTTTTTTGAGGGTATGTTGCTATGAAAAAAGTAGAAATAATTTTTATATATATAAATGAGTTTGTCTGTCTGTCTGTCTGTGTGGGAAGGAGAGGGAGAGAGAGAGGGAAAGAGAGAGGGGGAACGAGAGAGAGAGAAAGGGGGAAGGAGAGAGAGAGAGGGGGAGAGAGAGAGGGGGAAGGAGAGAGAGAGACTGGGGGGAAGAGAGAGACGGGGTGAGAGAGGGACTGGGGAAGAGAGAGAGAGAGAGACTGGGGGAGAGAGAGACTGGTGGGAAGAGAGAGAGAGAGAGACTGGGGGGAAGGATATATATAAATGAGTTTGTCTGTCTGTCTGTGTGGGAAGGAGAGAGAGAGAGAGAGAGGGAAAGAGAGAGGGGGAAGGAGAGAGAGAGAGAGAGAGAGGGAATGAGAGAGAGACACAGAGAGAGAGGGAAGGAGAGAGAGACAGAGAGGGAAGGAGAGAGAGACAGAGAGGGAAAGAGAGAGAGAGAGGGAAGGAGAGAGAGAGAGAGAGAGGGAAGGAGAGAGAGAGAGAGGGAAGGAGAGAGAGACGGAAGGAGAGAGAGACAGAGAGGGAAGGAGAGAGAGACAGAGAGGGACGGAGATAGAGAGAGAGAGAAGGAGAGAGAGAGAGGGGGAAGGAGAGAGAGAGGGAAGGAGAGAGAGAGAGGGAAGGAGGGAGAGACAGAGAGAGAGAGGGAAGGAGAGCGAGAGAGAGGGAAGGAGAGAGAGAGAGGGAAGGAGAGAGAAAGAGAGAGAGAGAGGGAAGGAGAGAGTGAGAGAAGGAGTTAGAGAAGAGAGGAAGACACTCCGGGGAAGGGGCTGGACTCAGAGCCCGGCGGGTGAAGAAGGGTGGCCACCATTTTGTGAGGTCGGCGGAAAGTTTGAATTGCGGCGGCCAAAGGGAGGAAGGAAGGAAGAAGGCGAGCTCTCCCTCCCTCTCCCACCCCTTCACTCTTTCCCTCCCTCACCCTCTCTCTCTCCCTCCCCCTCTCTCTCCCTGCCACTCTCTCTCCCCTCTCTCTCTCCCCCCCTCTCTCTCCCCTCTCTCTCTCCCCCCTCCCTCCCCGCTCTCTCTCCCTCCCTCTCTCTCACTCCCTCCCCTCCCCCTCTCTCTCCCTCTCCCCCACTCCTCTCCCACCCTCTCTCCCTCCCTCCCCCTCTCTCTCTCCCTCCCCCTGTCTCTCCCTCCTTTCCTCTCTCTCCCTCCCTCCCCTCTCCCTCCCTAGCGCCTTAGGCCCAGACCGACTGCCGCTGCGGCCCGCCGCCACTCACCGGAGCTCAGCTCCTGCTGCGGCCTGCTCCTGCTGTGGCCCGCTCCTGCTGCGGCCCGCCGCCACTCACCAGAGCTCAGCTGCCGCTGTGGCCCGCCACCGCCCACCCGAGCTCAGCTCCCGTTACGGCCCGCCGCCGCTGCCCCCCCACTCGCTGTCTCTCGGGCCGCGTGATTGTCTGTTTTCCCGCGCAGCCGGCCAGAGAAAAGAAAAACAAAGGAGTTGAAGAGTCTAATTTAAAGCAGCCTCTCCCCCGCTAAAAGGTGAGAGCTGGAGGGAGATTTTGCGGGTGAAGAGGGGCGGCTGCCATTTTGTGAGGCACTAATGGCAGTTTGAAAGATTAGGCCCCGCCCACACACACCATGAAATGCCCCCCGTGATGCAGCACGCTCCCCCCGTAGGATTGGTCATCCTTCACGTCACTCACTGCTAATGAGCGGATTCCCCGTATGATTGGCCAACCACTAATGAGCAGACTTTTGAACTTTTTTGTATACTGTCCGAACAATTTTTGTCTGACCAAAAAGTAAATACACCTATGAGACTCCCCTAATCATAAGCTTTCTTTTGATATAACATATGTGTAGGTACGCTCTATAACTTTTGAGTGATGCCCCGGACAGTCAGACAGGCAGATAGACAGACAGACAGACAGACAGACAGACACCATGATCCTTTTATTATTTCTATACAGATAACCTTGGGGGAAATGTGGAAATTTTGCAAATCTTACAGCTGTGAAATGGTAGCTTTCATACCACTTTTGCAGCTGTCACCTATTCACAGCAATGGGGAGGCATAGAGAACCCGACCTACTTACCTGACGTGATCTCCAAATGGCGTGAACACCATTAAAAATGTGGTAAAATAGAAAATGGCTGGCAAAATTGTATTTAACAAGCAGTTAATAAGCAGTTAACTATTCTAAATGCCTCCCCTGCCGCTTGGTGTTGGGTCTGTTCTGAAATTGCAGACCCGACACTTTGGAAACTTACATGGAGGCGCATTTGCAGCGGGTTCCAAACCTGCCGTCAATCATTTTGATTTTGACAGCGGACCCACACTTGAACCCGCCCTGTGAACGCCAGCAAAATCACGGCCTTGGTTTCTAACACACTATAAAGTGGAATGTCAGAAAGCAGATTCATGTGCATGACCACCCAAGTGATGAGTCTTGATCTTCCTTGAGCTCTTAAAGGTGAAGCACTTCTCACGGAAAAGAATAGTCAACATACACTGTTGTACATGTCCCAGCAGCGAGTTGTAAAGCATAGTGGCCTGAAATCAGTTGTGTTTTGGCCATCTTAGGGTGAAGACTCAGGCAAACGCTGAAGACGTGCTAATATCGGCCAGGCACAAAGTTTAGCGCACGACACCAATGATCACCTCCGACTGCAAAATTCTCCTCTATCGCCCCTGGAGGTGATTTGAGCGCTAAATCAAGCGCTACACACATCTCTTAAGGCACTAACGTCGGGGAGCGAGGCGCTACCTCAAATGCTACTGAAGCTCAGGCGATGTCAGTTACCAATGGAACCCAGGCATACTCGCACCGGTCAGTTCTTAAAGGGGAGGGTCCATCTTGCTAGCCAGGCACATCCTGCTCATTGTAGCATTGACTCTGGTGCTGGCAAGACCTACCACCATTATGCTGAGAGGAGTGATGGATAGGCCCAGGGCGAGAGCTCAGCACTTTAGCGACCAGGCCTTGGTGGCTCTGGTTGGCGCTGTCGAGCAGGGGTGGGCAGTGCTGTACCTAGAGAGTGGCAGAAGGCCATTGCCCCGGGAGTACCGAAGAGTGTGGCAGGAGGTGGCTGAGCACATCTCCTCAAGGAGCCTGGTGCAGATGAGTCACAATCAGTGTAGGAAGAAGTTCACCGACCTCATTTGTGTCATCAGGGTGAGTGGATGCTTTTCAATACCTCTAAATCTCTTCATCTCAACTTCACTCTGTGGCCAGAGGATTTAATATCCCACATGCACAGCACTCCTCCAAGACCTATGGCCATCTCATAAAAGACACATGCACATTCCACACCTTGCACACATTAAGGGCTATTCAACTATGGGAGGCACATCAGGCAAACACATGGCTGCATAAATTAAGGGCTAATCAACTATGGGAGGCACATCAGGCAAGCACATGGCTGCACATTCACTCAGACGCCGCTCTTTTTCTAACAGGCCAAGCTCTCTCATAACAGGCGGAAGCAGCAACACATGGGAGGAGGACCGGTTGACCTACACCCCCTGACCGATTTAGAGGCGAGAGTGCACAGGATCGTTGCCAGCCAGGTCGTAGGTGCCGTGGCTGCTGGAGAGGTCGACCCCCTTGGGGACAGCAAATGGAATGTTCATCAGCTTTCTCTCCTCTCTCATACACCAGCCTTTTACACTTTCAATCCAACTAACTGCCTCCAGCCCTTGCTCCCTTACTGCCCCCCTGTCCTCACGCTGAAACCACTCTTGTACCGCCCTGCTTTCAGATAGTGAACCACCAGCTGACCAGCCTGTTCCTCAACCTGCCAGTGGCAGTGACGCTCCAGATGAGGAGGAAGAGGAAGCCGGTGCCTCACCGCCTGCGTCTCCCGAGGGTGACACTCCGACACTGGGGCCACACCTTCCCTGGAGGAGAGCATGGGGGGTACGGTCTGATGAGGGTGAATCTCCTGGACCCAGCGGGCTGCAGCAACACCATGGGGGTAGGGAAGCTCGGGGGTCATCTCCCCGGAGAGTGAGTAGGCGCACGAGTTCTGCTGCACAGGACTCGGATGAGGACCTCGCCATCGCGGCCATGAATAGCCAGGCCTTGAGCATGCACACTGAGCTCATGGGTGCAATGGCAAGGGTGCCCAGCACCATGGATGCACTGGCTAGGAGTGAGAAGGAGTCCACCGCCAGCACAGCTGTCATCTGTGCGCAAACCCTTGATCCCATCCTTGCCTCATTGCAGAGGATTGTTGAATTGCAGGGAGACCGTGGGGACCCAGAGCCCATGCTGTGTGTAATGGGTGAGGTGGCAGGATCCATTGCAGCACAGGACAACGCAACGCAATGGCTTAGTGCTGCAATTCAATCATTGGCTGATGTCTTCCAATCTCAGGCTGCTCTCATGCAGTCTCAGATTGAGCTCACGCAAGCACTGACTGCTGCCATCCTCGCTGGGTCGCCCACAGTCCCTCAGGGATCTCACAGTACTGCAGCAGGCCAGCAATCTCTGCTCGAACAGATTGCTCTGGATGCTGAGGTACTGCCCCGTGGGAGTGGCAGTGTGTCGGTTGAGCAGGAAGGTGCTGTCCTCTCTCAGGATGACTCATTCCTGCTCCCACCACTGCAACACAGCCAGCCCAGGCTGCTGCCGCCCATGCAGAGTTGGTGCAGTCTGCAGCAGGGGCCTCCAGGCCCAGAGCTGGTTGAGGGTGTCCTTCAAGGGCATCTGTAGTCTCTGGATCCAGCATTCAGCAGCCTTCCACCAGCCTTGCTGCAGCCACTGCGGTCACATTATGGAGGAGCAGTAGGATGGGAAGGGTGGTAGTGCGCAGGGGATGGAGATCACCCTCGAAGGGCCAACAGTAGGATGTGTAAATAAATGGAGGGAATGATTGTGGTAAAATTCGAGGCTCTTGATATTATATTTGTTTACTGTTTTGCCATTTATCTCCATGCTGTGAGAACGAGTTTTGTTAGTTCATGATTTGTTGTGTTGGTTTCTAATTGTTTGTCCTGAATAAATGACACACAAAGAGTTTGTAAAATAAAATTTACATTTTTGGTCATTTGACTCATTGCAGCTTTGCCCGGCAATAGGAGGTGTGAGATGCTTTCCATGATGTGCTTCTTCATGCCAGAAGCCATCTTTTCAGTAAGGGCCTAGAAGCAGTTTCTTATAAGCCGTTCACGGATGGCCCTTGCACTGGCAACATTGTGCGCCTCCCTCACACATTGGTGCTGCTGATCCTCCTCTTCATCATCCTCCTCCTCCTCGTCTCCCTCTTCCTCCTCCTCCTTCGGTGGTGCACCAATCCCTGGTGGCAATGGCTGGATCCTCAGGATTGTGAGGTTGTGAAGCATGCAGCACACAACAATGAAGAAGGAGACTCGCTCAGGAGAGTACTGCAGGGCTCCTCCTGAGTGGTCCAGACAGTGGAACCATTGCTTCAACACACCTGTAGGGTTCTCAAAATTCCCACATTCCCCAAAAGTTATGGATAAAGGGACCCTGTATGGGCACATTATTAAAAAGGGTACCCAAAATGGCTTCTGAAACCTCGTGACTGAAACTGACAGGATTTTAAAAGCAAGGCCCTGCAAAAGGCAGGCCCTAAAACGAAACTGTTAAGTCTGTGTGTTATAGTGAGAATTACTACACAGACCACAAGAGTAAATTCAACAGGTCTTTACTGGTTGGAGGTCGGACTATACCGAATACAATATTATTACACTGTGCTATATATACCGGTGTGGTCACCACCGGTATTACGTATACAGCAGCCAAAGAAAGTAGTACCTTTCTTAAGGTGGACCAGGCTTAAGTTCTCTTAAGGTGGAACAGGTTACATACACCACAATCCTCCCTTTTTAGCTTAACAGTCATATCCCCAAGTAAACATAACATATATACATATATAACTTCAGGTATAACAGTTCAAAGGTTCAGTCTCTCAGGAGGCTTTCTGATTCGGCTTGGATAACGCCTTTCAGTGGTCTCTGATTCTTGTTGTTGAGGTGCCTCCTCTAGTTGGTTGCCAATGTATTGGGTGTCATCATCATCAAATACATTCTCGGCCGAGGTAGATGCTTCAGGTTCATGAACGTCTTCCACAGCTGTCTCTGTCACAACCATGGGTTCGACCCTTGCTCTTGACTCTACCAGTTGATCCGCATGACGCCTTATCACATTATGACCAATATCTACGGTGTACATCAGAGGTCCTTGTCTGGCCCGGATTGTTCCGGACTGCAATTTTTCATTTCCATAGCCCCTTGCCATCACTGGTTGTCCTACGTCGAAAGTTCGAGTGGTCTTGCTGTTAATATGCCGAAACTGTTTGTTTTCCACTTCCCTCCGCACATTTGGTTTTAACAAGTCCAACTTGGACCACAACCTCCTGTTATAAAACATCATAGCAGGACTTTGGTTAGTCACGGCATGATCGGCGTTTCTATATGACATCAGGAACTTATTGACCTTGTGTTGCAGTGGAATCTGATCATCATTCATGGCCTTAATAGCCTTTTTGAATGTCTGGACAAATCTTTCAGCCAACCCGTTTGTCGCCGGATGATATGGGGCAGAGGTATAATGTTTAACTCCATTCTTCCGAATCTGTTCTGGCAATCCGTTCCTTGCGAATATTGTTCTTAACACCGCAATTGTCTTTTCTGAAGTAGTGGTATTCATCTTGATGACTTCTGGCCATTTGGAATGTGCGTCCACCGCGATTAGGAACATGGAGTCCATGAATGGACCAGCAAAGTCAATGTGTATGCGTTGCCATGGGGCTGAAGGCCATTCCCATGGGTGTAGCGGTGCTATCGGAGGTGCATTTTGCACTTTTTGACACCCAGCGCAGCTTTTCGTTAACTCCTCAATCTGTTGGTCAATACTCGGCCACCATACGTAAGCCCTAGCAAGACTTTTCATTTTAACTCCCCCCAGATGACCTTCATGTAGTTCTTTTAAAACTCTTTCCCTTAACTTGGGAGGAATAATCACTCTTGTCCCGTACATCAAAGTACCATGGCAGACGGACAGCTGGTCTCGCCTTGCCGAGAATGCCGGTAACAGAGGATCACCCCGTGTTGGCCATCCTTTCACTGTCACCTCGTACACTCTGGACAGTGTCGGGTCGTTCCTGGTTTCTCTTTCAATACTTGCGTTGGTGGCAGGTAAACACTCGATAATGGTTGAATGAAATAACTCAACAGGGTCAACTTCCGTCGTGTCTTCATCTTCAGGTAGTGGCAGGCGCGACAGGCCATCAGCATTGCCATGCTGTTTCGTACCTTTGAATTCTATCTGATATTGATGCGCCCCTAAGAAAAGAGACCATCTCTGGAGACGCTGTGCTGTCATCACCGAAACACCCTTCTTAGGGTTAAAAATGGACACCAACGGTTGATGGTCCGTCAGAAGTGTGAATTTTTGGCCCTGTAGGTAATGATTAAACTTCTTCACTCCCCATACAAGGCTAAGGGCCTCCCTATCGATCAGCGCATAGTTGCGCTCAGCGTTGGTCAATGATCTGGATGCAAACGCGACTGGCCTTTCCGTGCCATTTGGCAATTTATGTGAGAGTACTGCCCCAATACCATATGGAGAAGCATCACAAGCCAACCGAATAGGCAGTGTCGGGTTGAAGTGAGCCAACACTTCCTCTGAGGTGATCAATTCTTTGCTTTTGCGAAATGCCTTCTTACAGTTTTCACCCCAGTCCCATGGTACCCCTTTCTGTAAAAGAGCATTCAACGGATGCAGCACCGTGGATAGATTTGGCAGAAATTTATGGTAATAGTTAATTAATCCTAGAAACGACCTCAACTGAGAGACATTCTCCGGAGCGGGAGCCTTTACAACTGCCGCTATCTTGTCAGGAGACTTATGAAGTCCCTCCCGGTCAATGACATGACCACAGTATGAGATCCGCTTCTGGAAGAACTCACATTTCTGCCGATTTACTCTAAGTCCATACTCTTTCAGTCTGTTGAGCACCAGTTCCAAGTTAGCGAGATGCTGTTCATCACCATCACCTGTGATCAGAATGTTGTCCAGGTAACATTGTGTGCCTGGAATTCCCTGTAATACCTGCTCCATGGCCCTCTGCCAAATTGCTGGAGCCGATGCCACACCAAAAACCAGCCTATTGTACCGGTACAACCCTCAATGCGTGTTGATCGTGAGGTATTGGCGTGACTCTTCTTCAACCTCCATCTGCAAGTACGCCTGCGCCAGGTCTATCTTGGTGAAGTGTTTCCCGCCAGACAGTGAAGCGAAAATATCCTCAATCCGTGGAAGCGGATACTGCACCGTGTGAAGCACCGGTTTAACGGTGATTTTGAAATCTCCACAGATGCGAACCTTCCCTGGATCTCCTGGCTTATTGTTCGCAGGACGTTTCATAACGGGAACAATGGGCTTAGCCCACTCACTCCAATCTACTTTAGACAGTACACCTGAACGTTCTAGTGCTTCCAGCTCCGCTTCAACCGCAGATCGTATTGCATAGGGTACCGGTCTGGCTTTAAAAATTTTGGTTGTGCATGTTCATCAATCTTGATGTTTGCCGTAATTCCTCTCAGTGTTCCCAGTCCCGGCTGGAACACCTCTTTAGCCTCATCCAATATTCTGGACAATCGTTTAGGTTTGACAGCTGTTTCCCCGGAATCTACCGTTAGCGCTTTCAAGGAGTGCCAGTCCATATTCATTTTCCTAATCCACTCCCGTCCTAGTAGTGGTGGACCTCCTTCAGGTAGCACATATAAGTCCATTACTTGTCTTCCTTCGCCCTTGTGGACCACTTCTACCTCTATTTTTCCGATGGGGTACACTCTTTGCCCCGTGTACGTTTTCAATATAATCTCCGTATCCTGTAAGGGAATATGTTGGAATAACCTTCTGTAATCTTTCTTATTCATGACCGTCAATGCCGATCCAGTGTCCAATTCCATTTTTACTTGGACTCCTGCTATCTTAAGAGTGACCCAAATTGTCTGGAGGTCTGTATCCTTACCAACGTTGTGTATTCTTAAGCTATCCAGTTCGTTACTGCTTGCGTCTGAATCTGACTTCTGTTCGGTCAAACTGTTCTTTGTCACCTTGTGTACCTTTGCATATTTTCCTTGCGGTGGCTTTTTGTTGCTGGTCTTCTTTCCTGACCGGCATACTTTAGCTATGTGGCCAAGCCTGCCACACATTCTGCATTCTTGGTTTTTAAACCAACACTGGTTCTGATCATGCGTTGTCTTTCCACAACGATAACATTTGACAGAACTCAAACCCAATTTGTTTGTACCGAGTTCCGGTGGCCATAGCTGCATTACTGCCGTGCCTCTCGCTGCGGCCCCGTGGGCTGCTGCCATAGTGACCGCCTTCTCGAGAGACAGCTCATTCTCCTCGAGCACCCGCCTTTGTGTATCCTGTTTAAATAAACCACACACAACCTATCTCGAAGTGCCTCTGTCAGTCCCGTTCCAAACTGACAATATTTTGCTAGCTTACGTAATTCCATCAAATATTCAGCATTGCTTTCATTTTGCAGCTGTCTTCTATCGTAAAATTTAAATTGTTCCGCTAGCATCAGCGGCGTGGGGTTAAGATGATTTTTTAGGACAGTAACAATCTGTTCGAACGTCTTATCCGCCGGTTCATCTGGTGATAACAGGTGTTTCAATTGCCCGTATGTCTTCGCACCCATTAAGTTTAGTAATGTTAGTGCTTTATCTGCCTCAGGAATTTTAGTTGCCTTACAATAGTTTTGTATGCGTTCTACATACATAGCCCAGTCTTCTATATCACTGTCGAAGGCATTAATGTTCCCATGTTTAGGCATCGTAGCAATTTATCGTATTTTTAATGTTATCTAAGATGGCGGCTTCCCGCTCTTGCCGTCGTCCTCCGCCCAAATAATGGCGGTTTTCCCACGCTTGGCGGTCTTCACCCGTCCCCCGATGCTGACTCCGCTTCACCGTGGCTCTCGCGCCTTCAGTTTCCCCAGACGCTGCGCCTTTAGCCCGAATGCGGCCCTTATCTCTGGTCGCGATCGACCTCACCGCCCTTATTCTTCCGTCTTCCCAGCCCCGTCTGTACAGCCAACGCGGTTGACTTTCTGTCGCGTCGCTGCCCGGCTTACCCACCACGAGGTAGTAGAAGAAGCTGACAGTCGCTGATGGAGGCTTCGAGGTCAGGATGTCTTCTGCACTCCGGTTGCTCGATGCCTGCCGCTCGACGTGTCTTCCCGTAGGTGATGAGGGTGGAAACCTCTCTCCGACGTCCTGTCTGTGGACGAAGTCGCCGTGGAAATTACTGCAGCAGGGTAAGAATCGGACTCGTCGCCACTGTTAAGTCTGTGTGTTATAGTGAGAATTACTACACAGACCACAAGAGTAAATTCAACAGGTCTTTACTGGTTGGAGGTCGGACTATACTGAATACAATATTATTACACTGTGCTATATATACCGGTGTGGTCACCACCGGTATTACGTATACAGCAGCCAAAGAAAATAGTACCTTTCTTAAGGTGGACCAGGCTTAAGTTCTCTTAAGGTGGAACAGGTTACATACACCACAGAAACCTAACATGCATGGATCTGTGAAAGACTTTGTAAAGCCAGACAGCTAGGTAAACACAGAATATGCATTCTTCACCTTGGAACAGATCAAGTCAGGATGGGCCTAATCTTGAGGCCATCAACTTCTCACGGTAACAGCTTGCAGGTAGCTGCCAAGCCAAGAAAAACGGTTAGGTTTCATAAATAACAAACAGCCAGGATATCGAAGCCATTAAACAAGGAGGCAACTGCCCCAGAAGTCGGTAAAGTAAATGACTGTAATCATTTTAGACGAGCCCGCCAAAAGTTAGACAAAGAATTGACGTGATTTGGTGTGCAGATAAGGGGTGAAGAACCGGGTATAATTGTAAGCCCACCAGTAGTGCTCGCCCTCTTGCTCTTGCCTCTTGCCGCTCACTTTCTTGCTCGCCCCCGACACCGAGGACGCCCATTTCAACACCGGGGCCAAACGGGGAGGAGAACAAGACCGAATCAAAAATGCACAGCACACACAGGCCGCAAACGGGCAGGCGAGACGAGACGAGATGAGAAAAACGGTAAAACTGGTAAAGGCAGAGAAGGGCAGCGGAAAGACGCGTTGGGGGACAAACGGCTTAGTTATAAGCTGGCGTTTGATTAATAAGTTGGCGTTTGAAGCATGGATAGCAAAGTCAATTAAGAATAAGCTGGCGTTTGAAGCTTGGGTAGGAAAATCACATTGACAGTAAAAACCGCCAACTGAGCCCCAACCGCAGCAAAACCGTCGGCGACCAAACCACCACCAGAAGAACAACCATTCCCGTGAGGTGAAGTACCCCACAAAAGACTCTTATCTAATGAAGAAAAGGAGGGGTACTTCACACAAACAACTCCACCGCCGCGCCCTGTGACCATGTGACAACGACGAACCCCAAAGGACAACAAGAGTGAACCTCAAAACCCACAACCAGTTAAATCAACAGGTTTCGAATTGGTGAGCATGAATTCCTGGCCCCTCGTAGCTTAATCTAGTTAGGTATTGGGGGTGGGATAAGGATAAGGGGATTTTAATGTATTTGTTTCCCCCAATGTGCCATGTGCTCCCCATTCCCATATAAGTGTAATTTTATATGCCTGTAATTATTTCAGTAATTCTCAGTAAGATTGTGTTTTATTGTGCCTTTAATAAAAATTGTGGTTTTCTTGCACCAAACCACTTGTCTACTCGATTTTCTGTATCGCCGCCTGTACCTAAGTCCAATGTCTAGAACCCAGGGGTGTGGGAACGATTCGAACTGCTCAGAGACAGTCAGGGGCAGAGCTGACTGGGCACACGACACCCCATACACACCGATCGTCTGCTCAATTATGTTCCTGGTGGCGCTATGGCTCTCATTATATCGCAGCTCGGCAGGGGTGTTGGGCTTACGGAGCGGTGTCATCAGCCAGATGCAGAGTGGATAACCCTTGTCCCCGAAGAGCCATCCACTTGGGTGATGCAGTTCCTGGAAAAGGTCTGCCACACCAGTCTGGTGCAGGATGAAAACATTGTGGCCGCTGCCAGGCTAGCGGGCATTGACGGTGAATATGAGTTGTCTGTGGTCACAGTCCAACTGTACATTTAAAGGGTGGAAGCCCTAGCTGTTTTGGAAGACTTCTGCATTTTCATGCGGTGCCCGCAATGCCACATGCGTGCAGTCAATGGCGCCCTGCACCATGGGGAAGCCCGCTATCCTAGCAAAGCCACATGTGCATTTGCACTGTTTGTCCCGAGTCATGGAGAAAGTGATGTACTGGCGTCCCCTTTTATACAAGGCATTTGTCACCTCCTGCGTGCAACAATGGACAGCAAACTGGAAGATATTCGCAATGTCCCCAGTAGAAGCCTGAAAGGAGCTGCTGGCAAAACAATTCAGAGCCACTGTTGCCTTCACTGCCACCGACAGAGACATCCTGGTCCTGAGTTGAGGCTGCAGATCTGGTTGCAGCAGCTGGTAGAGCTCAGTGACCACCTCCTTGCTGAAGCTCAGCCTGCGCAAACACTGCTCCTCAGACAAATGAAGGTATGAGAATTGCTCCCTGAATATCCTGGGAGGGTAAGGTCTCCTGTGCAGAGGCCTGTTGGCCCTCCTCCCTCTGGCCATGTTTGCCTTTCTCTCTCTGCGCCTCTGCTGCCTCCGATTGTGCAGCTGGACAACGATGCCCTGAGTTAGTGCAGCCCCCACAGTCTCTTCTAAATCGCTAGAAGGAAGGTGAAATAAAAATGAACCTCCAAAGTGGTGCTCAGGATCCAAAACTCCTTCGCACTGCGTCAAATCTCTCCAGGCATCTCTCTCCCTCTCAACCTGCTTGTTACAAAAATTTCGCCGACAAGAAAAGGCATGAAGTGGCTGCCTTTAAATAGCGCTCCCCCAGCCCCGTCCCAATGGGAAAACGTTCCCCTCTACCTGTCGTTCCTAGCGGCAGGTGGAAAGGCAGGGGGCGCGACTCAATATCCGGTCCGGGGCGCCACCGGGGCATTGCACGCTTGACTGATGTCATGATCTGCGGGCGCAGGAGATCATGGCAATAATGTTTAGCGCTGTCGCAAAACATCTGGTCAATTTCGCAAGCAGTGCTAAACTCGCCACGCTCGGGCGCGAAGTTCCTAGCGCCCCACTAGCGCCCCCTCGAGGCGCTAACAGGAGACGCTAATCAACCGAATTTCCCCCCCAGGTGTAGCCGGAATTGTCATGAGTTCAATGGCTGCTTTAAGCAGTCAGCAGCTTTGGGTTGTCACAGAATCCTTCAGTTGCTATAAAATATACTAATAAACTATGTAGTGAGACAAGTGCATGTATATTAAGCAAATGATTGTTCTGAAATCAAGTTGTCACTTTCAAAATGAGGGAGAGTTATAAGGTTTGTCCTTTAATCAAAGCCTCCGTACTGCAGTTTTCACCGAAAGGTAGACAGGATCGTGGCAATAATCAGGTGAAGTTTGATTATTCAGTCCCCATAAACCAGTGCCCTGCTTATACAGAATAGCAGTCTCTTAACAAGGGGCTGGTATTCCAGTGGAACCATGGAATGTGGTCCCTAAAACACCAGTAGAGATCCAGTAATCCCAGCAAATTACAAACAGAATTTGATTTATCCAATATCTCTATAATTTGCCTGTTTTGATTATTTTGTTTTTTTCTTAACTGTTATGTGAATTGAATACCTTGTCAACAATTTTTATTCAGCTAACCAAAATTGTGTACATTGAAAATGAAACAACAAATCGAACCAAGACTGATATTTATTAGACGATTACCTCTTGACGAACTAACTCGATGTCTAGAACAAGAAATTCTATGATTGTGATTGTGGTGTAACTGGAACTCTTTGCTTTAATTCCTGAGAAAAATAATTACAATATGGTTCATAACACATTGAAGTCTATTGATCCCTTAATATACCTTTCATTTCAATTACACTTTCCTACCTGCTTCAGGTCTATTCAGTTCGACTCTTAATGCTTATTGTTTACATTAATCCTGATTGTGTAGCATGGCAACTATATTCTGCTTTTCTTACAATATAGTACATTATAGGTTACACAACAGTGCTATCTTACTGATTTAAGCATGATAACTGTATTAATTCCAGACTCAGTATTATTCTGCATATCAAGTTTAAAAATAATCGTGTACGAAAGATATAAATGTTACTCGGAATGCTTGTCCTGAAATCGCAGAAGTATACACTTAGGGGGAAAAATTCAGTTGGTTTGCACCTCCCGTTAGCGCCTTAAGAGGGCGCTAATGGGGCGCAAAGCAACTAGCGCCCGTGCGCGGCGATGTTTGCGCCGCTCACGAAATTAACTAGACATTTTGTGGTGGCGCTAAACACGACCGCCACGATCTCCTGCGCCGGCAGATCGTGACGTCAGTCAAGTGTGCAATGCCCCAGTAGCGCCCCGGACAGGATGTTAAGTGGCGCCCCCTGCCTTACCGCCTGCCGCTAGCAACAACAGGTTGAGCGGAGCATTTTGCAGTCAGGAAGGGACTGGGGGAGCACTATTTAAAGGTGACCGCTTCCTGCCTTTTTTTGTTGGGGACATTTTTGCACCACGCATTCTGAGAGAGAGAGAGAGACTTCTGGAAAGATTCAACGCTGTGTGAAGGAGTTTTGGGTACTGAGCAGTACTTTGCAGGTTCATTTTGATTAGCTCTTCCTTGTATCGATTTAGAAGAGACTGTGGGGGCTGCACTCTGAGCTCTTTCCCTGGGCCTTTCCATTGCTCTTTCCAGCAGATTTGATGTACAGGTCTCTCCAGGCTGAGATTCAAGGCTGCAATGAGCAGGATGTGGATGGAGAGCAAGATCAACCCTCCCCTTTAAGAACTGGCCGGCGCCATTGTGTCTGTGTTCCATTGCTGACTGACATCACATGAGCTTCGCCAGCGCTCTGAGGTAGCGCCTCGCTCCTCGGCCTTTGCACTTTAAGAGAGGTGTGTAGCACCTGATTTAGCACTCCAATCAACTCCAGGGGCGATAAAAGCCAAGTTTGCAGTTGGAGCCGATAATTAGCGCCAGGTGCTAAACTTTGCGCACGGCCGATAATCGCGCCCCAAACGGGGCGATACTGAATTTTTCCCCCAAACTGTTCAAAGTCTTTATACAAGTAAATGCAAAAATTGTGAAGATAGTGACACAGTCCATCATCAGGGAATCACACTGTAAAGAATATGCTGTCAGCTGTATTTCAAATTTCATTTCAAGGATCACAGAACTAAGAATGAAAAAGGCAGGTTTGATTAGATTCAGCTATTATTCATAAACCATTTAGTCTACATGGCCAGTTATTCTTTGATGTACTAGGCATAATTGAAATGCAATGACTCTTAAAAGATTCTGTTATGAGGAATGTGAGATGGTGGCATTGAATGTTTGTCTGCTGTTATAGCCTGATGTTGTCAGGTGTAGGTTGTACACTCTGTTCTTTCAGTTCAAATGCATTAGCATTCAGCATCTAAAACTGGGTTCCCTCATATACTTTAACACAAAGCCTAAATTAATATTTGTTTACTTTTCCCCTTTCCACCTGAAGGCATTGACTTGCATGAAGGTATAGCCCTCCTGTACAATTTGCAATTGGCCATTCTTTATGTTGGAGCTTAGGCAAAGATTGTCCAATCTGTTCATTTGGAGGTATCACATAGGAGCTCAGTCTGTTTTCATTCAACTCCTCCAAAAACATTTTTCCAACAGCAGTTACTGGATAGGTTTTTCACGATCTTGGTCCACAGACGCTGACGCTATTTCTAACACTCCTACAGCACTCCAGATAAAATCAACAGATTCAATACAGACTGGGGATCAACCTGAATTTTTTTGCCCTGCATGGCTGAGTACTGCACATTTCCCCACTGAGCCATTAGGGAGCTCACTTGACAGAAAATCAAGAGCTAAAAAAGTAACAATAAAACACCCTGAGCTTAAAGATATTGCCAAGACTGGTGTTGCTTCCTACTTTTTGAATGAACTCTTCCAATGAATTAAGTAATGAGAGGAATCGATAATCCAATCATCATGGCTGAGGAAGCATCATCAGTAGAGCAGCTCGTTGAGAACAGGCCGATGTTATTCCTGATCTGAGAGTGCTTGATACGATGACTGTCTGTGCTAAAATTGCACAGATGTCTCACACGCTCACAAAAATAAATGAGCTCCTCAATTAATGCTCCAGACAGTGTAATACAGGCCACAAAGAGCCTGGATGCAATATCTGGTGTGTGCTGAGTTAGCTGATTTTTCATTATGGAGGTAGGAGCACAACAATTGGCCTCAGCATCACTGCGCTACTCGGGGTTAACAATCAGCCAGGATTACTGCTACTGGTTGATATTTACTAATCACTCCTAGACAGTGGGCTGGATTTTAACCCTCCTTGCCCAGCGAGAATGGTGCGTGGGAAGGGTTAAAATTAAGCTGAGTCGACTCACCAGCCTGAGGTCACTCTGTTCCCGTCTGGCGCCATGTAATCTTCACCGACTTCAAATCGGCCAAGGCTCCCACTAATGCCTACTTTAAATTCAGAAATCACGACCTGAGGACATCATCGGCGCTGCAACGTGATCTTAACAAAATCTCAGGGGGATCCCACACTGCCTGGAGCCCAAATAGCAGAACCACGGCAGGAGGCAACGACTGGCCAGAAGAGGCCAAGGTAAGTTATAAAAAATTACTTTTGCCAGACCTCTAGTGCTCCCCCCGTGCCCCACAGGAAGTCTTCAGGCCTCCCCCAGCCATGGCCTTGCCCCGATTTTGGTGGAACCCACACCCGATCGCATCCACACCCCTCCTCCTACTGACTGCCTGGGAATGTTCCCATCGGTTCCCGGCTACGGCCAGGTAGTGGCTGTTTCCAGGTTCGGGCGGGACTCTAGGAAAACGTATTTAAATGAGGCCCTGCTGTTAAGATTGGCAAGGCCTGCATGTTCCCAGACACTCCAGGTTCGCCACCTGCTTTAGGGCTCGCGTACACTGTTCACTGCCCCCCACCCACCCCCCACCCCACCAGTATGTCAATATGAGAGGATAGGTTGAGACTTGGCTGTAAACAGTCTGTAAACACGCAGGCCTGGATTTTGGGGTGGGTATGACAGCGTACTCAGAGATCCCGAGCTTGCAATCTGTTAAGGCATGGCTTGACAGATTATCTGCACTGCCTTGGAAATCCCAATTGCTGGCGCAGAGTTGGGCTATTTGCCCACCGATTGCCCGGCAATTATGTCCAAAAAATTTACAGTTAGTGAAAGCAGGCGCAGGAGCCTGTTCCACTATATATTTTGGTGGAGGAAACTTTTTTTTGTCAATCAATTAAGGTTGAAATGGCTGTGCCTTTCAATTTAAAGTATGTATAGTGAGACACGGTACTGCACTGATACCCAATCATCAAAACCAGGAAGCAGGTCAAACGAGAATAAAAAGGTTTCAATTTTTCTAGCTTGGCATTCAATATAATTGGTGCTTTTTATATGTGTATCTGAGAGAGATGTACACAAGCACACAAGTAAATATTTGTAGCATTATATTACTAAGAACATAGTTATCTCAGGGAGCACCCATGTTCAAGTAGCCTGGATAAAAACATCTCCTAAAGTCAAAACACACTTCTCACAGCGCAGTGCGGGCCCTCAGAATGTTTTACTTTGCACAGACTTTTAAGCAGAAATCAAGTCAAGATTTCAAGGATAACTTTTAGTTTAGTTTCAACAGTGTGTAGCGAAGGGATGTTATCTTTCCTGTACTTTAGTTTTATATCATTAAACGGAGAGCGCACATCCAAATTGTACAATCTAACAGTAGTTAAAGATTTTTTTTAGTTATTTTTGCAAGTTTCATGTGAACACACTCTTTAGCATTCTCTATTTTACTTTCAGTTAAATTCTGAGGGGGAGAAATTCAGTACCTTAGCACCGCACATTATCGCCTCCGGGGGAGAAAAGGGGGCGCTAACGACTTGCCGACTGGGCACGGCGAAATGAATGACTGCCGCTAAATTGGCTGAGAGGTTTGTGGCGGCGGTAACACTTTGCACCATGATCTCCCGGCGCATTGTCCTGCGCATCGCCCCATTAATGCCCTGGACCCGATCTTTGGTTCCGCCCCCTGCAGCATCGCCGGGTGACAACATCGACAGCTGCAGGAGCCGTTATTCGGGAGGCTGGAAGCTTCGGAGGCGCAAATAAAAGGGGATGTTGGCGCGGGTAGGAGAAAAATTTTAGCCACCCTCCTAGTGATTTTTTTCGATTGCTCCTGGGCCGCGATCGATCAGCCCGGCACTCTGCTGGGGTGCATGGGGCTGATTGGGCCTGATCGTGGCTGTCAACGGGGACCAGATAACTGGTCCCAATGCAGAGCCTGCAGCGATGGCCCTTCCCTTTAAAGGAGGGAAGGAGCCTCGGATCGTTGCAGTGCTGCACCACTACCACCCTGCCTGCGTCCTTTAGCACTTGATTTAGTGTTCACTTCCTTCCTGGAGTGCAAACACCAAATTTTGCAAAAGCTGGCACTAAGTCTCCCAGCTTTCAAAAGTCAACAGGGTGATACTGAATTTCTCCCCCTGAAAATTAAATTGTTTTGCTCATGAAAAAAATATCCTTTAGAAACACAGAAAGATAGACAGAAAGTATTCATTTTAATCACTTGGGAAGCTAAATAAGAAAGTTAAATAAAGTGAACACCTATCAGATTTCAGTGACCAATTCTATCCTTTCAACTCAAAAAATGAACAACATAACAAACAATATAATGCATCTATAACAAGGAAAATAGATTTATCTATTAGCAGTCTAAATGAGGTCCGAATAATACATTTTAATCCTGAAAATTAACATTGGGCCAGAAATTCAGGTCGGAGGCTTCCCGCAGGTGCAAGCCCCCGACCTGCACTGATCTAGTGCACCTGCCATTGTGCTGTGGGCCTCCTCCAGCTGCTGGCGTGCAGTGCTTGCGTATCCCAGGGGCGCAGTTAGTTCGAAGCGTCCCCTGGGATCATGTGGGCCATGGAGAGCCAATCGTAGCAGGGAATCTCTATTCATAGATTTGACAGGAAGACCTGTGAAATCTATGAATAGAGATCGGCCCCAAAACCTAACTAAAACTTCAAAGAATTTTTTTGTTAAATCACATTTTTAAAATAACTATAAATTACATAAAATAACTATTTTAAACAATAATTTAAATTTTTGAAAAAATTAATTACAGTTTTTAGCGGGGCTAATAATAAACTTACCTTTCTTTAAAGTATTTAAAAATAATAAACCTGTGGAGAAAATGTTTTAATTTTACTTAATTCACCACTTACCTTGTTAAGAGCAGGCCTTGCGCCTGCTTATTAAATGCGCAGCTGCTAGAGACTTACCCGCACGGAGAAACCTGTAAAAAAAACAGAAGTCCCAGGCGTACGCGCTGCCTCTCCGGCGCACGCGTTCGACCTGTGAACCCCTTCCTTCAAGGGAATGGAAGTTCCGGTTTCCAGCGCATGTGCAATGCATGCACGAATCCGACACTTTCATTGGCCCTACGTGTGAATACCCAACATGTACTCACCCGCGGGGACCCGAATTTCTGGCCCAATGAATATATGGTTTGGAATCTCTATCTGAAGTTCAACAACATTACTTGTTGGAGTATTAGACCTTTACTGAGTATCAAAACAGGAAGTTGTATACATAGGGACTAATAAATTGTGAGTTTGGATGAAAAAAATAAAACAAAATGCAGATATATGAAATAACTCCAAGTGCCTGTTTAATTAAAAGTTTTTTTTTTGTTTTTAGACATTTTTTGAGGTTTTTAAAATGTAATTTCAATGGAAGAGACTGAGAGAAGTTTCTGTGGGTGTGGTGGGTTGGCGCATGCACCCAGTCAGTTATGCCCCTGACTGTCTGTGAGCAGTTCGAATCGCTCCCACGCCCCTGGGTTCTAGACACCGGACTTAGGTACAGGCGGCGATACAGAAAACTCAAGTAGACAAGTGGTTTGGTGTAAGAAAAAACCCAGATTTTATTGAAGCAGAAAATAAAACAGTCTTATGAGAAGTCACCAGTATAAAATACAGGCAAATACAAAATAACTATACTTATACAGGGAATGGCGAACACACGGCACATCGAGGGAAAACAAACTACATTAACAATCGCCTTATCCTTATCCCACCCCCTATACCTAACTAGATTAAGCTATGAGGGGCTCACCAATCCAAAGCAAAAGCCAGCTGTTTTAACGGATGTGGGTTTTGAGGTTTGGTCTTCTGTCCCTTTAGGTACCCCGTCGCCACGTGGTCTCAGGGCGCGGTGCTGGAGCTGCTGCTGCGACACACCTTTCTTCTCTTCAGCTACTGTCGTCATCTCGTCGCAATTGTAAGATTTGCAAAATTTCTGCATTTCCCCAAAGGCTGTTATTAATAAACGGGACCCTGCGTGGACATTTTAAATCAAAAGGAGTACCCAAGATGGCGTCCATGCCTCCTGGCAGAAAGCCTGTGGGATTTTAAAATGGACTCTGCAACGCAGACAGCTTGTGAATCGAAACCTAAGCTGCAGTTTTCTGTGAAGAGAGACTTTGTATTTTGAAACCAGACAGGACTCTGAATTATGTATTAGACCGAATTGGAGACAAATCTAAATTCAGTTTAGGCCTATAGTTAAGTCCATGAAGCAGTCTACATATGTAATCGGAAACAGATTAAGAGAGCCATCGAGGCTGGACAGGCCCATCAAGGAGCATTCATGACAGTACAATTCAATTTTCAGGCCGGTAGATGCGATTACCGGCCATCTAAAACCAGTTAGTATGGATTGCTACCATTACTTAAAATAGTCCACCAAGATTAAGACAAAGAACTAACCTGATTTGGCGCCCAGATAAGGGTTTTCGAAAGGAGTATAATTGAAGGCCCCCGGGTAGCAATCGCTCTCTTCTCTTCTCTCTCTGCTCTTCGGCCCCTTGCCCTCGTGGCTGCCGCTCTTTCCCCATCCCGCGCTTAGCCCCTGGCCTTTCCCCATGCCTTTTGCCACTCCATCTGAAAAATAGCCCCAGCACTGCATTGGGCGGACACGGACAATTCAGGCCAGGTGAGGCGGGACGCAACGAGGGGAGGAGGGAAGACCACCAGAGGGAAGGCCACCTGAGGAAGACCGACTGAAGAAGACCAACTGAGGAGATGAACTGAGGGGAGGCTTCAAATTATCGGGCCTTCAGCCTCAGCCGACCAGCGAATATCCGCACACCAACTCAAACTGTCGGCTGGCGACGAAGAATCATCCCTACAAGTTAAAGTACCAAAACAGAGATTTTAACTTTGGGGTACTTGAACCTGGACAATGCCCTTGCAGTGCCCAGAGGCCACATGATGACGGCAGGCTCCAGAGAGCACCAAGAGCGAACCCCGAACTCCACCGCTGTTTTGAGTCCAACAAACCCTTTTGATTGGTGAGCATGAAGTTCTGAACCCTCATAGCTTAATCTAGTTAGGTATAGGGGGTGGGTTAAGGATAAGGGGATTGTTAAGATAGTTGTTTTCCCTCGATGTGCCGTGTGTTCCCCATTCCCTGTATAAGTATATTTATTCTTTTGTATTTTTGCCTGCCTACTGCGGAGGAAGTACCAGCAGTGGACCCTGTCAAAATATTTTATTCAACTATAATTGAACGCTTGCCAGTAACTAACGCGGATATAGAGAAGGAGACCCGAAATGATCCGACACTGTCTCGGGTATATGATTTGACGGTGAAGGGATGGCCAACACATGGTGACTCACTGTTGCCGGCATTCTCATCCAGAAGAGAACAGCTGTCAGTATGCCAGGGGACATTGATGTGTGGATCCCGAGTGGTAATTCCACCCAAGTTAAGGGAGAGAGTGCTCAATGAGCTTCACGAAGGCCATCTGGGAGGGGCGAAAATGAAAAGTCTTGCTAGGGCTTATGTGTGGTGGCCGGGGATCGATCAACACATTGAGGACCTAAAAAAGAGCTGCTCAGGATGCCAGAACGTCCAAAATGCACAACCACATGCCCCTCTACACCCATGGGAGTGGCCCTCCTCTCCATGGCAACGGGTGCATATTGATTTTGCTGGTCCTTTCATGGACTCAATGTTCTTAATAGCAGTGGATGCGCACTCGAAATGGCCTGAGGTGATCAAAATGTCCTCCACCACTACGGAGAAAACGATTGCAGTCCTACGGACCATTTTTGCCAGGAACGGCTTGCCAGAGCAGATTTGCTCTGATAACGGACCACAGTTTGTGTCCGAAGAGTTTTGGAAATTTATGAGAAGGAATGGGGTAAGGCATTACACATCCGCCCCGTATCATCCAGCCACAAATGGATTGGCTGAGAGGTTCGTACAAACCTTTAAAAAGGCAGTAAGGGCCATGTGCGATAACGACATTCCACTGCAGCATAAGGTGGACAATTTCCTGTTAGCCTACAGAAATGCGACACATGCAGTTACCAACCAGACCCCGGCCATGATGTTCTTTAACCGAAGGTTGAGATCTCGTCTGGATTTGCTCAGACCAAATGTACGAAGAAATGTTGAGAATAAGCAATTCCAGCACATGAATGAGAAGCCGACAAGGAGCTTCAATGTAGGACAACCAGTCTTGGCCCGCGACTACCGAACAGAGAAATGGCAACCAGGAACGATATGCAGACGGCAGGGGCCACTAATGTACACAGTGGATGTTGGGGAGAACATTGTGAGACGCCATGTCGACCAGATCCTAGCGTCACAGGAATGAGTCAACCCCATGTCTCGCGTACCTGGTGATGAACCCGACATACCGGTAGCATCTACCCCAGAAACAGTAGCATCGGAAGCTGATGAACTAACCGACGACAGGGGGCCAGAATCGCCTCCGCACCAAGAGCAAGACACTCAGGAAAGGCGCTATCCAGAAAGGATCAGGAAGCCGCCCCAAAGACTGAATCTATAAATGGACTATTTCAGTTAATGTGCATGTTAAAAGTGTTAACTGTTAATTGAATGTTATGGTACTGTTAATCTAAAAGGGGAGGAATTGTAGTGTATGTACCTTTAAGAGGAGAACTACTTTTACAGCTCCTGTATACTGTAGTACCGGCAGTGGCCACACCTGTATATAAACCCTGAGTAGGGATCTGTACTGTTAGTTTTTAGAATACCCTCATCCAGTAAACACCAGTTGATTGTTCATCTGCAGTCTCCGTCTATTTATTGAAGAACACCATACCTTAAGATTCACGGATTTAACAGTCCAGCCTTGATGGCTCCCATAAGCTGTTTCCGATTATTTATGCGGTCAACCTAATGGCCTTAAGTATAGGCCTAACTGGTTTTGATCTGCCTACGATCTGACGTAATGCATATTCAATGTTTGCTGTCTGGCTTCCAAAACACAAAGTCCTTTTTCACAGAAACTGCATTTTAATTTTTGATTTCCCCAAAGCTGCTTGTGTTGCTACAGAGTCCAAGCTATTTAAAATCTTGCAGGCTTTTGGTCATGAGGTGCGGACGCCATCTTTTGGGTACCCTTTTTAAAATGTCCATGCAGGGTCCCTTTTATTAATCACCTTGGGGGAATGTGGGAATTTTGCGAATCTTACAGTGGCTTAGTTTTGACAGCTTTTGTGGGCGTGTCTTCCCTTACGCATAGGCTGTACTTTGCACTCCTGGCCTCCCTGATGTCAGACGCTGCGCAGAATTCTGCAGCACCGAAGTGCAAGTCTCCATCCTGGGTCTCGCACAAGGTAAGTTTGTATTATTTTCGTAGGTTGGTGGCATACTCCGTAGCTATGCCACTGACTGCAATTTTTGAGCCTTTGTGTCAAAGCCCTTTAAAGAAGAATGCCCACTTGAGTGAGGTATAATAGTATTGGCATTGCCTTTATGACCATACCATGAATCAGAGTTTTTAGGAGAGGTAGAAATTGATGAAACTTGTGGGGGGAGTGGCGGGGGGTGCGGTGGTGGGGGGAGGGAATTTACTTCTAGAGATCACACCATGCAATGGCAAATCATAGGAAATTAGGAGACTATAGGGGAGACTTTCCTTGATGTGTGCCCAGGTGCACTGGATTGACCAGACGCAACAAATATTGGAAATATGGGCAGGTGCATTCCTGAAAAGGAACCCATCTGATTTACCTCCATTTAAAATGTTGTACAGGTCTGCACTGTACTGGACCCACCCAAGCTTCCGGTATTTGCAGTGCCCTGGTGATCCAGTGCCTCAGGAAAATCTCCCCTTATAGTGCAAATGAATAGCAAAAATACACTAAGAATATTGTAGTATAATTTTATAATACTATGCAGTCAATAATATACCTCTGTCATTGCACTGCACCTGCTGGTGCGTTGCAGACACCTGAGTCTAGAAATGACTGTAGCCGTTATTAATGGACAAACACTTACCGCACTCGTATGACATTCCTCTGTCCATTACTTTAGTACAATCCTTAGCCCAGTAGTTATTTGCAGCTGGATTTCAGTTTTCATAACAAAAAAAGGAACATAATCCACAAAACACTGGTAAAAATTCTGGGAATGTTGCAATTCCAAGTAAAGAAAGAAAGACTGGCATTTATGTAACGCTTTTCACAAACACCGGATGTCCTAAAGTGCTTTACAGCCAATGAAGTTCTTTTGAAGTGTAGTCACTGTTGTAATGTAGGAATCGCGGCAGCCAATTTGCGCACAGCCAGCTCCCGCAAACAGTAATGTGATAATGACCAGATAATCCGTTTTTTAGTCAAGTTGATTGAGGGATAAATGTTCGTCAGGACACCAGGGAAAACTCCCCCGCTCTTCTTTGAAATATTGCCATGGGATCTTTTACATCCACCTGACAGTGCAGACGGGGCCTCAGTTTAACGTCTCATCCAAAAGACGGCACCTCTGACAGCGGAGCACTTCCTCAGCACTGCACTGGAGTGACAGCCTAGATTTTTTTGCTCAAGTCTCTAGAGTGGGATTTCAATCCACAGCATTCTGACCCAGATGCGAGAGTGCTACTAACTGAGCCATGGCAGGCACTAATTAAAATGAATAAAAACATACAGCTGAATTTTAATGGAGAAGGCAGGGGGGCTCTGGGAAAATGGGTTTTTCCGCAGGCCCTGCCGAATTTAATGGCAAGGCCTGATTTGCATGGAAAGCCTCTGTTTCCCACCCGCAGCCAGCCAGACTCCAATCATGGGGGCTCTTCTTGAGCTATGTGATTCGGCAACACAAAGCCTCATTTAAACAGAGTAAGTCGTTGTTCTGTTAGATGGGAGGCTTTACTTGGGGGTGCCATTCCTTCTATGAACTTTACGGACAACTGATGAAGCTTACTCAACCTAGATAACTGAGTTCTAATGACAGGCAGGCTTGGGACATTCACTTATTGCCTTAAAGTGCTCGATCTATTGAACCAGCAGACAAAAAAGTGAAATTTTTAGCAAGTTAATATTTTGCTATTACTCTTAATTTATAATTCACTGATTAACCATTCCATTCTGCAATGTTGGTTCAAAAATTGTAATATATTAGAAACTGACTTTCTTTAAAAACTCATCTAATATGACTTTGCACTCATTAAAAAGTAGTTACTTAAAAGTTAATCTTTAATAGAAAAGAAAATTAACTTTTAATCTGAATTAGGAGGTAGGAAGAGGAAAGAGACACAAGCCAAAAAACGATTGAAGGTAACAGGGAGGTGAAAGAAAAAGCAAGCATAAAAAGAGACTGAGATTAAAGCAAGATGTGTCAGTGTTATTCATGAAAGAGTTCAGTTTTTTTTTCTAGGTCAGTAGAGCTAGAGAGTCGCAACGACCTGTTGTGTTTGGCAATTTAAAAAAATGTACAGCCACACATCTTACCTTCAAATGTATTATTTTTAGGTAATAAATTTGTTGTAAAAGCAACTCTCTGTTCCTCTGACTCTGGTGTTGTGCATCCCCTTCTCACCTCACAATTGGTGGGCGTGCCTTCAGCCACCTAGGTCCCCTACTCTGGAATTACCTCCCTAAAACCCTCTGCTTTTCCACCATCCTTTCTTCCTTGTTCCTGGGACTAGGGACAAGGTCACTGGCCAGGCTTGGAAGCTAAGCAGAGCCAGGCCTGGTTAGTACCTGGGGGGGGGTGACCATCAGGGAAGACCAGGTGCAGAAGGTCAACGGAAGGAGCCCCGAGGAGGGGCGGTTGGTGAGAAGGTCACGGGAGGAGCGGCTGGTGAGCAGGCCCGGGGTGGGCTGAAGATTGTCGGACAGGAGGAATGGTGGAAATGGAATGGCGGCGCGCACCGACGCAGCGGCTTTGCTTCTCCCAGTCATGGGGGCTTGCAAGATCACATTTCGTTGTTCATGTACTTGTGCAATGACAATAAAGTTGAATTATTATTATTATTTAAGACCCTCATTAATACCTATGTCTTTGATCAAGGTTTTGGCTACCCCTCCTAATATCTCCTTCTTTGGCCTGATGTCAATTTTTCGATTACGCCTCTGTGTCGCACCTTGAGATTTTTTCTACTTTAAAGGCACTATATGAATGCAGATTTTTTGTTGTTTGATCTTCTCCTGTTACAAACATGTGTTAGAAATGAGTACTGTTCCTTTTAAGGCATTTGTACTCGGTATCAGCCTTGGTAGTGCTCTCAACTTTAAATAAGAAGGTCAAGGGTTGAAGCCTCACTCCAGAGACCTGAACATGTAGATGAAATGTTAAATTGAGAACCTCCCTGGCCTCTCAGTTGGTTATAAAAACAATCGTAGCACTATTTGAATACAAGTTGGGGAGTTATACAGGCCAACATTTAAAAAAGCAGATTATCTGGCCATGTATCTTATTGTTGTTTGTGGGGCCTTGCTGTGTGCAATTTGACTGCCATGTTTCCCTACATTACAGCAATGTTTACACTTCAAAATTACTTCATTGGCTCTGAAGCATGTCGTGGGAACATGAATGTTGCTATAAAAGGGACATTCTTGCTTTATTCTTATCTTATACTTAACAGGAGAATTCATAACATTTAATTTATGCAATTTATGCCAGTCTTGGCTTTGAGTCAGAAGCTTGTGTATTAAAGTTGCACTCTAGAGGCTTGAGCCCATAATCAAGGCTGACACAGTACTGAGGGAGCGTGGTAGTGTTGAAGGTGCTACCTTTTGGATGAGATATTAAGCTGAAGCCCCGTTTCCCCTCTCAGGTGAAAATAAAAGATCCCATTACAACATTCGAAGAAGAGCAGGGCAGTTGTGCCGTACCCTAGCCAAGATTTATCCCTCAATAAACATCAATAAAACAGATTATTCAGTCATTTATCGCATTGGTGTTTGTGGGATCTTGATCTGTAAAAATTGGCTGCCATGCTTCCCGACATTCCCAACAGTGATTACACTTCAAATGTACTGACTGTGAAGTGCTTTCAAATGTCCTGAGGGTGTGAAAGGTGCTATATAAGTGCAAGTTCTTTCTTTTTATGTTTAGCGTGATTGTCCTCCCAACTGACAGTTTTAGATGGGTTTTTTTAACACAAGAGGCCACAGGAACTCTTTCTCCTTTCTAATAAATCACACAGTAAGGAATGTGGCAGCAAACGCATCAGAAGTAATGATGCAAGCCTCAATCTTGTCATAAGCATGTACCCTTATGACACAGGCACGTCAACAGCAATAATTTGCAGAAACCTCACAACCAGATGAATCCTAGTTTGTTTTTTCTGTGCTCTGCTCTGCTTTAGCACATCACACTACAAAGCTCCAGTCTCAAAATAATGCTTTTACACATATGGGATCATGTAAAGCTTCTTTACAATGGGCCATAATTTGCTGTAGCAGGGCACCTAATAGCTTCTGCTCTTTGTTAGACTCGCCCTTGCACATTTAGCTTTTTAACAGTACAAGCAACTGTGTATTTCCTTAACCAATCAGATTGAAGGATTGTGAAATAAAATGTGCAAGGACTGAAAAGGAAGTGTAGATTAGAGTGAGTGAATTCAATGTCAAATCAGGTACAGAAAGAGAAATAAAGAGAGGGAGAGAAAGATTGGATTGAGAGAGAGAGAGGAAAAAAGAGACAAAAAGGAAAAGTAAACATTTTTTTTACATTTTTAAAATCTCCAACAACAATTAACACACGAAGGAATGAGACTCCACATTTGTAATAGTTGATTATTAGTGCCGGAGAGGTTGATTGGCAGTAAATAACACTCATCACATTGTTAAAAGCAAAATTCCCCTGTTTTTCCCTGAAGATTGAAAATATTGGTCCACATTGTGGACGAAGAATTGGGTGATGTGACTTGTCTACAATGTTTTAAAAATGTGCCGAGAACCACAAAAGACTGCGCTGAGATGGAAAGAACGTGGACAACACGGGAGTCGTGGAGCTCTGTGGAAAATATTCACACACCTTAAGACAGAAGCATCCCCTGGAGTTTGGGCAATCACAAAAGGTTTTAAAATGGCCACAGAAAGCATTGGCCAAGAAGAATGGGGCTTGAAAAAAAAAACAGCTTGAGTTGTCTGTATGAAAATGTGGGAGGATACAGTGGCAGTCAAAGACCTGCCAATCAAAGGGAGGTTCCCTTCAGAAGCACTTGAAGTTGCTTATTTACTTAAGAGATTAGCCCACTTGAGACCAACCACAAGGACAATCGATTGAAACTGCTTCTGTTTACACAGCCATTCAAAGTACTCACAGACAATGATAGACTGAAACCATGGAACGGACTTTGATATGTAACAGTTTAAGCAATGAATGGGTTTTTGAATCACCCATTATTGGACAATACGGCAGTTGGATTCCCTTTTGTTTTAGCCCAGGTGAGCTCCGGATGTGGGCGGGAACATTTCGGCCCCACAGTGCAGACACATTAACCCATTCCAACCACTTTGAATCAACCAATCATCAGCGTTTCTTTTGTGTATTGGAACTCTTTGGGCACAAATTTTCCAGACAGGCAAACAGCAGGGGGTTCACCAGGCATATAAGATAGCTCCTGAGAAGGTATTGATCTGTTTTTACTTCCTGGGACCACACGTGAGCTTCTCTCTCTCTCTCTCTCTCACTTCGCTGGGCCACATGTGAGCAGAGTTTCTGACTCCTCAGCAAAGCAACCTAGTAAGGAGTTAGGGGATGGTGAATTAAGGGGATATTGCCAAGATTGTTTAATTAACATTGTAGCCATTTAATCCCTCATTTTTACCGTCTGCATTCCCCCATTTAAGCAATTTTACTGTAATTACTGTGTTCATGTGGTATAGTTTATAATTTTATTGTAGTTCATTTAGTTAATAAAACTTGATTTTTTCTCTCATCCAAACCACGTGTCCATTTTAATATCATTAATTATAAGCTCTTCAGTCAGAACTGGAAGGTGGGGTAGCGATTTGAAACCGCTGTTTGAAAATTGGTTTATTGGAATTGGTCAGAGTGCAGGCAAAGGCTGCAAGACCAGGTAAATTACCTTAAACCAGTTAAAAAATGCCCCCCTACAAAATGGCAACCGCGGCAGGACTGGAGGCCATTTTTGATTGGATAAGTGGTCTGGATCTGGAGAAAGCATTAGCTCTTGTTTCTCTCATTTTCAGTATGTGGGTAGCCCTGCAGATGTTAGCAGCAGCGTGTAGGCTGACCTATCATGGTATAGGTGGCTGGGTTAAGAAGGGTGCGATGAGGGAACAGGAGGAGGCTAAAGAGGCCAAGAATCGGGAGTCCCAGTTTGAAAAATGCCTGGCATTTATAGAGAGCCTGGTGCAGGAAGTCACTGAAGCCAGAGATAGCGAGATGAGACTGCGGGAAGAGAATGTCCGCCGCATGTCAGAGGTTACAGAGCAGGACGAAAGAGTTAAGGAAGTAAAGGCAGCCTATAAGCTGGCCTGCGCCCAAAGGTTTAGTGAAACAGATCATGGCCCCTGTAGGGCAGAGATAGAAAGCCTTAACGTGGCTTTAAAGGGAGCAAGGGGAATGATTTGCCTGATCAGCCCGAAGGCAGGTCAGCCGGATTTTACTGGCAGCCGAAATCAAACCACCCCACAGGCAGCACCCAGGGAAAGGCTGGCTAGGGAATTAGAGATCCCAAGACAGCAGCCCACAACTCTGGGTTTTGAGGAGCTCTGGCAGCAAGGAGGGGTGGATAATGGGGTGGTAGGAGAATGCCAGCAGGTCCCGCTAGGCAGGTGGGGACCAGGACCAGTGTACCCCCTCCGACAATGGAGGTACGGCCCGCCCATGAACAATAATGGCCCAGGGGCTGTTCAGAATACCTATCTGGTCCCCTATGAAACCCCACAGCTCAGAGGCATGGTGAACCATATTCCCATGCGCTCTGAAAAGGGAGACCTCTCAATGCACTTCCAACAAATAGACCAGGCAGCCGGCGTTAACGGCTGTGATAATGAAGAGAAAGCCAGAATGTTGCTTTTCTCTGTGGATAGCAAGCTCTATCAGACCCTTTCAGGTGAGTCCAAGAGCGGGCAGAAGGGTTTTGAGGACCTAAAGAAGGTAATACTGGAAGCCATGGTGCGAACGACGGCAATCCGTTCGATCGCGTAGGGAGAACCCTGCAGAAGGAAGGGGAGACCCCACAGGCATTTGCAGACAGGCTGTGGCCAGTCTACAATCGTGCCTGTGCAGGGGGACAAGATAGGGCACACCTGAACCAGCAGCAGCAGACCCAATGGCTTCGTTGCCTGGTGTCCAAATGCCTGCCCCAAATAAAGGTAAAAGCTGATACCTGGTTTGACTCCCGAGACCCCCTAGCAACCGAAGAGACTGTAATCCGGCAGCTCACGGTAGCGTTTAGGAACAGGAGGAATAGTGAGAGCCCCCAGCAAAAGGGTAAAGTCCACGAGGTTAAACCTGGGGCTCAGTATAAGAAAGAGTGGCACCAGGAGGGGAACAGTCCCTCCCAGGCTCGGTTAAATTGCTATGGGTGTGGGAAAGATGGTCACTGGAGAAAAGACTGTAAGAATCCCTGGATGGATAGCAAGGGAAAGAATCCTACAGCCCCAGTCCAAAGGGCTGAGACAGGAATTTCCCCCACCTCAGTCGAGTCGCTACTGGAGGTAATGCAGTCTCTCCTGACCAACCAGGGAAAGGTAGCAGCCATCAATGGTGCTGCACCCTCCTCGCCCACCTCTGCCTCCCCACAATGACTGTCCGGTATGCTGGCCAAGGAGGGTGCACGTGCATGCACTTTCTGGGACCCATATGGGTCCGGGCAAGTGGCAGTGATTACAGGCAGGGATGGGGCACAGAGAAATTCAGAAAAATTGTACAAGTCAAGTGCAAGTCCACAGACTGTAAAGACAGGCACTGTGGCTTGCTTCCAGGGAAAAGTTGTCCAGCCCTCAAATTGGGACACTCCCCTACCCCAGTGGGACCTAAATTTTGGCAAAAGCTTAAATTCAAACCAAAGTTTAAATTTGAAATGGTTGGGTGGCTTAGGAACAGAGAAACAGCAGCCTGGGATCAGAAATCTGCAGGCTGCTGCCACTCCATCCACTGAAACTGCTCGCGCAGGTGCGGTTCCCCAGCCCGTAACCCCAGCGGACCTTCCTCAGTTTTCCCGCACAGGCGCGGTCACGCGCCTGAGGGGAGAGTTTTGCCAAAACGAGGGCCGCGCAGGCGCAGCCGCGTGGCTGAGGGAAGAGGTTTCTCAACACCGGGTTCGCGCAGGCGCAGTCGCGAACCTGGAACCCTCAGTGGCTCTTGCTCACAGTGATGCCGAACGCGCAGGCGAAATTGGCCATTTAAAGATCCCTGCTGCTCAGTTTTTACGCGCAGGCGCACAGGCCTGCTTAGAAGACCCAGCGGTTCTCCCAACCCTTTTTAAAGTAATTGAACACGCAGGCGCGGTTGCCTGTGAGAGTGTAGCAGTTCCCCAACCCTGTAAAGATGTTCGCGCAGGCGCAGTTGCCTGCGGGACCCCAGCGACCCCACTACTGTTTTCCCGCGCAGGTGCAAAGGCCTGTTTGAAGCCAGAGGCTTCACAGCCTCTGCGGTGGGACCAGGGGGAAGAGGTTTGCACAGGCGCGGCCGCCTGTGTTAATACAGAGGCTTCACAGCCTCTGCCGCGGGACTCCGAGGAGGAAGTTCGCGCAAGCGCAGTTGCCTACGGGACCACAGCGGCTCTTCCTCAGCTTTTTCACACAGGTGCACCTGCTTGTTTAAAGACAGAGATTTCACAGCCTCTGCCGCGGGACTCAGGGGAGGAGATTCGCGCAGGCGCAGCCGCCTGTTTAAAGGGACCAGCTTCCCAGCCCGCTTCAAGAGTGGTTCCCCCCCTGATGTGGGACCCTAGGGAGGCAGGGAAAGCAATTCCTCTTGCAGGGGAGCTGGTTACAGGTTTTGGACATTGGGTGATGTGACTTGTCTACAATGTTTTAAAATGTGCCTAGAACTGCAAAAGACTGCTCTGAGATGGAAAGAACGTGGACAACACGGGAGTCATGGAGCTCTGTGGAAAATATTCACACACCTTAAGACAGCATCCCCTGGAGTTTGGGCAATCACAAAAGGTTTTAAAATGGCCACAGAAAGCATTGGCCAAGAAGAATGGGGCTTGAGAAAAAAAACAGCTCGAGTTGTCTGTGTGAAAATGTGGGAGGATACAGTGGCAGTCAAAGACCTGCCAATCAAAGGGAGTTTCCCTCTCAGCACTTGAAGTTGCTTATTTACTTAAGAGATTAGCCCACTTGAGAACAACTGCAAGGACAATCGATTGAAGCTGCTTCTGTTTACACAGCCATTCAAAGTACTCACAGACAATGATAGACTGAAACCATGGAACGGATCTTGATATGTAACAGTTTAAGCAATGAATGGGTTTTTGAATCACCCATTATTGGAAAATACGGCAGTTGGATTCCCTTTTGTTTTAGCCCAGGTGAGCTCCGGATGTGGGCGGGAACATTTCGGCCCCACAGTGCAGACACATTAACCCATTCCAGCCACTTTGAATCAACCAATCATCAGCGTTTCTTTTGTGTATTGGAACTTTTTGGGCACAAATTTTCCAGACAGGCAAACAGCAGGGGGCTCACCAGGTATATAAGGTAGCTCCTGAGAAGGTATTGATCTCTGTTTTTACTTCCTGGGACCACACGTGAGCTTCTCTCTCTCTCTCTCTCTCTCACTTCGCTGGACCACATGTGAGCAGAGTTTCTGACTCCTCAGCAAAGCAACCTAGTAAGGAGTTAGGGGATGGTGAATTAAGGGGATATTGCTAAGATTGTTTAATTAACATTGTAGCCATTTATCCCTCGTTTTTAACATCTGCATTCCCCCATTTATGCAATTTTACTGTAATTACTGTGTTCGTGTGGTATAATTTATAATTTGATTGTAGTTCATTTAGTTAATAAAACTTGATTTTTTCTCTCATCCAAACCACGTGTCCGTTTTAATATCATTAATTATAAGTCCTTCAGTCAGAACTGGAAGGTGGGGCAGCGATTCGAAAGCGCTGTTTGAAAATTGGTTTATTGGAATTGGTCAGAATGCAGGCAAAGGCTGCAAGACCGGGTAAATTACCTTAAACCACTTAAAAGATGCCCCCCTACACTGACATTTGAAATGACTTGACTTAAATTTCTGTGGTGTATTTAATTCATATCTACCATGAAAATATAACAGTTTCATGCCATTCCATGCAGTTCAATGGTGAGCAAGACAATGAGATATCGTTTTTGCGAAGCTAATGGCCGAGCAGCGCAACCCACAAAGCACGCTTTGGATTTTTGAGTTTAACTGCTCATCTGCCTCTCGCCTCAAATTGCTGTGCCATTTGTGCATAAATAATAGTGAGCACCATTAGCCCCGCTGTTATTTTGACAGCAAAATCTGGTCCATTTTCTTCCATAACAGCTTCTTTTATCAGAATAAAAAGAGTAAATCAGAGCACAATGGGGCAGAAATTCGGATCGGGGGCTGGCCACGCGTGCAAGCCCCTGATCTGCACTTACCCGACGTGCCTGCCGTTCACCTCCAGGGACGCCTGGAATTCCTTTTTGAAACAGAAGAATCTCGGGCAGCGTCTGACGTCACGCCGCCTAGGAGTGCAGCCAGCGCGAAGCCTGTAGCGCGCTGTGCAACTGAGACACGCCCCTTGAGGTCTCAGTTTAATAGGACATGCCCCCAATGTTTCTCACAAGCTGCTAAGCATTTTTACATGCAGAGCAGCATTTCAAATAGGTTTTTGGTATATTTATGAAGCTTTTGGTAACTTTTATAAACTTTTAAAAACGTTTACATTATTTTGAAGAATCTGAAGTAGTTTTAAACAGAATTAAAGCAATTTAAAGACTTTAAAAGCCCTGAAAGAATTTTTTTCATTCCATTTATTTATTTAGCAACATCGTCGTCATACGTATCTTCACACTGTTCCCTTTGGGGAACTGTATGAAGTGGTGGAAGGATTTATGGCCGTGAATAACGCTCCTTCCATGACCGTAACCACCTTTGTACCAGCCATTAGGGTGGTTAGTCCTATGGCGGGAGGATTTTACGGGCTCCCAGAAGCTATACGAGGAGGGGGGTGCCACCCACACCCACGGACGCAAATATCCCACTGGATGTCAACCCAGAATTTAGAGCCGGAGCTCCGACTCCACTTGCCGGGACTGTCTGGAGCGGGGTTCAAAACCCTACCCCGTCTGGCCCAGCGGCAGGGATCCTACCGCTACGCCAAAGGCCCACTCCGATTAGCAATGTGAAATGGCTGGAATGAGCACAATTAACGGCATTAAAAGAACTCACAATTGAACTGATGATGACCTCAGCAATCTCCTCAATGAGGTGAAGGCGCAGCGCCTGCTCATCATTGGTAATGAGAAGTCCAAGGCGCCGCAAAAAGGACAGATGATAGCTTGGTCTTTCAAGTGGCAGCATAGGGCTCCAGTCACGGGGAAGGAAAAGGCGCAGGAAACGTATGGGTGTCACCTTTTGCGTGGAGTGGGCCTTTTGCGTAGCGGTAAGCATCCCCGCCGCTGGGCCAGAAGGAGTAGGGTTTCGAACCCCGCTCCAGACAGTCCCGGCAAGTGGAGTCGGAGCTCCAACTATAAATTCTGGGTGGACATCCAGCGGGATACTTGTGTCCACGGGTGTGGGTGGCCCCTCCCCTCAGATGGGTTGTGGGAGCCCGTAAAACCCTCACGCCATAGGACTAACCACCCTAATGGCTGGTATGAAGATGGTTATGGTCACGGAAGGAGCGTTAATGTGGCCAGAAATCCTTCCACCACTTCATACAGTTCCCGAAAGGGAACAGTGTGAGGATACGTACGACGATGACCTCTTGCGCAATGCACCTCCTTGGACCCTCAGTCACAGATGCGAGGGGACAAATCGTGCAATTGTTAAATTTTTCATTTTATTGACATGTAAAATGTTGGCGCAGTAATTCCATTCCAAATGCGTGAGTACGGTCGGGGTACTCACGCGTCTGGCCGGAGGAAATGCCGGTTTTCAGCATGCACAGCGCATGCGGGGAAAAACGGCATTTCCTGTCCTCTGAACGAAAGGGTTCAGAGGCAGAATGCGTGCGACTGCACAGGCAGCGCGTGCGCAGTAAAATTCGCCGGTTTCATTCATGCTTTCAGTGAGGTTAAGTCCTTACAACTTACACATGAAAAAAGCATGAGTACAGTTGCTCCAGAGGCTGCGGAGGAAGATATATTTTATCGTGGAGCTTCTGAAAGGCAATATTTTTGTTTGGGAAAGGGAGGAAAGTTATTTTAAGAAATGCTGAGGTAAGTTTTAAAGTTTATTTTTGTTTTTTAAAATGGGTTTTCAGTACTGTAGGTAGAAGGAGCAATTGTGGCTATATGAATTGAATTTGCTGTGTTTATTAAATGTGAAAATGACTCCAACATTTTTAAGAAAGAAACTTTTCATCAGTAATATATTCTTTTAAGTAATTATGTATGTATGTCTGTATATATTCCTTTGCGTATATGTATGTATGTATATATTCCTTTACTTATGTGTATGAATGTATGTATTTAATTATGACTTTCAGAGAAAGTAACTTATTGGAAAATCATAATTAAATACATACATTCATGCACATAAGTAAAGGAATATATACATATACGTAAAGGAATATATACGGACATACATACATAATTACTTAAAAGAATATATTACTGATGAAAAGTTTCTTTCTTAAAAATGTTGGAAATGTTACATTACTCATTTTAGAACAGTCATTTTCACATTTAATAAACACAGCAATTTCAATTCACACAGCCACAATTGCTCCTTCTACCTACAGTACTGAAAACCCGCTTAAAAAAAAAATTAAACTTTTAAACTTACCTCATCATTTCTTAAAATAACTTTCCTCCCTTTCCCAAACAAAAATATTGCCTTTCAGAAGCTCCACGATAAAATATATCTTCCTCCGCAGCCTCTGGAGCAACTTTACACATGCTTTTTTCATGTGTAAGTTGTAAGGACTTAACCTCACTGAATCCATGAATGAAATCGACGAAGTTCACTGTGCATGCGCTGCCTGTGCAGTCGCACGCGCTGTGCCTCTGAACCCCTTCGTTCAGAGGGCAAGAAATGCCGGTTTTCCCCACATGCGCTGTGCATGCTGAAAACCGGCATTTCCTCCGGCCAGACGCGTGAGTACCCCGACCGTATTCACGCATTTGGAACGGAATTACTGGGCCAATAAGAAAAGAAATGGAAGGCGAAAGAACAACAGGTATTAATGATATATGTGTCTGAGAATGAGAAGTCATAGGGGGAAAAATTCAGTTGGTTTGCACCTCTCGTTAGCGCCTTAAGAGGGCCGAGATTCAAGGCTGCAATGAAAAGTATGTGGATGGAGAGCAAGATCAACCCTCTCCTTTAAGAACAGGCTGGCACCATTGTGTCTGTGTTCCATTGCTGACTGGCATCACATGAGCTTCGCCAGCACTCTGAGGTAGCATCTCGCTCCTCCGCCTTTGCGCCTTAAGATAGTTGTGAAGTGCCTGATTTAACGCTCCAATCACCTCCAGGGGCAATAAAAGCCAAGTTTGCAGTTGCAGGTGATAATTAGCGCCAGGCGCTAATCTTTGCGCCCGGCCGATAATTGCGCCCCAAATGGGGCGATACTGAATTTTTCTCCCATAGAGTTATACAGCACAGAAAGAAGCCCTTCAGCCCATCGTGTCTGCGCTGGCCATCAAGCCCTATCTCTTCTAATCCCATTTTCTAGCACTTGGTCCGTAGCCTTGCATGCTATGGCGTTTCAAGTGCTCATCTAAATGCTTCTTGAATGTTGTGAGGGTTCCTGCCTCTACCACCCTTTGAGGCAGTGAGTTCCAGATTCCAACCACCCTCTGGGGTAAAAAAGTTTTTCCTCAAATCCCCTCTAAACCTCCTGGCGCTTACCTTGAAACCATGCCCTCTGGTTATTGACCCCTCTACTAAGGGGAAGAGTTCCTTTCTATCTACCCTATCTAAGCCCCTCATAATTTTGTACACCTCAACCAAGTCCCCCCTCAGCCTTCTCTGCTCTAAGGAAAACAACCCCAGCCTGTCCAGTCTCTCTTCAAAGCTGAAACGCTCCAGCCCAGGTAACATCCTGGTGAATCGCCTCTGCGCCCTCTCGAATGCATCACATCCTTCCTATAGTGTGGCAACCAGAACTGCACACAGTACTCCAGCTGTGGCCTAACCAGCATTTTGTACAGCTCCATCATAACCTCCCTGCTCTTATATGCTATGCCTCGGCTAATGAAGGCAAGTATCTCATATGCCTTTTTAACCACCTTATCTACCTGTCCTGCTGCCTTCAGGGATCTATGTACATGCACACCAAGGTCCATCTGATCCTCTGACCTTCCTAGGGTCCTACCATTCATTGTGTATTCCCTTGTCTTTTTAGTCCTCCCAAAATGCATCACCTCACACTTTTCAGGGTTAAATTCCATTTGCCACTGTTCTGTCCATCTAACCAACCCATCTATATCATCCTGTAGCCGGAGGCTTCCCTCCTCGCTATTTACCACTCCACTAATTTTCGTGTCATCTGCGAACTTACTGCTCATACCTCCTACATTCATATCTAAATCATTAATGTACACTGCAAACAGCAAAGGACCCAGCACCGATCCCTGCGGTACACCACTGGACACAGGCTACCATTCACAAAAACAACCTTCGACCATCACCCTCTGCCTCCTGCCACTAAGCCAATTTTGGATCCAATGTGCCAAATTGCCCTGGGTCCCATGGGCTCTTACCTTCTTGACCAGTCTCCCATGCGGGACTTTGTCAAAAGCCTTACTGAAGTCCATGTAGACTACATCAATGTAGAATTTAGAGACATTCCTTTACCACCAGTAAATGCTGTATCAAAGCTGCAACTCTACATCCAGTTGGGTCCAGACAGTATGCAAAATGAAATTAGTAAGCTTTTATATCAAATTCTTTCAACCATAATAATTTTTTTTTCTTATTCAGTGTTGTGTTATTAGGAATCCTAACAAGGAAATAACAGAAGAAATACGCAAAGGTATAGGTTAAGAGTTCAAATTCCTTGACCTCAAATTCACATGTTTTGTATGCTGATCAAAATTGCATGATTCAATTACTTAAAAATCCACAATAACATTACAAGAACCCTGCGGGCACAGTTCTCCTCTTTCTAGGCTATTCATGCAATGCGTCAGTTGGAATACTAATTTCATGCAGAAATATTAGCAAGACCTTGCTGAGCAAGATACCCTCCTGGGCATGAAGTGCCAACTTTTGAATCTCTAGCCTAGAATTTCCTGCAATGGTGAGATCGGCGACATACGTGGTAAATTACATTATGTTATGCCCAGATCTTCCTGGATTTCTTGTTAGATTATGCCGCAGTGAGCATAGTGACCAATCAGAAGCAGCGCAGCAAGTGGCTAATGTTTGCTAATGGCTAAGTATAGGAGAGTGTACTCAATAGGTGAGAAATAATTTAGTTTGAATGAGACTGAAGATCGCAAATCTCCATTCCATGCAATACTTTTCAGCTGTAATCCAGAAGCTAAATGTTACAATGCTTCCAAACTAATAACAAACCAGACAGATGGCACCAAATATGCAAAATCTATATTTAAAGTATAAAAAGCGATAAAGAAACATGTTACAAAAGCATTGCTTCTTTGTATGACCTGTCTTTGTATCAAAACACATTAATATTAGAGTTGGTTATGAATGAACCAGGTGTTAGCAGTTTTCTACTCACTCACTCCCAGAATTTTATGCAGGAACAAAATATTTGTCAATCTATTTGTCAGTCCCATTTGTTCTGTAAATTAGCTCCACTCCAGTGGGGAGCTTACTGAGGGTGAGATGGAGCATTGCAGCAAGGAAGATTGAGAAGAGCGTTGGTGCGATGACACAGCCTTGCTTGACCCCGGTTCGTACATGAATTGGGTCTGTGGTGGAACCTTTGGTCAGGATCACGGCTTGCATGTCGTCGTGAAGCAGGCGGAGGATAGTGACAAACTTTTGAGGGCAGCCGAATTTGAGGAGGACACTCCATATTCCCTCATGGTTGACAGTGTCGAAGGCTTTTGTGAGATCAAAGAAGGCCATGTACAGCGGTTGGTGCTGTTCCCTGCATTTCTCTTGTAATTGACGTGCGGTGAAGATCATGTCCATTGTGCCCCTTAGTGGGCGGACTCCCCATTGCGACTCTGGGAGGAGCACTTCGGCCACTGGGAGAAGGCGATTGAGGAGGATTCTTGCGATGACTTTTCCTGTGGCAGATAGCAGGGAAACTCCTCTGTAATTACCGCAATCGGACTTGTCACCTTTCTTGAAGGTGGTCACAATTACGGCATCTCTGAGATCCCCTGGCATGCTCTCCTCCTTCCAGATAAGAGAAATGAGTTCATGAATTCGTGCCAGTAGTGCTTTCAGTGCCTCGGCGGGGATTCCATCTGCTCCTGAGGCCTTGTTGTTCTTCAGTTGTCGGATGGCCTTTTCAACCTCATGCCGAGCTGGGGTTGTGCTGAGATGGTGGCGGGTAGCATGCTGTGGGGTGGAGTTGAGGACACTCGTGTTGAAGACAGAGTCGTGGTTTAGGAGATCTTTGAAGTGCTCCTTCCAGCGGGCACTGACTGCTTCCCTGTACTTGATGAGTACCTCTCCGTTCTTGGCCCGCAGTGGGGAAGGACCTTGGGTGCTTGGGCCGTAGATGTCGTCAAATTACAGTATGCAGACGATGCTTGCATCTGCGCTCACTCGGAGGTCGAACTCCAAACCATCGTAAATAACTTCACCGAAGCATACGAGAGCATGGGCCTTACACTAAACATCCGTAAGACAAAGGTCCTCTTCCAACCTACCCCCGCCACACAGTGCTGCCCCCCGATTATCAAAATCCACGACAAGGCCTTGGACAACGTGGACCACTTTCCATACCTCGGGAGCCTATTGTCAACAAGGGCAGACGTCGACAACGAAGTCCAACACCGCCTTCAGTGTGCCAGTGCAGCCTTCAGTCACCTGAGGAAGATAGTGTTTGAAGACCAGGACCTCAAACCCAGCACTAAGCTCATGGTCTACAGGGTAGCAGTGATACCTGCCCTGCTGTATGCCTCAGAGACATGGACCATGTACAGCAGGCACCTCAAAGCACTGGAGAGGTACCACCAACGCTGCCTCCGCAAGATCCTGCAAATCCATTGGCAGGATAGGCGCACCAACGTCAGTGTTCTTGCTCAGGCCAACATCCCCAGCATCGGAGCTCTGACCACGCTCAATCAGCTCCGATGGACTGGTCACATTGTCCGCATGCCCGATACGAGACTCCCAAAACAAGCACTGTATTCGGAGCTCCGGCACGGCAAGAGAGCCCCAGGTGGGCAGAGGAAGCGCTTCAAGGACACCCTCAAAGCCTCCTTGAAAAAGTGTAACATCCCCACCGACACCTGGGAATCCCTGGCCCAAGACCGCACAAAGTGGAGGAGAAGCATCCGGGAAGGCGCCGAACACCTTGAGTCTCTTCGCCGGGAGCAAGCGGAAGCCAAGCGCAGGCAGCGCAAGGAGCGCATGTCAACCCAAGCACCCCACCCAACCGCCCCTTCAACCACCATCTGCCCCACCTGTGACAGAGGCTGTAGGTGCCACATTGGACTCATCAGTCACCTGCCTAAGAGAGAGAGAAGAATGATGGAATTCTAAATTGGTCTGAAGTATGCTTAGAAGCGACGTGAGTCTATCAGCTGAGATTCCAATGTACTCATTATGATTTTGCCCTTGGCATTGCACAGTCAAGTCACATATGTATGTAGAAGCTGTAGTTTTTTTATTATTTATTCTTGGGATGTGAGCATTGTTGGCAAGATCAGATTTATTGTTCATCCCTAGTTGCCCTTGAGAAGGTGGTGGTTCTTCTTGAACTGCTGCAGTCCATGTGGTGAAGGTAGACCCACAATGCTGTTATGTATGGAGTTCCATGATTTTGACCAAACGATGATGAAAGAATGATGATATAAGTTCAAATCAAGATGGTGTGTGACTTGGAGGGGAAACTGGAGGTGTTGATGTTCTCATGCATCTGCAGCCCTTGTATTTCTGGGTGGTGGATTTGGGATTTAGGATGTGCTACCGAAGAAGCCTTGGTGAGTTGCTGCAGTGCATCCTGTAGATAATGCAAACTGCAGCCACGGTACACGGTACTAGGCTAGTAGATGAAGTGTCGATCAGGTGAACTGCTTTGTCCTGAATGGTGTGAAGCTTCTTGAGTGTTGTTGCAGCTGCACCCACCCAGGTGGAGAAATTCCATCACAATCCTGACTTGTGCCTTGTAGGTGGTGGAGATGCTTTGGGGAGTAAGAAGGTGAGTCATTCGCTGCAGAATACCCAGCCTCTGACCTGTTCTAGTGGCTATGGGTTTTGTGTACCTAGTTCAGTTGAGTTTCTGGACAATGGGCACTCCCAGGATGTTTATGTGGGAGACTCAGCAACGGTAATGCTATTGAATGTCAGGGGAAGTAGTTAGACTCTCTCTTGCTGCAGGTGGTAATTGTTGTAATGATATCAGCAAATAGAGATGGTATTTGCCTGTTTGATTATGATGCCTTACCAGCATGTTTGCATGTATTGATTGCTTGTGCCTGACCAGCAGAGGGCATGTGACAGAGACAAGCAAGGCAGTTTAGTTTGGTTTCAGTTTCGTTCTAGATGCATCACTAGCATGATGTCTCCTGTAAATGCTGTATAAAGAGTTGAACAGACTTTAGATTAAAAGACATTGGCCTAGAAATTGAGTGCCCTTAGCGCCGATTTTGCGGCGCTACAGGGCCTAGCGCTGCATTTGGCGCCGGCGCCGAAATTGCCTGGGGCCCTTACGCCGCGGTAGACCGGTAGCGCTGCGCCGGCACCGATGACGTCATCGGTGTGCGCAGCGTCCCGGTTGCCATGCCAACGGGCCCCAGCGCCGAAATTCAGTTGCGGCCGCCTCGCCCGTGACAGCCGCAACTAAGACTCTGGCAACAGAGTCTTACGAGTCTTTGCGCCGGCGCATTAAAGGCCCCGCGGCGGCCGGCCGCTTTCCCGCCGGCCGCCTGGCCGCAGCTCCCTCCCCGGACTTCCCCCCCCCCCAACGGAACAGAAGCAAGCCCGGCACTTGTCCGAGGTGCCGGGCTCATTTTTTAAAAGATTTTCGCGGGCCGCGATCGGGTGCAGGCAGCTCCTCCTTAAGGGAAGGAGGAGGCCTGCACTTCCCGAGCCTGCCGCACCGCATCGGGTGCCGCAGCGCCGGAATTGCGGCGCGAAACGGCAGTTAGCGCCGATTTACCGCCGCAAAGACCCTTCAGTAGCGCCGGCAGCCGTTTGGGCACGGCCCTGCTGAATTTTTGGCGCGCGCAGGGGGACTTAGCGCCGGCACTAACTTCCGGCGCTAAAGCCCTGGCTAAGCCAAAACTCAATTTCTAGGCCATTCTCTTTCATAAATGTCTCGTCATTGAACCCACAAAGAAATCAATACATGGTGTCAGAAGTGATTGAAAGAGATGAAGAGAAAAAATCTGAAGTTAAATCAGCTCCCCACAAATTAGCAAGCCAAAAGAGAACATCGTTGCTTACCATTGGAGAATAGCTAACAAAGTGAAAAAATGGAAGGTTTACACCCACCGGCGACGCTTCAGTTGACAGGTAATGTGGCTGAAAATTGGAGAAGGTTCAAACAACGTGTGGGGTTGTATTTAGCGGCAATCGGAGCTGACGAGAAAGGTGATAAAAAGAAATCGTCAGTGTTCTTACATGTCGTGGGTGATGAAGCGCTGGAGGTGTATAATAACTTCACATTCGCTGCTGATGGAGACAAAATGAAGCTGGATAAAATAATGGAACAGTTTGAGGCCTACTGCATACCTAAACGTAACGTGACATTTGAGAGGCACAGATTTTTCACATGTGTACAGAAAACGGGTGAGACTATTGATCAGTATGTGACTGAACTGAGAAACCGAAGCAAAACATGTGAATTTGGTGGACTGACAGACTCGCTGATAAAAGACAGACTGGTGTGTGGTATTCCAGATAATGGTCTAAGGGAAAGACTGCTAAGAGAGCAAGATCTAGACCTGGGAAAAGCCATAGCACTGTGTAGGGCTACAGAGACTGTGAAGTCGCAGGCAAAGGAGCTGTTCAGTGACAGTAGCTGCAACGTGGATGCAGTGAGTAAGAACGGACACAAACCGTTTAACAAAAAGAGCGCCAATGTGAAAAAAGAGGCGTGGCCAGCGAACAAAAATGAAAGGGGCAATCGAAAGTCATGTGGTCGATGCGGTACACAGCATACACCAAAAAAGTGTCCAGCATATGGTAAAAAATGCAATAGTTGCAACAAAAACAACCATTATGCCCGTTGCTGTAAGAACCAAGTGCAACAAAGCAAGGTCCATGCAGTAGATGAAAGCGGGATAATGGAGTTCAATGTGGATGTTGTGTCTGAAAACAAAAAAGAAGAAAGAGACTGCATGTTGACACTAAAAGTGAATGACATACATATTCCATTTAAATTGGATACTGGAGCACAAGTTAATGTGATATCAGAGACTGATTTTAAGAAAATTAGACCCAGGCCAAAGATACATGGAATAAAAGTGAAAGTGACAGGATACTCAGGTACTGATATACCAGTGAAAGGAAGATGCATTGTCAAAGTAACACATAAGGACAGAGAGCACACGCTAGCATTAATCGTGGTGCCAAAGGATGTGCAAGCCATACTAGGTTTAAAAGCCTGTGAGAGACTGAACCTGGTAAAGAGAGTCCTCGTTGTGGAAAGCGAAGGAGAGACAGTCTATGATGAACTCATGAAAGAGTACAAAGACCTATTTAAGGGTCTAGGCTGCATTCCAGGAGAACACACGATCAGAGTAGATAAAAGTATGACACCGGTCATACATCCATGCAGAAAAGTTCAGTTTGCTCTTCAAAAGCAACTGAAGGCAGAGTTGGACAGGATGGAAAGCCTGAACGTGATTTGAAAGATAGATGAGCCAACTGAGTGGGTGAGTTCCCTCGTCGTAGTGGACAAAAAGAATGGAAAGCTCAGAATTTGCCTGGATCCAAGAGATCTAAACAGAGCAATAAAGAGAGAGCACTTCAAGCTTCCTACACGTGAGGAAATCATGGCACAGTTTGCAAATGCAAAGTATTTCAGCAAGTTAGATGCATCATCAGGATTTTGGCAGATGAAATTGGACGAAGCAAGTTCAAGACTGTGCACGTTCAACAGTCCATTTGGCAGATACAGATTCCTAAGGTTACCATTTGGCATTGCCTCAGCTCCTGAAGTGTATCACAAAACTATCCATATGATCTATGAGCACCTGGAGGGAGTTGATACATCAATGGATGACATCATAGTATGGGGAACCACGAGAACTGAGCATGACGAGAGACTGAAAAAAGTGCTGGAAGCAACAAGGAAAACAAACCTGAAGCTGAATAGAGAGAAATGCCAGCTCGGGGTGACAGAACTGACATTCGTGGGAGATATCCTTAGCAGTGAGGGCATCAGACCAGATCCCAGAAAGGTGTCCACCATTTAGACTATGCCAAAGCCACAATGCAAAAAGGACGTGCAGAGGTTTAATGGAATGATCAACTACATGGGGAAATTCATATCCAACCTCTCAGAAAAGATGGCGCCACTGAGAAGACTAACTGAAAAGAACATAGAATGGGAATGGAATCATGAGCATCAGAAGTCATGGAGCGATCTAAAGAAACTGCTCACAGAGGAACCAGTTCTGAGGTTTTATGACCCAGGGAGACCCATCAAGATATCATCAGATGCATCACAGAGTGGGCTCAGTGCCGTTCTTCTGCAAAAATATGACTACTGGCAACCTATTGCATATGCATCACGCTCAATGACAGACGCGGAGACGCGATATGCTCAAATAGAAAAGGAGCTGCTCAGCATCACATACGCCTGTGAAAGATTTCACCAGTTTGTGTCAGGACAAGCAATCAGTGTAGAGACTGACCATAAGCCCTTGATTGCATTGTTCCAAAAGCTACTAAATAGCTGTCCGCTTAGAATACAAAGAATAATGATCAGGCTGCAACGCTATTCACTGAATGTTGCGTACACACCGGGTAAGCTGATGTATACAGCAGACACGTTGTCCAGAGCTGTAGACCCAAGTGAGCCCGCAAACACCAACATGGATGAAAAAGTGAATGCCTACATGGACATGATCACAAGTGCACTGCCCATAGCAGATGCAAAAATGGAGCTCATAAAGACTGAGACAAACAAAGATGAAACAATGAGACGACTGAGGAAAAGCATCTTGGATGGATGGCCCAACATGAAGCAAGACTGCTCACCTGACATAGCAGAGTACTGGAACTGCAGGGCGGAACTATCACTGGTCGAAGACATCATCTACACAGGAAGTAAAATAGTTATCCCAAAGAAACTGAGAAAAGAGATGCTAAAAAGGATCCATGGAGGACATCTGGGAATCGAAAAGTGTAAGAAAAGAGCACGAGTGGTGATGTACTGGCCACGAATCAATCAAGATGTGACAAATGAGGTGTCAAACTGCACAATATGCCTGAAATATCGAGCAAGCAATCCAGTAGAACCACTAAAGCCACACCCAGTGCCAGACAGACCTTACCAGAAGGTAGGCGCTGACCTATTCTTATGTCAAGGGAAGGACTATCTTGTAGTAACAGACTATTACTCCCTGTATCCAGAGGTTTGTAGACTGTGCACCACCACTGCAGATGCTGTGATAACATGTATGAAAGCCATATTCTCCAGACATGGCGTGGCAAGCGAGGTCTTCACAGACAACGGACCCCAGTTTTACAATGCAAGTTTCCGACACTTTGCCAAAGAGTGGGACTTTGTCCACACAATGTCAAGTCCTCACTATCCACAGTCCAATGGACTAGTGGAAAAATCGGTCCAGACAGTGAAAAGACTGATGTACAAGGCAAAAGGCAGTGGAACTGACTTCTACCAAAGCATGCTTGTATACCGCACAACGCCGCTCGAGTGTGGTAAGTCACCAGCCCAACTCCTGATGGGACGTCGGCTAAGGTCAAACCTACCCATCCCGGAGAACCTCCTGAAAACAAAAGAGGGGGAGAAAGTGAGGAAGTTCAAAGAACAACAGAAAGAAAAGCAAAAGTACTACTATGACAGAGGAACACAAAACCTACCTGAACTCCACACTGGTGACCAAGTAAGGTTCAAAGACAAAACAAACACATGGACTCAGAAGGGAACTGTCCTGAGTGAAGTTCAACCAAGATCATACACCATTCAGACAGATGAGGGTGCTGTTCTGAGAAGAAATCGTCGAGATCTTCTCATGGGACCAGCCATAGCAGGTCAAGAGACTGATACTGTTGAACAACCTGATCACACAGCTGAGAACACATCATCTGAGGCAACAACTCAGATTCAAGGACAATCAATCAGAAAATCCTCAAGACACGTGAAGCCTCCTGAGAGACTCATTGAGCAAATTTAAGGACTATTGTTATAGAAGTAAGTAATGTTATCTTATTCTTTCATCAAGTTCTAGTGTATTGACATATTTCATGTGAACACACAAAGCAAGGTTAAAAAACCTTGATCATGATAATGATAATGTAAGTTCATTAAGTGTTACAGTTAAAATGCAGATTAATACAAAGAAAACATGTTGTTAGTTAAAAGTAAAATACTTTTGTTTTAAGAAAAGGAGATGTAATGATATCAGCAAATAGAGATGGTAATTGCCTGTTTGATTATGATGCCTTACCAGCATGTTTGCATGTATTGATTGCTTGTGCCTGACCAGCAGAGGGCATGTGACAGAGACAAGCAAGGCAGTTTAGTTTGGTTTCAGTTTCGTTCTAGATGCATCACTAGCATGATGTCTCCTGTAAATGCTGTATAAAGAGTTGAACAGACTTTAGATTAAAAGACATTCTCTTTCATAAATGTCTCGTCATTGAACCCACAAAGAAATCAATACAATTGTGTCACACAAATGTTGCTTCCCACTTATCAGCCAAACCTGGATGTTGCCCTGATCTTGCTGCATGCAGGCATGGACTGCTTCATTATCTGAGGAACTGCAAATGGAGGTGCACACTGGGCAATCATCAGTGAACAGTCCCACTTCTGATCTTATGATGGAGGGAAGGTCTTGATGAAGCAGCTCCAGATAGTTGGGCCTAGGATGCTGCCCTGAGGAACTTCTGCAATGAAGTCCCATGGCTGAGATGATTAGACTCTGGCAACCACAATCATCTTCACTTGTGCCAGGTATGACTCCAGTTAGCACTGTTGATGATTTCTTCCATCACTTTGCTGATAATTGGGAGTACGCTGGCAGGGCGGTAATTGGCCATATTGGATTTGTCATGCATTATGTGGACAGAACAATTTTCCACATTGCCGGTGTTGCAGCTGTACTGGAACAGCTTGTCAGGGCCCATAACCTTTGCTGTGTCCAGTGCACTTAGCCATTTCTTGATGTCACATGAAGTGAATCAAATCTGCTGAAGATTGGAATCTGTGATAATTGGGACCTCAGGAGGAGGCCGAGAAGGATCATCTATTCGGCACTTCAGGCTGAATATAGTTACAAATGCTTCAGCCTTGTCTTTTGCACTCACATGCTGGGGATGTTCATTGAGCCTCCTCCCATTTTCTGCTTAATTTTGCACCACTATTCACAACTGGATTTGGCAGGGTTGCAGAGCTTTGACCTGATTGGTTGGTTCTGGCTTAGCTCTATCTATAGTATGCTGCTTTTGCTGTTTAACAGGCATGTAGTCATGTATTGTAGCCTCACCAGATTGGCACTGTACCGTGGGGTACGCTTGGTGGTGCTCCCAACTTCGGCAGTCTTCATTGAACCTGGTTTAATGGTAATGGATGATTGAGGGATATGCTGGGCCATAAGGTTACAGATTTTGCTGGTATACAATTCTGCTGTTGAAGATGAATGGCAACGCCTCATGGATGCCCACTTTTGAGCTGCTAGATCTGTTCTTCAGTCATCCCAATTACCACAGTGGTAGTGCCACATGACATGATGCAGGATGAAAAGCTCCATCTAGTTACAGCATTTGGAAATGGGACTCTCCTCTGTGATCTCATGCAAAATCGGGAGAGAATTAGGCAAATTTGAGTGGTGGGTGCTACCTCCAATTCACAGTCCCGACCGGGCTAGGGCCACCATGTGGAAGATGGCGGTTAGCCCTGGGAAATGATGGTAAAGGTCGTGCGTTCCTCCCCCGCCCAAGGAGTGCGAGGGTCTCTCTAGTCAGCCCAATGCACTTACCTACTGAAGATTCTAGTCTCAGCAATGGTCTTTGGTAGAACAGTTGATCCAATCTTTGCGGCTCTTCTGCCTCTTTAAGGTCCTTCACTGTCTCTTCTGGTGCTGCAGCAGCATCCCTGCTGCAGCACTGCCAGGATTTTCTGACCTTTTGGTGACAGGATTTCCACCAGGAGCTTGTCGTACATCGTGAATGAGCCTCAACCCAAGGGAATGGATTCGGGTTTGGAGCAGATTTAGGGAGGCTGTCGGAAGTCCCATCTTTACCAGAACTCCATCCTGAAGAGATGAATTGTAGCATAAAGATCCTGCTGCAGGAGGTTTGCAGGGAAGGGTATCTCTATTTGTAAGACAGGTCCACTTTGTAATAAAGATTAACAGTGAAGTAATATAGATGGACGTGACAGAACATGTACATGCAGTCTTAGCCATGGAACAAACCAGGGAGCAGATTAGGACATTTTTTCAGAGCTGCACAAGATAACAGCACGGTGGCATAGTGGTTAGCACTGTTGCCTCACAGCGCCAGGGACCCGGGTTCGAATCTGGCCTCGGGCGACTGTCTGTGTGGAGTTTGCACATTTTCCCCGTGTTTGCGTGGGGTTTTCTCCGGGTGCTCTGGTTTCCTCCCACAGTCCAAAGATGTGCAGGTTAGGTTGATTGGCTATGATAAATTAACCCTTAGTGTTAGGGGGATTAAAATGTGTGGGGTTATGGAGATAGGGTGGGATATCGGTGCAGGCTCGATGGGCCGAAATGGCCTCTATCTGCACTGTGGGGTTTCTGTGAAACTTAGGTATGCGCACAAACAATGGACTACATCTTAAAATGTTGTCTTGCAAAGCATCTTTATTGCTCATCACAGTAAACTTGTTACACCATCACAGAGAGAGGACATAGCCTCTGATATTAACTCAGAGGTGTGTCCGATGCAGAGTGGCGGGGGGGGGGAGGGGCTATATTGCCTGGGTAACTCGGAAGGAATTCAGCGCATCTGTCTGTGCCACCTCAGTATAATTTTACTCCCAGCTGTGGCGTCGATTGTATGGCAGCATGCTTGATGCAGACCCACATGATGCGATCTCAACTGGAGTATTTAAAGGGCCGATCCAAAGATGGAATTTGGAGGAGGTGGGAGGTTTGGAACAGAGACAGCAATCATAGAAGATGGACTCAACGCTCAAAGGCTGTGCCCCTCTTTCATGACGTACTGCTGGAGGCAGTGAGGAGTCGGAGAGAAATACTCTTCCACAGCAATGGGAGGAAGAAACCTGCTGCGGCCACAAAGAAGGCGTGGCTGGAGCTGGCCCAGCAGCTCAACAGCAGGAACATTGTGCCATGCTCCAGGATTCAGTGCAGGAAGCGCTTTAATGACCTAACCAGGTCAGGAAAGGTGAGTACAGTTGCACATTCACCTACATCCTGTTGTATGCATCACCCACCCTCCCCACTCTGCCTTGTCAAGTCTACTCCATTACATCACTCCTCACACCCACTTACCTTGCAGGTGCGCGCATTCTTCTCTGGCTATGCACTTCCACACATCCCCATCTATCCATCCACCACTCCTACTCACCCTCACCCTTATGCAATTTGATGCCTCTCCTGGATAGTCACCCTCAACAAATGCACTCCATCTAGTGGGTGAACACATGCCATTACAGTCACTCATAGGTCTGTTTTTTTCCCCCGTTGCAGAAGAAGAGAGTGCAGAACACTAGGGAGAGGAAGAGAACCAAAGGTGGGTCTCTACAGATCTCACAACTGACAAGGTTGAAGTGCTGGAATTCAGTGGTGGCTCGGTGTCCCTGGCCATTAGAGATGAGGAGGTGTGGAGCTCCCAGCTACCTAGTGACTGAATTAAATATCATTGCCCACATGTCATAGAACACGCATGGTCATGTTCATTTATAAATAGGCAGTAACACCTCCTCAACACTGATCCTGAACACGGGAGCTCCCCAGGGTTGTGTGCTCAGCCCCCTTCTGTACTCCCTGTTTACTCACGATTGCGTGGCCATGCACAACTCCAACTCCATCATCAAGTTTGCTGATGACACTACCGTTGTAGGCCTGATCACAGATGGCGACGAGACAGGCTACAGGGAGGAGGTAAGAGCTCTAGCCGAATGGTGCAAGTACAACAACCACTCCCTCAACATCAGCAAAACAAAGGAGATGATCGTGGACTACAGGAAGCGGCAGGGGGAGGGGCACACCCCAATCTACATCGAAGGGGCTGAGGTGGAGAGGGTCAGCAGCTTCAAATTCCTGGGTTTATTCATTACGGAGGACTTAACGTGGTCACATCACATCGACGTCATAATGAAGAAGGCATGCCAATGCCTGTTCTTCCTCAGGAGACTGAAGAAATTTGGAATGGCCCCCCAGATTCTCACCAACTTCTACCGGTGCACCATCGAGAGTATCCTGTCCGGCTGCATCACTACCTGGTATGGCAACTGCACCGCCACAGGCCGCAAGGCTCTACAGATGGTGGTGAAAGCTGCACAACATACTATAGGAATTAAACTACCTGCTGTCCAGGATATCTACCCCGAGAGGTGCCGGGAGAAGGCCCTGAGAATCATTAAAGACGCGAGCCACCCCAGCCACAACCTCTTCACCCTGCTCCCGTCCGGTAAGAGATACCGAAGCATGCGGTCTCGTACCAGCAGGTTTCGAAACAGCTTCTACCCCCAGGCCATAAGACTCATGAATGTATAATTTATTATTATTTATTACTGTTGTTTTATTTATTATTACTGTATTTCTATTAGTATTTTTATCATTGTTCTGCCATATCTATTCCAATGTTGGGAGGACTTGTAAAAATCAACATTTCATTGTGCAGTACACACGTCTGCTGCATATATGGCAAATAAAAATTGAATTGAAATGAATTGATTTCAGCAGTGAGTTAAATATGATTATCTTCATAATGATAAGTTGCAACATTCTTAGCTTGCCAGTACTAATTCATATCTTTTCTCTCTTCTGGGCCTTCACACGTGCAGCAGGAGTCCATGAACCTCACAGACGACGAATCCATAGAGGAGCGGATTTGTTCTGAGAGTGCACGGTCACAGGACTCATGCTTACCATGCACCAGCTCAGATACTCACACGTCAGTGGGACTAGTTAGACAGATAGTTGGGTTTTCACTTGGTGACTTGCCATTCACAAGTGAGCAAGAACAGACAGTGGTGGCAGGGACAGGTGTGGAGAGTCCGCGTTGGAGGGCACAGCCCTCTCCAAGCTCTGCTCAGCTGGACACAGATGCTGTATCCCAAGGGCCGTCGATGAAAAGGGTAACTTGAAGGGCAGCAGAAAATCTGTGATGTACTGAAAGGCCTTCCAAGCACACTGTCCATGATTGCAGAGAGAATGGAGGAGTCCAGCTCAAGCATGAGTGGGTTGATGTCGCCAGGCATTGCGAGGATGTCTTCTTCCATGGATAGAGTGACCAACTCCGTGGAACATCAATCGGGGCAATAAAACGAGTCCATGCAGACCTTGACCATGGCCATGCAAACTCTGGATACGAACATGTCTGGTGCCTTAAATAGGATGACCTTAGCCTTGATCTTAGAGCGTGTTACTGATCTGCACCAAGCTTGGTTGCTGCGTGGCAACTCACCTTTTCAGTTGCTTGATGATGAATGGGAAGACATAAATTGATGGGGGCCAATGAGGGTATGTGCAATGGGTGATTGGTTATTCGCAGGACTGCTTTGTGTCAGTCGCATTGGTGGCGGGGAGGAGAGTGTCCATTGGATGTGATTGTCACATTGGTCCAGTAGTGGTAACTAACAGAACCTCACAGCTATAAAGGAATCCTTGGCATCCCGGGCAGCAATGTGAGCAGCTGGTGCTGCATTGAGATTGCCATCTTCCTCCTCCTTCTTCCCTTCCTCCTCCTTGGATTCGTCTGCAGACAATGTGTGCTCGGCTTCTTGTTCATCCTGCAGTTCCAATCCTTGTTTCTGCAAAATGTTGTGCAGAGTGCAGCACACCATGATCATTCTGGAGACCATGGCTGGCGAGTACTGAAGGACACCTCCAGATTGGTCCAGGCACCTGAAGCACATTTTGAGTGTGCTGATTGCTTGCTTAATGACACATCTGGTTGTCATATGGCTTTTGTTGTACCGCTCTTGGGCTTCATTGGTTAGGTTTCCCACGGGTGTCATCAGCGAAATTTGAAGCGGATATGCTTTGTCTCCCAGCAGCCTAAGTCTGCTTGCAGATCCAAAAAGGTCAGGGAGCTTGGACTGCTGCAGGATGAAGCATTATGGCAGCTCCCGGCAATTTGACTCACACCTGCATAAACCTTTTCTTGTGGTTGCACACCAGCTGAACATTGATGGAGTGGAAGCCCTTGTGGCTTACAAATACTCCTAGTTCATCTGGGGGTGTGTGGATGGCCACGTGTGTACAGTTGATGACGGCCTACATCTGTGGGAAGCCAGCCAGGGACGCAAACCTGAGCGCCTGCTCATTCTGACTGGCGTCATCGCAGGCAAAGCTGACATAATTGCTGGCCCTGGCAAACAACCCATCAGTAACCTGCCTTATGCATTTGTGTGCAACCGACTGGGAGATCCTGGAGATGACTCCAGCAGAGCCCTGGACTTTTCCGGGGTCAAAAAGATTAAAGGCGGTAATCACTTTCACAGCCACTGGCAATGTGTGGCCACCTGGTCCAGCAGGGAGCAGGTCTTCTTCTAGGAGGCTGCAGATGTCCGCCACCACCTGACCCAACAAACTTAGCTTGCAGAAACACTGCTGTTCCAAGAGGTCAAGGAAGCTGAGGCTCTGCCTGTACACCCTGTCTCACAGGTAGTGCCTCCTGTGAGCTGCATCCCTCTGCTGCTCCCCTCTCACCTGAAGATCTCTCCACATCGGGCTGTTGTTACTGCTGTTGGTCATTTTGCTAGTTGTCCGAGGTCCAATCTAAGATAGTCAAGGCACCAGCCAGCCTGATCTGAGTCTCAATGCCTCCAAAGTTCAGAAACTAAAGTCTCACCGCAAGTACTCTGAACAAACCCTTTACCAGTGGGACGTAAGATAGCAGCTGTGAGCACTGAATATTTATTGCTATATTTACCTGATTTTTAATGAGCTCCATGAATTGCCATTGTGTTCTTACCTTGGTTTCAATGGCGAGTTTCAGGAAACTCGTGGATGCACTGTTAAATTTGAATGTATGATGAAATATCGCTAGAATTGAGCGATTTACTTATTTAAATTGCTAACCTGCATCAATGGAGGGGGTTACGTGCAACCTGCTGAACACAGCTGAGTTAAACCTGGAAGTTGGTGCGTTTGAACCGGCATCTGGACACAAATACATTTCCGGCCACTTCAACCCCCCCTCCCCGCCCCCCCACCAGCACCTAAATCCATGAGCTTCTCCAAGATAAAAGACCGTGTTCTTTGCCAACTGTTCATTTTTCTAAATCCAGCTGCATCAAAGCATTGATCAAAGTATCCCATTAAATATGGCAAGTAAAAAAACTAGGACTGATTGCACAATTGGCCACTCCCACTGAAGAACAGTGCTACGAAGATCACAGTTCAGGAAATCAGGGATATGCAATCTTCTGATTTTTCTATCCATTAAAATGATGCTGCATGTTCACACACTTGACATATGTGCCTGGAAATTGGATCATGCTGCATTTGTTTAACAGGTGTAAAATGGATGCTTAAGGGTCATTCTGTGTCAGAAGTGCACAGGCCACCATATTAGTTAGGGCTCTATTGTAGGTGTCTAAGGCACACCTGAAAATGGCATTAGGACCATAGTATGTGAAACTCAAGGGCCTAATACCTGTTTCAAGGTCCTTTCTGAAATTGAATTGAGAATGACCACAGTATGCGTCGTTCATTCTATGATCAATTTCTTCAGATGCTCAGCAGCCAAACTAGGGGTCCTTAAAGAAACCACTGGGGGCTGCCACTCGAAAGGTAAGTTGAAAGTATTTTACTTACCTTATTGTGGAGCCACTGTGAACCTCTGCCAGCCTCCACTCACCACCCTCTCCACCCCTGATTGATTCCTCCCCTCATCCTTGACTTTCCTGAGACCCTCAGGCCGGCGTTCGAGACAACCATCTTGCTGCCCCCGCCACCGGCAAGCTGCCGCTGGGGCCACAAATAGAGGCAGACGCTGACACCCAGTAGTCATCCACTTCTCTTCCTCCTCCAACTAGAGAAACATTTTGAAGAAGCTCATAGTTTGAAAGTCACTAACTGTACTGTACATTCTCAAAACACCAGGGTAATACACCCAAACACTTCAGCACAACACACTGTTCGGGGTAATAAAAATGTTCACAATTGGAACTGAAATACGTCCTGAGACTTCACTTCAGAAGAGTAGAATTAGATTGGAGGGGATAAATTATATTGTGTTAATGATTCCTGAGGTAAGACGGTAGGAAGTCATTGGAATGATTTATTTGGCTAGGATATGGGGCTTATATTATCGTTGTGTACTGGATGCTTCAGGCACTTAAGCAAATGTGTTTTATACTAGAGACTTAAAGACTGCATTATAGACTCATGCTGAGTGACAGTTTGTTTGTCGAGATGTGTATCCTGCCTCTTGGTTGACATTGTTTCCTTACAGTGGTTGTTGCTACCTGTCTCCTGCCTGCCTGCCTGCCTGCCTCCTTGTCGCAGCAAGTTCCATTCTTTTCATCTGTTTTTCCAGGGTAACCCATACCATTTGTAATTTGATTCTAAACAATACCAGATTCCCTCATACGGTCATCAAAAATCACATGATGCATTCAAATAAAGAAAGCTCTTTGGCCCATTTGTTCTCATCCTTCCAGAATACTAACTCTACTATCCTGACATTTCAGTATCTAGCTGTTCCTTTAAAAAGTCAATTATCCTGGCCTCAACCATTATGCCTGGCAACCCATTCCAGCTGTTCATTATCACTTTTCCCACCTTCTAGTCTTTACAATTTTTAACTAAGATATTAGTGACATCTTAAAAGAAATGGCTGATAGATTAAGCACCAGAATGGAAATGTAAAAAAAATGGTATTGCAGTACTTACTGTCCCTGTTCTGACAATCGATGATATCTGTGTGCTCCTAAGTTAAAGAAGAAAAAGCAGCATTGTATACATTTAAGGAAAGGCTAGCAGGCACATGTTCAATTTGGAAAGATAAGATATTTATAATTGAATTATATTAGGTCCAGTATCAGTGGTCACATTTGAAGAACCAGCAGCAACTTTGTGGAAAGTGCACAGCAAAGAAATGGCTTCCTATTTGCTGAGGCAGTAATTTAAGCACTGCATATGCAAAAGTATAAGCCTGACAACTGATTTGTTTAGTAGCAAGGACTGTAATGTGCCATCAATAACTCAAGGACAAGAAGTTAAAGGATTCAACTGAAGGCTTTTAATCGCTAAGAACATTGCATGTCATTCCACATCAGATTCGTCTGGCAGAATGACTCATACAGCTCTTGAGACCTTTATATGACAAAAGACAGGGGCGGAGCCAATACACACAAGAGGGGAAAAGGGGGCGGTACACACAATACAATGCAGGTAAAACACAGGGGCGGATGAAGACATATACTTCATCACATTCACCCCTTCTACAGATTTAGTCTGTCCGGGGGTGTGATAGTCCTTCCTGAACGTCGCAACATTACCTCGGGTTCCGACCGGGGGTCCGTGGTGCCCTCCTGGGCATACCCATGTGCTGGGGGTGTTGCAGGTACTTCTGGGGGTGGTGAGGATACCTCTGGGGATGGTGGAGGTTCTTCTGGGGGTGGTGAGGATGGGTCGTCATCGCTTCCTGCCGAGGCGAGGTCCTTTATGGACACGGTGTCCTCACACCCATCGGCGTGCTTGACGTACGCGTACTGTGGGTTTGCGTGGAGTAGGTGTACTGCCTCCACGAGGGGATCCATTTTGTGGCCCCTCACATGCTTCCGTAATAGGACTGTCCCTGGAGTGGAGAGCCATGATGGTAGGGACACTCCCGAGGTTGATTTGCGGGGAAAAACAAACATCTTCTCGTGAGGAGTGGCGTTAGTAGCAGTACACAGTAGCGACCTTATCGAGTGGAGTACGTCTGGGAGGACCTCTTGCCAGCGGGAGGTAGGGAGGCCTTTAGATCTTAGTGCTAAGGTGACCGCCTTCCACACCATCGCGTTCTCCCTCTCCACTTGCCCATTACCCCGGGGGTTATAACTAGTGGTCCGACTCATGGCTATCCCCTTCGACAGCAGGTATTGGCGCAGTTCGTCGCTCATGAACGATGCCCCCCTGTCAGTGTGGATGTAGTTCGGCATGCCGAACATGCAAAACAGGCTGCCGAGGCACATCATGACCGTGGCACTGGTCATGTCTGGGCAGGGGTAGGCGAATGGGAAGCGGGAGTACTCGTCCACAATGTTGAGAAAGTACACATTGCGGTCGGTGGAGGGGAGTGGTCCCTTGAAATCTACGCTCAGGCGCTCGAATGGCCGTGTAGCTTTGATCAGGTGGGCTCGGTCGGGCCTGTAAAAACGGGGCTTGCATTCCGCACAGGTGCGGCAGTCCCTGGTCATAGACCGGACCTCCTCGATGGAATAGGGCAGGTTACGGGATTTTATAAAGTGAAATAGCCAGGTGACCCCCGGGTGGCAGAGGCCATTGTGGAGGCCCTGTAGCTTGCCCCCTGGATGCTGGCACACATCCCTCGTGATAGGGCGTCGGGGGATTCGTTGAGGGCCCCCGGCCTATATATTATGTCGTACTCAAACGTGGAGAGTTCGATCCGCCACCTGAGAATTTTGTCGTTCTTGATCTTCCACCTCTGTTTGTTGTTAAACATGAAGGCTACCGACCGCTGGTCGGTAAGCAGGGTGAAGCGTTTGCCGGCTAGGCAGTGCCTCCAGTGCTGCACTGCCTCCACTATGGCCTGGGCCTCCTTCTCTACCGAGGAGTGCCTGATCTCGGGCCCTTGGAGGGTTCTTGAGAAAAAGGCTATGGGCCGCCCATCCTGGTTGAGGGTGGCTGCTAAAGCGAAGTTGGACGCATCGCTTTCGACCTGGAAAGGGATGTTTTCGTCCACTGCCCGCAGCGCGGCCTTCTCAATGTCGTGTTTAATGCTGTTGAAGGCAGTGTGGGCCTCGGCCGTGAGCGGGAAGGACGTTGATTTCAGGAGGGGACGGGCCTTGTCGGAATAATTGGGGACCCATTGGGCGTAATAGGAGAAAAACCCCAGGCACCTTTTCAGGGCCTTGGGAGTGTTTGGTAGGGGTAGCTCCCGTAGGGGGCGCAATCGGTCGGGGTCCGGACCGATTTCCCCATTTTCCACCACGCAGCCCAGGATACAGAGGCGCGTGGTGCTAAAGACACATTTATCCTCGTTGTAGGTGAGATTGAGTCTGAGGGCGGTTTTCAGAATTCTCGCGAGGTTCGAGTCGTGGTCTTGCTGGTCGTGGCCGCAGATGGTGATGTTGTCTAGGTATGGATAGGTGGCTGTTAACTGGTTCTCATCGACCATGCGGTCCATCTCCTGCTGGAAGACCGAGACCCCATTCGTTACCCCAAAGGGGACTCTGAGGAAGTGGTAGAGGCGTCCGTTCGCCTCGAAGGCGGTGTATGGACGGTCCTCTGGCCTAATGGGGAGCTGGTGGTATGCCGATTTTAGGTCGATGGTGGAAAACACCCGGTATTGCGCAATTTGGTTAACCATATCCGCTATGCGGGGCAGAGGGTAGGTGTCTAGCTGGGTGTATAGATTAACCGTCTGGCTATAAGCTATCACCATCCGCTTATTTTCGTTACCCTTAACTACTACTACCTGGGCGCGCCATGGGCTGGTACTGCATTCGATGATACCCTCCCGCTTGAGTCTTTCTACTTCAGACGCAATGAACCATCTGTCCTCCCAGCTGTGCCGCCTACTCTTGGTCGCTATGGGTCGACAGTTGGGTGCGAGGTTGGCGAACAGAGAGGGCGGCTTGACCTTCAGGGTAGCCAGACCGCACACTGTGAGGGGCGGCTGGGACCCACCGTAGGTAAGCGTGATACTTTGGTGGTGGCACTGGAAGTCCAGACCCAAGATCACGCTCACACAGAGATCTGGCATTATCAACAGTTTAAAATCTCTGTAATCAGTGCCTTTTACCGACAACATAACCGCGCAGAAACCTGTAATTTTTGAGGTATGAGTCTTATCAGCCATGGCGATTTTGCCCTGTGTAGAGACTATCGTTAGTGAAAGTCGTTTTACCAGGCTAGGATGAATAAAGCTTTCGGTGCTCCCGCAGTCAATTAAGCATTTAACCTTGTTCCCGTTTACCTCTATGTCCATCATCGATCTAGACAACGGATGCGGCCTGGATTGATCCACTGTGATTGAGGCCACCAGTGGGTCCTGGGGGTCCGTGTAGTTGGGACAAGATGGTGGACTCCATGAGGGTGGACAAGATGGCGTCCAAGATGGCCGCCCCCACGGCGCGCACGTGGCGGTGGCGGAGTTGGAGGCGGGGTTCCCTCTGCAGACTTTACTGAAATGTCCTTTCTTCCCGCATTTAAAACAGGTGGTGCCCTTCGCTGGGCACAAATGCCTGGAGTGTTTGTCCTGGCCGCAGAAGTAGCATTTCAGGCCCCGATGCATCGCGGCAGTAGTGGGGCTCCTGGGTGGAGGCTGGGGCTCCGACGGTGCTGGGCTGGCCTGAGACCTGGGAGGTGAAGTTGGCTTCCAAGATGGCAGCCCCCATGGTGCGCATGAGGTGGAGTGGGCCGCGTGGCCTGAGGAACAGGATTCAGAGTTCCTCTGGGCCATATCCAGCGATCGTGCTATGCCCATAGCCTGTTTTAAGTCCAGTCCCTCCTTTTCAAACAGTTTCTGCCGAATGTAATTTGAACTGAGGCCCGCAATAAAGGAGTCTCGGATCAGCTCCTCCGTGTACACGGTGGCAGACACGGCCTTACAGTTACAATCTCTGCCCAGTACTTTTAGGCTTAGCATGAAGTCCTCTAGTGACTCACCATGCCGCTGCGTGCGAGTAGTCAGAAGATGCCTGGCGTACACCTCGCTTATTGGCCGCACGTAGTGGGCCTTCAGAATGGTGCAGGCATCCTCGTAGCTGGTGGCATCTCGGATGAGAGGGGAGACCCGATGACTCACCCGGTTTCACAGGATTCCCAGTTTCACGTCTCCGGTGGCGGTCGCGGCTGCTATGGCGGTGGCTGAGGTTTCGATGAAAAATTCGAAGCATTGGAACCAGTGTCCGAACTGTGTGGCTGCGTCTGTGGCATGGGGGTCCAGATCCAAGCACTCTGGTTTCAGGAGTCGATCCATCTTGGTGTTTTAGCGATTAAAATTGATGTGCCATCAATAACTCAAGGACAAGAAGTTAAAGGATTCAACTGAAGGCTTTTAATCGCTAAGAACATTGCACGTCATTCCACATCAGATTCGTCTGGCAGAATGACTCATACAGCTCTTGAGACCTTTATATGACAAAAGACAGGGGCAGAGCCAATACACACAATAGGGGAAAAGGGGGCAGTACACACAATACAAGCAGGTAAAACACAGGGGCTGATGAAGACATATATTTCATCACAGACTGTTCAAATTTGCTGTCGCTAGAAAAAAATCAAATTTCTAATCGTAGCCTTCAGGCTTTTATCAAAGCGAAGGCTACTTCGCTTTGTAAATATCTAGAGTGGCCCTGGGAGTCCTCAATATTGACATTGACCCCATGAAGTATCATGGCTTCAGGTCAAGCATGGGCAAGGAAAGCTCCATGTTGAACACCACTTGGAAGAAGCACTGAGAGTAGCAAAGGCGGGAAAGTACTCTGGGTGGGGGACTTCAATGTCTATCGCCAAGAATGGCTCGGAAGCAGCACTACTGATCGAGCTCGCCGAGTCCTGAAGGACATAGCTGCCAGTCTGGGCCTGTGACAGGTGGTGAGAGAACCAACACCTACTTGACCGCGTCCTCACCAATCTAACTGTCGCAGATGCATCTGTCCATGACAGTATTGGTAGCAGTGACCACCGCACAGATGATATCTGCACTCCTCTAATTCTGCCCTCTTGTGCATCCCTGATTATGACCGCTCAACCTTTGGTGGCCGTGCCTTCTGTTGCCTAGGTCCTAAGCTTTGGAAGTCCCGGCCTAAACCTGTCCACCTCACTGTGAAGGAATAAGCTATATTTCAGAAAAATACACCATCATATGAACAGAATTCTGATTTTATTAATACATGATATACTGGGTTTAAAAATCTAAAGTCTCAATAACACAAGCTGTGCAAACAGGCTTCTGAGATGGGATGGTTTGATAACACAAAAGTTGTAAAAAGCACAAGCTTTTGAAATGGGAATTGGTTAAAAATACTAAAACAATGGCCCTATTGAAATAGCAGTTTGGAGCTTCCAGAAGGTCTGGAGTTTGGGAGAAACACAATGGAATGATCCAAGTAAAGTGTTAAAAACAAACACTTCGAACAGGAACACAGAGTATTAAAAAACCATGTGCCTTTGCAAAAGTAACATCAAATGAAACAGGAAACACGATATAATATAACAAACTAAGATGGCTAGGAAAACAAACACCCTAGTTGAAGTGTCTTTAATTTATATGTTGTAAATATGATACCAACAGAACACTTTGAAGATACGACTTCAATAGATGCACCAAGCAATCACGTGGTTTTTGTATTGAACTTGGAACACCACGGAGACAGGAGTCTGTGGTTTTAACCAGTTAAGGTGGTTTTAGATTTGAATGGAAGACCTTCGATAGGAATGGCATCAAAGAGACAAATCTGTAATAACAATTTTATATGATAAGTTTTTGGAACACCTAAAGGTAGAGACATAATAATGCATGCAGCAGCTAAATTGAGAGTAAGTATAGAGAAAAGTCAACAGGAAGATGCCTAGAGATAATTAGCTTACATCAGCAGAAAACTTCAAAGGATAAACCACTAAAAAAAGGTATAAAAATTGAGCTTTTCAGATAGACAGTCAGAAGTCGCTGGAAATGGGCAAAGCGATTCTCTCAACTTCAGAGGCATACACTGTAAGTTTTTAACTCTGAGTCTCGGGGATCAAGGTACAGGAAACTCTCTTTTTACCGGCACCTAAATAACCGGAAATCTCTCTTAACTGGCAAAATTCTGGAGTAGGTTCAGGTAAGTTTTACTTCATATTAGTGGCCGTATAACTGGGGTTCCTAGATCTGTGGCTGTGTAACCGTGGTTCCTGCACCTGTTGCCATGCAACAGGGATGCCTGGATCTATGGCCGTGTAACTGGGGTTCCTGCACCTGTTGCCATGCAACAGGGATGCCTGGATCTGCGGCCATGTACGGGGCTCTCGTACCTTAGTAAGTAAACCTCTCTGTAATCCGGACTTTTTGATCAACCAGCAGCACGCCAGTCCCGTCGGTGCCGGATAAAAAACAGTTTCCTGTACTTTTAATTTGATTTTGGTGGATATTCTGGATTAGAATTAAGAATAAGAAATGTAAAAATGTACGAAGTTAAGATTTGAGAATAAGGATCTCTGAGGATAAGAAATGTAAGCTATTTGTTTTTGAACTGTTAAAGTTGCGATTGACTCACAAGCTGTTAACTGCATGTCGGCTCTTAAATAAATCTATATATTTTTAGAATTGTCTCAAGTAGTATTTCTGTATCAAACTCGCAAACTCAATTTCTGTACAATCTTTTGTGAGGAGTTGCAGAATTCTGGGGGGTATTCTGGACCCTCATACTATCCGGAAGGTTACAGTCTAGTTAAACTTATTAAAAGTGCTATCCGGAGGACAGTAACATCTTCACATCATTCCTTTCCTTTAGGGAGAGATAATCTGAACATTTAGACCCAATTAAGCATCTTATAGAATTCAGCTATCTTTAACTTTAGTTAAAGGTGAACGCCTCGGGAATACGCCTGATCTGGGGTAGCCTGAAAAGGGCTAGGACTAGTAATTATCCCTTCGTCACTACCTCTCTTTCCTCCTTTAAGACACTCCTTAAAACTAACTCTTTGACCAAGATTTTGGTCACCTGCCCTAATTTATCCTTATGTGGATCGGTGCCAAATTTTTTGGCCGAGAAATTCAGTTGCGTTCGCCAGCCGTTAACGCCATAAGAGGGGTATATTTCCAGCGCTAGGCACTTAGCGCCCGGGCGCAGACCGATCTGTGCCTACGCCCAAATTCAGTTGACATTTAGCGCCGGCGCAAAGTGTTTGCGCCCGCTCAGCTGCGCGCGCAGCTTATGACGTCATTTCGTCGTGCAACGCTGTTTGTGCGCCCCAAACCGGAAATTCAGTGGCGCCCGCCCAATGTGGGCGTGGCGCTGTTAAGAACTGTGAAGTGGAACACAACAGAGGCCCTGTGGGCCTCGGGGAGCGCTAATTAAAGGGCACTTACACTGACCTATAAAACCCAGCCATTTTGCTGCAATGACTTTACTGCTTTGGATTTCTGGACAGAGACCAAGGGACAGAGCTTACTGATTTGGGACAACATAGGAGAGGTATTGTTGGCTTCTGGCCAGAGCTTTGACATTTGAATCATTGTGATTTCACTGTTTGCAACTTTATTATGGGGGCTGTATGGGGGTGCAACCCTCAGTTGCAGCATTATGTGCGAAGGGCTCGCAGACGCTGTGAGAGAGGGCCAGCCATGCCTAGACGCAGAGGGGCCATCAGGCGTCGGCAACGTAGGCCTTACCCACTCAGGCAATACTGGCAGCAGGTGTCCTATCTCACCATGGCTGCGGCGCATTGTGTTAAGAGGCTGCGCTTCAGAAGGGAGGTGGTTGCAGAGATCTGCCAGCTGCTTCACAGAGGTCTGCGTCCACAGCTGATGTGCAGGACGTCTCTCTCGGTGGAAGTGAAGGTCACGGTGGCTCTGACCTTATATGCAAGCGGCTCCTTCCAAGCCGTTGCTGGGGACATAGCGAACATCTCCCAGTTCGCCGTGCATCGCTGCATCCGGCAGGTCACCGATGCACTTTTCGCGAGGAGACACCAATTCATCTCCTTCCCCATGACCCTACAGAGGCAGGAGCAGCGTGCAGTCGGATTTGGCAGGATCGCGGGCTTCCTCATGGTGCAGGGCGCCATTGACTGCATGCATGTGGCTATGCGGGCACCTATCGACAATGCCGAGGATTACCGCAACCGGAAGGGCTACCATTCCCTCAATGTACAGCTGGTGTGTGACCACAGGCAGCGCATCCTAGCTGTCAATGCCCGCTTTCCAGGAAGCAGCCACGATGCATTTATCCTGCGCCAGACTACTGTGGCTGACATGTTCGAGGCACAGCCTCCACCAAGGCGATGGCTTATCGGGGACAAGGGCTACCTTTTGTGTACATGGCTCCTCCGCGCGCCCAGGACCCCAGCGGAGGAGGCATACAACGAAAGCCATCAAGCCACAAGGAACATCATAGAGCAAACGATAGGCGTCCTCAAGCAATGGTTCCACTGCCTGGATCGTTCCGGCGGACCTCTACAGTATTCGCCGGATAGAGTCTCCCAGTTCGTCGTCGTGTGCTGCATGCTGCACAACCTGGCTATCCGCAGGACTCAGGCACTGCCACCTGACATTGCACCACCACCTCAGGAGGATGAGCAGGAGGACCATGAGGAGGAGGAGGAGGAGTACCAGCCCAGGAGGGAGCCACAAGGTCCAAGGGCCGTCCGCCGGCGGCTTATTGAACGACACTTCTAGGCCCCCTGTCAGGGAATGGCCTGTGGCAATGAACGCACCTGAAAGCAGCCGCTCTGCAAGTCCTCAGCCGGTTAACGCAACAACCACTTGAAACATGACACCTGGACATGCTGAATAAATAAAAAGCTTTATTTAACAAACTCAGGGCCCTTCCCACATGAAACAGAGAAACAGACGAGACCCCCAAAAAACAGTCAAAAACATCTGTCACTCCCAAAACCTGGGGAGGACTAACAAAACTTGCCCATCCAAATGGCCTTCATCATCGGCCTTACAAAAATAAGCAGCCCCCTCCACAACACAAACACCCCCATAAAAACAAAAAATGCCTTGATCTTCGGCCTTACCAAAATAATCCCCCCCCAGAACACAAGCCCCCCCATATAAAAAAAACCGCTATCACCACACTCTACTGGGTGTGCCGAGAGGGCGAGTCCTTAGACAGGCTTCTCTGGCCCCTGCCCGACCTGCTGCTCTGCCTCAACCTGGGCCCTGTGGCTGTGGCAAGGCTGGGGGAAGGCTCATGAGGGCGACAATGCGTGTCGGCAGATGCCCTTGGGGGTCGGCCTAGACGAGGCCCGGCCTGGGAGGGGCCGGCTGGTGACTGCTGCAGCTGTGTCTGGCCAGCATCAGTCTCAGCAGCAGCTCGTCGCACCTTGGCTGGGGGAGTGGCAGTGTCGGCTGCACCAATGGGGGCAAGCTGGCTGATGGCAGGCGCGCGCTGTTCGCCAGAGACACTGGCACTCGGCCGGGCTGGCAGTGCAGCAAGCGCAGCAAGCTGGTGGAGGCCAGACCGCTGTGCTGCAGCAGGGCGGCGGGTGCCCTGGCGATGCGCCCGTGACACAGCGAGTGTGGCAGAAGTGAGTGCCCGAACTGCCCTGGTATGTGCCCGCATCAGCTCTGCCAGTGTCTGGACGGCACCACTCATGTACTCGCGACTCGCGTCCTGCGCTGCCGCGAGTTGCTGGACACCCCTGTCGTGCGCTGCCGCGAGTTGTTCGACCCCCCTGGCCTGTGATTCGCCGAAAGTGACCACACTATGAGCCAGGGACTCAATGGCCTGAGGCATCTGTTGCACAACCCCCATGAAGTCCTGGTGGCGCCGCTCCAACGCCGCCGACATCTCATCGAGGAGGCGCACCTCCTGGGCGAGGACCGTCTCCGGACTGGAGGGCGGACTCTCCCTCTGGGGAGAAGGCCGCCGTGCTGCCCGACCCTTCCCGCGTGCATCAACACCACTGGGCCCAGGAACTGCCCTCCCCTGCAACACTTCCCCCTGGCTCTCCTGCAGGCCAGACGTCTCCCCTCCATTGCCATTCCCTGGCGCGGATGAGGGTTCCCCCGATGTGCCGCCTTCCTCCTGGTCCTCGTCGTCCTCCTCCTCCAAGGGCCTGGCACTCTGAGCTTGAGGGACCACCTCCTCCTCACCAGCTGAAAGCAGGAAGGCACAAGAGTAGCTTTAGAGTGAGGACAGGGCGTCAGCGAGGGAGGCCTGAGTGGTGGCATTATGCGCATTTGTCGGACAGTGGGAAAGGATGTAGATCTGAAGCGCAAGGGCAACGAGAGAGGTCCAACCGGTCATGTCCTTACCAGTGGGTCCCAGTACAGGGTCCGCATCTCCGATGGCAACAGGGCCAGTCACCCGGCCACGCATGAGTCGAGCCACGCTCTCCTCCAGCTCACTGAGCGCCTGGTACTCGGGACGGCCTCCACCGGTGACAGACTGGCTCCTCAAATTCCGCGCCAGCTTGGCCTGCAAGAGAAAGGACGGCCTGTAAGTACAGTGTGGTGCCCTGTTGCTGTTTGCACTGCCTCCCATGGTGGAATAGCTTGGCCAGTGTGGTGCCCTGTTGCTGTGTGCACTGCCTCCCATGGTGGAATAGCTTGGCCAGTGTGGTGCCCTGTTGCTGTGTACACTGCCTCCCATGGTCGAATAGCTTGGCCAGTGTGTTAAGTGCAGAAAGTGCTATTGATGATCATGCCAGTGCCATAGCTGCGGGAGGAGGGCTGCCCATTAGGCCTTTGAGGTCCCTTTGCCCATAATGTGAGGTGCACATGCAAGGATGAGGAGGACAATGGAAAGGGTACTCACCTTCACCAACCGAGTGAGGTCGTTGTAATTCTTCCGGCATTGGTCCGCACTCCTGGGGACATCGCAGATGGATGACACCCTGCGGGCGATTTTCTTCCAGGCTTTCCTGTACTGCCTCCTGGGAGCCTTCAAAGATTGTGCGGTGCCCTGACATTTCCAAGAATTTGTTAAAATTCAGCCACTCCCTATTGATCTTACAATTATGATTTTTAAAAATTCTTTCATGGGATTTGGGCATCGCTGGCAAGGCCAGCATTTATTGCCCATCCCTAGTTGCCCTTGAGAAGGTTGTGGTGAGCCACCTTCTTAAACCGCTGCAGTCTGGCTGGTGAAGGTACTCCCACAGTGCTGTTAGGGAGGGAGTTCCAGGATTTTGACCCAGCGACGATGAAGGAACGATGATATATTTCCAAGTCAGGATGGTGTGTGACTTGCAGGGAAACCTGGAGGTGGAATGGAAGATTACCACCAAAATAAAAGCTGTATGATATCATAAGGTTAGTTTCGCAAATACTTGGCAAATGATATTGGCGCATGCAACTTAATCCCACAATCTTCTGACTCAGAGGCAAGAATGCTATCAATTGAACTAAGGATGACACATGGATTCCCAATACCTGTAGATTAAGTTTTGTAGGTAACTGTTGGTATGGGTAGACTGCCTTGTTTGCAATTTGACCTGCTTCCTTTCATCCTCGTCTTCACCCACCAAATAACACAAAAGTAATGGAACCCCTGTTGAAACATTTATATTTGTAATATATAATTGAAACAACTGCAGCTCATCCAATCAAATCTCTTTTGCCAAAAGCCTCCAAAATTAACTGGTAAAATTAGCACTTAAAATAATAACCTAATGCTAATGTACAGAAAAATTTCACTTCCAGGTACTATTATTCTGAAAGCCTGTTAAATGCTGACTTCATGTCAGCTCAGAATGGGCCTGCCTCCAAGACCTTGTTTATAATGGTGAAATTAATGCAAGGTGTATTCCTGGCACAAAGCACTTGAAATTGTGTCTTTGTTCATTGGCATGACATTTAAATTCATTATCAAAATGAAAGAGTCTCCTGTTTTTGACAAATGCTTGCACTGCCCATTTTCAGCCCCACAGGAAGTTTCCAATAATTGCAGGATGAGTGGAGAGCCAGCAACTTGGATCTTTGCCCAATTTTACATCCATATCGACTCCCATGCCGATAGCAATAGCTATTACATAGGATATATAGCACAGAAACAGGCCATTCAGCCCAACCAGTCCATGCCTACGTATAAGCTCCAGTCGCTCCTCCTCCCATCTTTCCTCATCTAACTCTATCAGCATAACCCTCTATTCACTTCTCCCTCATATGCTTATCTAGCCGCCCCTTAAATGCATCTATACTTTTTGCTTCAACCAATCCCTGTGGTAGCGAGTTCCACATTCTCACTATTCTCTGGGTAAAGAGGTTTCTTCTGAATTCCCTATTTGATTTCTTGGTGACTATCTTATATTGATGGCCCCTAGTTATGTTCTTCCTCACAAGTGGCAGCACTCTCTCTCTATCCACTCTATCAAAACCTTCCATAATTTTAAAGATCTTTATTAGGTCACCCCTCAGCCTTCTCTTCAAGAGAAAAGAGACCCAGCCTGGCCATCTTTTCCTGATAGGTATAACCTCGCATTTCAGTCATTATTCCTGTAAATATGTCCTTTTTATAATATGGCGACCAGAATTGTACACAATACTCCAAGTGAGGTCTAACCAAGGTTCGATACAAGTTTAGTATAACTTCACTACTTTTCAATTCTATCCCTCTAGAAATAAACCCAAGTGCTTGGTTTGCTGCTTTTATGGCCTTATTAACCTGTGTCGCTACTTTTACTGATTTGTTTATTTATACTCTGAGATCCCTTTGCTCCTCCACCCACTTTAGATTCTTATTTTCCAAGTAATATTTGATCTCTTTATTTTCCTTACCAAAATGTAATACCTCACATTTATTTGTGTTGAAATTCATTTGCCAATTATATGCCCATTCTGCAAGTTTATTTATGTCTTCTTGTAATTTGTTGCAGTCCCCCTCAGTATTGACTATCCCACCCCAATTGGGTGTCATAGTCAAATTTAGAAATTGTGTTTCTGAATTTAGAAATTGTGGCCGTGATTTCACCTACTGAGGTGGGTCTGGTGCGGCCGGGGTCGGTGGTGGGGTGCGACCATGCTGTTGGCTCCATTCTGCTCTGTGAAATGAATTTTATGGTAATTGGGCTTGTTAAGCCCGCCCAGCGTGTTTCCCGGCCAATTAAAGGAAGCGGGTCTGATGACGTCACTTGAATACGCGTCATCAGCCAGTTTCCTTAAAGGGACCATTCGCAAATTATTTTTGACAGTTGTGCTGTCAGTGTTCTGCAGCATTGAGCTGCTGCAAACACTGACAAGCACTGCACAGAGTTGCACGCCTGCACCCAGGCTCTCCCATGGCTCCCTCCATATGCTTATAGAGGGAGTCACAGCACGCAGGGAGGTTCTCTTCCCTTCCCATGGGTAGAAGAGACCTCCCTAGGAGATCAACGCAGCCTGGTTGCACATTGTACAGGAGGACACAAGCAGAGATGACATCAGGAGGGCTAGGCTGCAGTGGTGCAAACCTTTCAATGATCTCAGTAGATCACAAAACGTTACTGCAAAGCCACATTCAAACTCATCCTGCTGTGCCACTCATCACATCCCCATCACTCTGCCTTCCCTACCCTACTCCTGCAAATCCTTACTCACGCCAACTTACCTTACACCTCCACCCATCCCTCTCTATCTACATTATCACATCCCCATCTCACTAGCCATCCCTCACACTCACGCTCATCCTAATGCAATCATACCAACAACACACAAGGGTAGGCACTTGGGTGTTTTAGCCAATGTTCATGTGAAGTTTCTGTTAATGTGCTGTCAAGCATTGAAATCCTTATTTTCAACACTTTGCTTTCTTGGACAGGTTTGTTTGCACCTTTGGAAGTGGCTTAGTGAGTTGCAGTGAATGGTGAGGCATAACGGTACCCCCCGCAATGGTGATGAATGTGAAAGGAATGGCTTGCGCATTGTAGGAATGCTTTATGGTGTTGGTGTGGGATGGTGCCAACCTGCTGCATCATGTGGTAACCACGGTGTACAGCATCAAGTGAAATAAATCTGGCACTGGTGAGGCCATCCCTGGCATTGCAGGCAGCAATGTGCTTGGGTGCTGATGCCCTGTGTCCTGTGCAGCACCAGCTGATTGTGGAGCAGGCTGGTGTTGTTGTTGGTGCTGCTGGTGTGCCTGGAGCTGCTGGTATTGGAGCTGATCATGGTGGGATTCTGAGGACGAAGTTGAGATAGTTTCAAGGGAAACGATGCTGGTGGAATAGATGGCAGGTGCGGTTGAGATGACAGAAGCAATCTGTGAATGGTGAGAGAGCTTTTTCCAATGAGGTGACACTGGACAGAGAGTTTGCTCCAAACACTTGCAATTTGCATAAATCTCAATCTGTCTTCCAAATGCAGTAAGCAACAGCTTCTAACCTTGGAGAGTGAACACCTATGAAATGGGAGCTTGTATAGACCATTTGCAGCTGTCAACGAAAGAAATCATCACATGCTGACACAACATCCAACCTCCTTACCTGACGTGATCCCCGAGCAGCGGGGAAGCTGTTGGCGAACTCTAAAAATCTAAAGGTGAGCTTAAAGTACTTGTTAATTGCCTCATAACAATCTCTCTAATGATGTAAATTGCCTCCCCCGCCGCTTGGTTTCGGGTCTGTTCAGCGATGACAGACCCGACATCTGGGAGACTAGCATGGAGGCGGGTTGACAGCGGGTTCCTACCTGCTGTGGAAAAAACCATTCCCAGTGGACCCACCACCAAACGTGTCCGCTGACACCCGAAAAATTCCCCCCTGTGTTTTTGAATTTAGAAATTGTGTTTTTGAATTATCAAAAGGCTTCCCTGCTGTAACCCCACAAGAAGATTAGTGGGTACATTAGGGGTGATCGCAGCCTGATCCATTGAATGCAGCTCCCCAGTGGGAGTGCAGGATCACAGAACTACCCATGTTATCTTTACTTCCCACTCCTTAATAAAGTAAATACAATATTAATATTCCCATGTTGCATATGCTGGCTAAAACTTTCAGAATCATGCATTAAGCTGCCCTGAATCAAAGATATTTGCTAAGTATGAGGCCGAGAAATTCCCCCTTTTAGCGTTGGTATGTAAGGCCAGTTTCAGCAGAAAAATGGCGACCAGCTCACTTCCGGCCACTTCTCATGCGGCAATCAAGTTGGCAGAGTGGCTGTTGCCTGCGTTTGACAGAAGAATGCAAATGAGGCAGATCGTGGCATCAATCAGCGTGCAACGAGCTGCACGAGGGACCCCCCACCTACCAACGATACTTAAAGGGATCATCAACAACTTTCAGGTAACTTGTTTTTTGATTTCTACTGGCTCTGTATACGTTTGTGGAACTGTTTGGAGCTTTCTAGTGTTATTTAAAGTTGGTGAGGTGACAGGGAGTGTTGCTGAAAGTGGAGAAGGCATTGCTTCTGAACTCAAGAGTTCTGTCAGACTACTTGCTCCCAATCATGGGGGCTTTACTTGCAGTCCCACCTGCATGACAGGGAGATGGAGCAGAGGCAGCAAAGAAGTGGACAAGCTGCTTGCAGAGGGAGGAGGAGGAGGGGGAGAAGTGCTCTCTGCAGGAGGAATTACACACCTAGGGTCTTCCAAGAGCACTCCTCCTACATGCACTTATGCCAGACGCGGTTTATTTGGAGGCTCCATTTCACCAAGGAGGTGATCAAAGAACTCTGCCACCTCTTGGAACCAGACCTGCAGCCTCAGAGCAGAGTGATGATGTTGCTGCCAGTGGCCCTCAAGGTGACCGTGGTACTGAAATTTCTCACTTTTCATCCTTCCAGTCTGGAGCAGGAGACATAGCTAACATCTCCCAGTTCGCCATCCATCACTGCATCCACAAGGTCACAGAGGCTCTGCACTCCAGGAGAAAGGAATTCATTGGCCCAGAAATTCGGGTCTCCACGGGTGAGTACGCACGGGGTACTCACCCGTAAGCCCAATGGAAGTGCCGGTTTCCTGCATGCACTGCGCATGCGCGGGAAACCGGCACTTCCGTTCCCCTGAAAGAAGGGGTTCAGAGGTTGAACATGTGCGCAGGAGAGGCAGCGCGTGTGCATCGAACTTACGTTTTTTTTGCCGGTTTTCCCGGGAGGGTAAGTCTCCAGAAGTTAGACATGTAAAAAGCAGTCGCAAGGCCTGCTTTTTACAAGGTAAATGGTAAATTAATTAAAATTAAACATTTTTTCCACAGGTTTATTATTTTTAAATACTTTAAAGAAAGGTAAGTTTATTTTTAGCACCGTTAGAAAATAAAATTATTTTTTCAAAAATTTAAATTATTATTTAAAATAGTTATTTCATGTAATTTATAGTTTATTTTAAAAATGTGATTTTTTAAAAATGTATTTGAAGATTTAGTGATGTTTTGAGGCTTATAGTATTTATAAGTTTGACAGGTCCTGTCAAACTTATGAATGAAGCATTCCCTGCTACCATTGGCTCTCCATGGCCAACGTGATCCCAGGGGACGCATCAAACTAACTGCGCCCCTGGGATACGCAATCACTGTGTGACGGCAGTTGGAGCTGGCCCAGGATCGCAATTCCACGGGGGCCCACAGCTCAACGGTCGGTGCGCAAGGTAAGTGCAGGTCAGGGGCTTGCACCCGCAGGAAGCCCCCGACCCGAATTTCTGGGCCATTTTCTTCTCTCTAAACAGAGCGAAGCAGGCGGAGCACGCACGTGGCTTTGCCAGGATATTGGGCTTCCTCATGATGCAGGGCGCCATCAACTACACACACGTGGCTTTGTGAGTGCCACATATCAATCCTAAGATGTACTGCAACTGCAAAGGCTACCATTTGATTAATGTGCAGTTGGTGTGTGACCACGTTCAGCACATCATGATGGTGAATGCCCGGTATCCTGGCAGCAGTCATGGTTCCTTCATCCTGTGCCAGTCTGGTGTGTCAACAATCTTCCAGCCACCATATTGAACCTGAGGCCGCCCCATCAAAGTCCTCATTTGTGTCCTGTGCATCAGAACTAGAATGCAAACTTTCCCTCCGGAAAGCTGGCACCTGAACTACCCCCAGCCTGGCTGCAGCCCACTCATGCCCGGCAACTCACCACGTGCAGATACCACCCCAATACTAACCACTAAAGTTTTTGCAGTACCATTTTCTGAGCTGGTGCCTGGGAGTGTCAGATCGAGTCATGGTGCCTCTTTTTCTCCATCACTCTCCTCCTCCATCACTCTCCTCTTCCATCACTCTCCTCCTCCATCACTCTCCTCCTCCATCACTTCTGTAGGGGGTGGCATGTGCCCAATCAGCTTTACCTCTGACTGCCTTGAGCGGTTCGAATCGCTCCCACACCCCTTGGTTCTAGACACCGGACTTAGGTACAGGCGGCGATACAGAAAATCGAGTAGACAAGTGGTTTGGTGCAAGAAAACCATAATTTTATTAAAAGCAGAATGAAACAATCTTATGAAAATTACTGGTATGAAATACAGGCATAAACAATTACACTTATATGGGAATGGGGAACACACAGCACATTGAGGGAAAACAATTATATTAACAATCCCCTTATCCTTATCCCACCCCCTATACCTAGCTAGATTAAGGGGCCAGAAATTCATGCTCACCAATCCGAAACCTTTTGCTTTAACTGGGTTGGGTTTTGAGGTCCGCTCTTGCTGTCCTTTGGGGTATCCCATCGCCACGTGGTCTCAGGGCGCGGCGCTGAAGTTGTTGATGCGAAGCACCCTCCTTTTCCTCAGCTAATGTCGTCGTTGGGTCACGTCTTCATCTTCTTCTTCTTCCTCGGGCGGTTTAGTCGCTGACGGGGGTTTTAAAAAATGGTTGGGGCTTGGTTGGTGGTTTACACTGTCAAACTGATTTTACTACCCATCCTTCGAACGCCAGTTTATTCATCATGGACGCTGCTATCCATGCTTCGAACGTCAGTTTATTCATCAAACGCCAGCTTATAACTAGGCGTTTGTCCTCAACGCGTCTTTCCGCTGCCCTTCTCTGCCCTTATCGGTTTACTGTATTCTTTGTCTCGTCTCGTCTCGTCTGCCCGTTTGTGGCCTGTGTGTCCTGTGTGATTTCGAAATCGGGTCCCTTCTCCTCCTGCGTTTGGCCCCAGTGTAATGGGCGTCCTTGGTGTTGAGCAGCGCGGGGAGCGAGAAGAGAGCCCGCCACGAGGCCAGGGCTAGAGAACGAGAGGCAGCAGGCCAAGGCCAAAGATGAGGGCTGGAGCAAGAGAGCGATCACCACTGATGGGCCTACAATTATACCCGTACTTCATTCCTTATCTGTGCGCCAAATCAGGTTAGTCCTTTGTCTAACTTTTGGCGGGCTCGTTTAAAATGATTACAGCCATTTACTTTAACGACTTCTGAAGTGGTTGTCTCCGGGTCTAATGGCCTCGATGTCCTGGTTGTTTGTCATGGATAAAACTTAATTGTCCCCATCCCGACTTGATGGCTACTGTGTGCTGTTACTGATTAAATATGCAGAAACCTAATGGCCTCGATTTAGGCCCATTCTAGCCTGATCTGTTTCAAGGCGAATGAATGCATATTCTGTGTTTGCTTTAGCTGTCTGTCTCCACAGAGTCCTTTCACAGATTCCTGCATTTTAAGTTGCGTTTCAGGGCCAGCCTATCTGCAGGGCCCTGCTTTTAAAAATCCTGTCGGTTTTGGTCACGAGGTTACAGAAGCCATTTTGGGCATCCTGCTTTTAATAACTTGTCCAAACAGGGTCCCTTGATCCATAGTTTTGGGGAATGCGGGAATTTTGAGAACCCTACACTTTCCTCCTCTATTTGTTCGTGCACTGGCTGGGCTGCTGCACTTCTTGGGTATCTGAAAGGAGAAAGGCACAAGGATTGGGCTATGGTGAGGGGAGTGAAGACAGCAAGATGTGCAAGCCCAAAGCAGCTTGTAAGTGAGAAGAGATTGTGCGGTGAGGAGGAAGTGGAATGTTAGAAGAAGGATTAGGTATGAGTATACCATTATCATCAATGCTTTCAACCTCACCGCTCGCCATGGCCTAAGTGATGGTCCCTCCAATTATCTGCAGCACTGTCTCCTCAAGCGCATTAAGATTATGCAGAGGTGCTTCATCCCCACCTGTCTGCTGCTGCTTATACCAGTTGTGAGCCACCTTGGCCTGCAAGAAAAAGGGAAGTGTGTCAGTGAGTGTGGTGCAACGTGTTTGAGAACATAAGAACATAAGAAATAGGAGCAGGAGAAGGCCATTTGGCCCTTCAAGCTTCTTCAATAAGGTCATGGCTGATTTTCTATCTCATCTCCACTTTCCTGCACTATCCCCATATCCCTTGATTCCCTTAATATTCAAAAATCTATCAATCTTTGTCTTGAATACTTGAATACTGAGCCTCCACAGTCCTCTGGGCTAGAAAATTCCAAAGATTCAGTGAAGAAATTTCTCCTCATCTTAGTCCTAAATGGCCGACCCCTTATTCTGAGACTGTGTCCCTTGGTTCTAGACTCCCCAGCCAGGGGAAACACCCTCCCTGCATCTATCCTGTCAAGCCCTATAAGAATTTTGTATGTTTCACAGAGATCATCTCTCATTCTTCTAAACTAAGAGAATATAGGCCTAGTCTATTCAATCTCTTCTCATAGGACAATCCCCCATCCCAGGAACCAGTCTGGTGAACCTTCGTTGCACTCCCTCTATGGCAAGTATATCCTTTCTTAGGTAAGGAGACCAAAACTGCACACAGTACTCCTGGTGTGGTCTCACCAGGGCCCTATATAATTGCAGTAAGACATCTTTACTCTTATACTCAAAACCTCCAGTAATAAAGGCCAACATACCATTTGCTTTCCTAATTGCTTGCTGTACCTGTATGTTAACTTTCAGTGATTCATTTACAAGGACACCCAGGTCCCTCTGAACACCAACATTTCCTAATCCCACACCGTTTAAAAAATAGTCCGCTTTTCTATTTTTCCTACCAAAGTGGATAACTTCACATTTCGCCACATTAAATTCCATTTGCCATGTTCTTGTCCACTCACTTAGCTATATGCCCTTGAATCCTCCTTGTATCCTCCACACAACTTACATTCCCACCCAGCTTTGTATCATCAGCAAACTTGGGTTAAGTACATTTGGTCCCCTCATCCAAATCAGTGATAGATTGTGAATAGCTGAGGGCCAAGCACTGATTCTTGCGGTACCCCACTAGTTACAGCCAGCCAACCTGAAAATAACCCATTTATTCCTACTCTCTGTTTTCTGTCCATTAACCAATCCTCAATCCATGCTAGTATATTACCCCCAATCCCATGAGCCCTAATTTTGTTTAATAACCTCTTGCATGGCACAAGTGATGTGCCTGCTATTGTTGAATAGCTGACATTGTGTGCAAGGTATGAGATATGGGTGTGAGGTTTGCAGCAGTGGTAAGTGTGTGAGGGTGAGCTGAAACTCTGATTGTGAGGTATGAGTTGTGATTGATAGAGATTGTTGATAGGTGAGTGATGGGGGTTGTGGTGCATTGAGCAGTGTGTGAGGCTAATGGTGCAGTTGTTGGGATACGGCATTTGTAGATTCATTCACTCACCTTGACCACTCGTGTAATTTCTTTAAGCTTCTTGCGGCGCTGCCCAGGGTCCAGGTCCTGGGGGCAACACCAGTGGCACTGACGGCTTGGGCTATCTCCTCCCACAGCCTGTTGGTGTTCTGTCTCGAAGGCCTCCTGCCCCGCTGTGTGTAGAGGATCTTGTCTTTTTCTGTATACCCACTGGACCAAGGCCTCCAGTGCTGCATCTGAGAAGTGAGATGACCTTTCTCTTCCCTGTTGTGACACTGCTACAGCCACAGTGACAGTTAGGTGCTTCTGCAACAAAGCACCTCCCCTTTCAAAGTGCAAAGAGCCTTGGCAAAATTTTATTGGCCAGCAGACTTTACCCGATCCTGGCCCCCCGTTGAGCACTGAGCCAACCAACAGCTCGTTTAGTGCTGAGCTCAGCGCTCCAATCATTATAATGAGCTGGCAGCACGGATGTTGCTTTCAACAGTTCACCAAGAATTTCTCAGCAATTCTCACTCTTACACCTCAGCCAAGCAGATATTGGACGTATGCTCAGGAATAGATCACCAAACATGCTAGCATATTCTTCATACTGGACCTTCAGATACCAGATGGTTAGGACTAATAGATTTCAGACTTGTTTACAAAACATTGGGCCAGATTTTGCTGTCAAAATAACGGTGATGCAAATGGCTCTCGCTGCTATTTATGCACAAATGGTACAGCAACTTCAGATGAAAGGCAGATGTGCTGTTAAGTGCAAATATCCAAAAATTGTTTTCCGAGTTGTGCTGCTCTACCGTTAGCTTCGCGAAAATGGCATCTCGCTGTCAGCCTCACTGTTGAAATACATTGAATGGCTGAAGTTGCTGTATTTGCGCAGGATACGAATTAAACTCACTAAAGGTTAGTCCTCTCATTTCAAGTCTAAGTACAGGAAACTTTCGTTTAACCGGAGGTTAAAAGTCCGGAAAGCTCTATCTACCGGCAAAATTCAGGAGCCGTTTTCTATAAGTTTTTTTACTTCTTGTTGCTTTTTTTTCCCAGTCAGGCTCTGCAAGGTCTGTAGCTAAGCAACAGCATCAGCTAGAGATGCTTGCAGCTGCAGCCGACTGTTTTGAAGCTGTTGCTAAGCAACAGGGTTTGTTGATTCACACGGAGCTGAAAAGCTCTGTATGTTTTAACATTGCCGCTGGTTTATACGGCAGTTTTGATCTAACAGCACCAGCTCGGTCCCGTCAGTGCCGGATACCAGAAAGTTTCCTGTATCCTTTTAACGAACTGATAATTGTTAATTACTGCCAATCGACCTCTCTCACACTGAAAATTGCTGTTCACAATTTACATTAATGATTTAGACTTAGGAATCAAAAATACAATTTCTAAATTCGCAGATGACACTAAATTGGGTGAGATAGTCAATACTGAGGAGGACTGCAACAAATTACAGGAGGACATCAATAAACTTGCAGAATGGGCATATAATTGGCAAATGAAGTTCAACACAGATAAATATGGGGTACTACATTTTGGTAGGAAGAATAGGGAGTGTAGGATTCGCAAAATTGAACTTTATATTATAAAGGGTCAAATGGCAGAAGAGGCCATGATTTTTAAAGACTGTTTTAAAAGAAGCCCAGAAAAAGGGGCATACAAAATGGCCGTCATACCACGTGACCGGCTTATTGGCACATTTAAAAATGGTTCCTGTGAATCCTCAGACAGCTTTGTGGATTCAACCCACAGTAAGTTCTGGAAGCCATTTCTGAGAGGACGAAACTAGACCCCCACATATACATATGGATTAGATGCAGATCCAGTCAAGATCGGCCTGGAGACAGAGGCCATCTAAATGTTGACCCAGACAAAAGGGGACAGTTTCATATTCATGAGAACAGCACCAAGGACTAGATAACGAGATCAGCAGGACATTAAAAACAATGAAGGTCATTCCAGACCAGAGATGGGTCTTTACCGGCCATCTAAAATATTTTAAAATATAATAACTACCCCGCTGTGCTCCCAGCCCGCCAAAACTTAAACAAAGACTAACCTGATTTTGGGCGGGAAGTGGAGGCTTCTGAAGGAAAAGTATAATTGGAGGAGTTGGAGTGGAATTGGCACAGTTGGAGAGTTACAGTTGTCGGACAGTCGAGTTGTTGGAGAGTTGAAGTCGAGCAGTGGAATCCGGCGGTTGTTGAGCTGGGTAAAGAGGAGCTGGTTTGGGAGAAGGTCAGCGAACTCCTCTCCACCATCGGAGAAAGAAGAAGAAGACTAAGCCGTCATCAAGAAGACCGTTCGAGCCGGCGTCCCGCCCCGGGGTCAAACATCGGGAGATCATCGAGCAACCCCGGGCCGTTGATGAAAACGAGAGGCCCTCTCCCGGCTCGGGAGAAGAGACAAATATAAGCTGAAGAAACGATGGGGGCCAGCCCAAGGCTCCTCTGACCGGGGTCGAGCCAACGATCCCCGACCCCGCCGACATCCAGGTCAGCCGGTGTCCAGCCGCCCCCGACCCCCACCTCAGGAGAGAGGTGTGGCGCAGCTCGCTGGGGCTCCATGATCCACTTGGAGATGGAACGCCTGAAAGGATCAAATGCAGACTGGTTCAAAACCTTGCACTTCCTAGTTGGATTGGTGAGCATGTTTCTGGCCCTTCACAATCAGATCTAGATAGGTTTAAGGGGGTGGATTTAAGGGTACAATTAACATGAGTTGTCTCTCGATGTTCCGTGTGTTTCCTTATTTCATGATGATCTTTGTAGAGTATAAGATGCCTGTATTTGCCTTAGTTAGTATTGTGTCGTTATGATTTATTTGTGTTTTTCCCTCCCATGTACTCTCTTATCTGCCTGCATTTGATTTATTTTTTCCATTTGCAATAAAATTTCATTTCGTTTCATCAAACTTGGTCTACAAGAGTTTTCTCTACATTGTAGTTCCTGCCCCAAAGTCCAGAGTATAGAATCTAAGGGGCGAGTGGGTCGAACCGCTCAAGGTTTTACTGTGCAAGAGAGAGAGGCCTCCAGAGAGAGAAACCTCTGCGATCTAACACCCCTTACAAGGGAGGTCACTTATTACTTGGAGGGTGCGAGTCTAGGTGAGGTAGAGGAACAAAGGGATCTAGGAGTACAAATACACAAATCAGTAAAAGTAACAACACAGGTTAGCAAGGCCATAAAAAAAGCAAACCAAGCACTAGGTTTATTTCTAGAGGCATAGAATTGAAAAGTAGGGAAGTTATGCTAAACCTGGATTGAACCTTGGTTAGACCACACTTAGAGTACTGCGTACAGTTCTGGATGCCCTATTATAAAAAGCATATAGAGGCACTGGAGAGGGTGCAGAGAAGATTTACAAGGATGATACTAGAAATGCGAGGGTATACATATCAGGAAAGGATGAACAGGCTGGGTCTCTATTCTCTTGAAAAAGTAAGGCTGAGGGGCGACCTAATAGAGGTCTTTAAAATTATGAAAAATTTTGATAGAGTGGATACAGAGAGAATGTTTCCACTTGTGGGGAAGAGCAAAACTAAAGGCCATCAATATAAGATAGTCACCAAGAAATCCAATAGGGAATTCAGAAGAAACTTCTTTACCCAAAGAGTGGTGAGAATGTGGAACTCACTACCACAGGGAGTGGTTGAAATGAATACTATAGATGCATTGAAGGGGAGGCTAGATAAGCATATGAGGGAGAAGGGAATAGAGGGTTATGCTGATAGATTTAGATGAGGAAAGACAGGAGGAGGCTCCTGTGGAGCATAAACACCTGCATGGACTGTTTGGGTCGAATGGCCTGTTTCTGTGCTGTATATTCTATGTAATCCTATGTAAAATTACAAGTGTGGAGTCTTATTCCTCCATGTCTTAATTGTTTCCGGAGATTTTTAAAATCTCATATTTAAAATTTGAAGCATTTTTTAACTTTTCCTTTCGATCTCTTTTTCTCTCTCTCTTAATCCAATCTTTCTTTCTCTTTATTTCTCTTTCTGTACCTGATTTGGCATTGAATTCACCCAGTCTAATTCACACTTCCTTCTCAGTCCTTGCATTGTTTATTTCACAATCCTTCAATCTGATTGGTTATGGCGATATACAGTTACTTGTCCCGTTCACTCTGGTCCCAGATGGCCTGTTTCCCTCGCTGCGAAATTATCAGCTCGCACTTTCAGCAATTTGCCACGCAAAACATTTAAAAGCCTAAATGTACAAGGGCCAATCTAACTAATGGCTGACACTGTTAGATATCTTGCTACAGCAAAATTGGGGCAATTTAACATTAAATAAATAATGGGGGGAAAATGCGGTTGGCTTGCGCCTCCCGTTAGCGCCCTAAGAGGGTGCTAATGGGACGCAAAGTAACTAGTGCCCGGGCACGGCGATGTTTGCGCCGCTCACAAAATTGACTAGAGTTTTTGCAGTGACACAAAAGTTTAGCGACCCGATCTCCTGCACCCACAGATCGTGACATCAGTCGAGCGTGCAACGCCCTGGTGGCGCCCTGGACCGGATCTTGAGTGGCGCCCCCCTCCTTTCCGCCTGGCGCAAGCAACGACAGGGAGACTGGAACATTTCCCAGTTGGTGAGGGGCTGGGGGTGGGGGGTGCTATTTAAAGGTACCCTCTTCCTGGCTTTTTCTGTGGTAGACATTTTTGCACCACTCATTCTGACAGAAAGATTCTGAGAGAGAGATAGAGAGACTTCTGCATAGAGTCAATGCTGTGTGAAGTAGTTTTTGCTACTGAACATCACTTTGCTGGTACTTTTGGATTTGACCTTCATTACTTTGATTGCCAAGAGACTGTGGGGGCTGCAGTGATTCAGGGCGTCGTCCTACGCCTGCAGAATTGGAGGCAACAGAGACGCAGAGAGAGAGTGGCAAACATGGCCAGACAGAGGAGGGCCAACAGGCCTCTTCACAGGTGACCTTACCCTCCCAGTTTATTCCAGGAACAATTCTCCTGCATTAATTAGTCTGAGGAGCAGTGTTTGCACAGGCTGCGCTTCAGCAAGGAGGTGGTCACTGAGCTCTGCCACCTGCTGCAGCCAGATATGCAGCCTCTACTGAGGACCAGGACATCTCTGTCCGTTGCAGTGATAGTCACAGTGTCTCTGAACTTTTATGCCACCGGTTCCTTTCAAGCAGCTACTGGGGACATCGACAATATCACCCAGTTCACAGTCCATTGTTGTATCTGTCAGGTCACAAATGCCCTCTATAAAAGGAGACGCCAGTACATCTCTTTCCCGATGGTCCGGGCCAAACAGCATGAACGCGCATTGGGCCTTGCGAGGATAACGGGCTTCCCCATGGTGCAGGGCGCCACTGACTGCATGCATGTGGCATTGCGGGCACCACATGAGAATGCAAAGGTTTTCCGAAACCGCAAGGGGTTCCACACCTTAAACGTCCAGTTGGTCTGTGACCACAGACAGCTGATACTCGCCATCAATGCTCACTATCCTGGCAGCAGCCACAATGCTTTCATCCTGCACCAGACTGCTGTGCCAGAACTTTTAAAGTCACCGCATCAGCCAAGTGGTTGGCTCCTCGGGGACAAAGGTTATCCACTCTGCACCTGGCTGATGACACCGCTCCGTAACCCCAACACCCCTGCTGAGCTGCGGTACAATGAGAGCCATCTTGCAACCAGGAACATCGTTGAGCAGACGATCGGCGTGCTCAAGCAATGGTTCCACTGTCTGGACCACTCAGGAGGAGCCCTGCAGTACTCGCCTGTGCTGCATGCTTCATAACCTGGCAATCCTCAGGACCCAGCCAATGCCACCAGGCCTTGGAGCACCACTGGACGAGGAGGAGGAAGAGGAGGAGGAAGAAGAGGAGGCCCACAATGTTGAAACTGCAAGGGCCTCCATCAATGGCTGATAATAAGCCGCTTCTAGGCCCCTACTGAGGAAATGGCTTCTGGCATGGAAAACAACATGAATGAAAGCAACCCGCAACCCCAAAGCCGGCCAAGGCAGCAATGATTCCAAAGGCCAAACTTGTACATTATGAATACAAAAATGTTTTTATTTTACAAACTCTGTGTGTGTCATTTCTTCATGACAAACTAATAGAAACAAACACAAAAAATCATTCATTAACATAACTGGTTCTCACAACCAGGAGATAATGTCCAAAACACTAAACAAAGGTTTGAACATGAACCTCGCTCTTTAATAAAAAATGTATCAACATTTCGTCACACCTCCTACTTTTTGCCTTCGAGGGTGATCTCCTTCCCTTGCGCACTACCCCCCTTCCCACCCGACAGCTCCTCCGTAATTGGGCCCCAGTGGTTGCAGCAAGGCTGGTGGAAGGCTGCTCATTGTCAGAACCTGAGACTACAGATGTACTTGAAGGACGGCCTCGACCAACTCTGGGCCTGGAGTGCCCAGCTGCAGACTGCACCAACTCTGCATGGGCGGCAGCAATCTGGGCAACAGGCAGTGGCAAGGGCAATAAGGAAGTGACAGTGGTGGCAGCAGGAATGCTGTCAACTTGAGAGAGGACAGCAACTCCCTGCTTGACCAACACACTGGCACTCCCATGGGGCAGCACCTCAGCATCCAGAGCAATCTGCTGGAGCACAGATTGCTTGCCTGCTGTGGCACGGTGAGAGCCCCAGGGAAATGTGTCTGACCAGCGACAGTGGCAGCAGTCAGTGCTTGCGTGGCCTCAATCTGAGTCTGCATTAGACCAGTCTGAGATTGGATCATGGCAGCCAGTGACTGAATTGCAGCACTAAGCATTTGCGTGGCATCTGCCTGTGCTACAGCAAAGTGCTCCACACTCCTTGCCAGTGCATCAATGCAATCTGGCACCCTTCTCACTGCACCCATGAGCTGAGTGTGCATGTCCACCACCTGGGTGTTCATTTCAGCAATGAGCCGTTCCTCCTCTGTGCCCAGTGCAGCAGGACTCGCTGGCCTACTGTCCCTCCGGGGAGAAGGCCCCCGAGCTTCCCTAGCCACATCGCGTTGCTGCAACCCGCTAGGTCCCGGAGCTTCACCCTCATCAGACCCTTCCCTCCTGCTCCCCAAAGGGAAGATGTGTTCCCTGTGTGGGCATGGGCTTCCTCTGGGGAGGGTGGCGCTGATGCTCCGGCTTCCTCTTCCTCCTCGCCTGCAGCTTCGCTCCCACTGGCAGCTTCAGGGCCCGTTTCCTCAGTTGGTGAATCACCATCTGAAAGCAGGGAGGAACAAGAGTGGCTTTAGCGTGAGGACAGGGGGGCAGTAAGGGAGGAAAGAGTGCAGCGATTTAGTAAGTTGGATTGAAAGTGTCAAAGGCTGGTGTTATGAGGGACAAGTGGAATGAGAGAGGAGAGAAAGTTGATGACCTTACCATTGCTGTCCCGAACGGGGTCGGCCTCTCCAGGGGCCAATCACCTGGCTTGCCACAATCCTGTGGACGTGTGCCTCAAGATCGCTGAGGGGTTGCAGCTGAGGCCGCCCTCCACCCGTCCATTGCTGCTGTCTCCTGTTGTAAGATAGCTTGGCCTGTAAGAAAAAGGATGGCATCTGAGTAAATATACAGCCATGGTGTTGCCTGATGTGCCTCCCATAGTTGAATAGCCCTTACTGTATGCAAGGTGTGGAATATGCATGTGTGCTTCATGAGAGGGCCATAGGTGTTGGATGAGTGTTGGGCATTGGGGTTTTCAAACCCTCTGGCCATAGAGTGAGGTTAAGATGGTGGGATGGAGAGGTATTGAAAAAAAGCCACTCACCCTGATGACCCAAGTGAGGTCGTTGAACTTTTTTCGACATTGAGTATAGGTCCTGGGCACCATGCTCCTGGAGGAGATGTGCAAAGCCACCTCCCTCCACACTCTTCTGCAGTCACGCAGCAAAGGCCTCCTGCCACTCTCAGGGTAGAGTATAGAGCTTCTGCACGCCACCACGCCAACCAGAGCCTCTAAGGCCCACTCGCTGAAGCGCTGAGCTCGTTCTCTCACCCTCTCCATAGTCCTTGGCTTGAAAATGAAGTCACAGGTCTCTCCAGGCCGAGATTCAAGGCTCCAATGAGCAGGGTGTGGCTGGAGAGCAAGATCGACCCTCCCCTGTAAGAACTGGCCAGTGCCAGTGTGTCTGTGTTCCATCGCTAACTGACATCACCTGCGCTGCACCCGCGCTCTGAGTTAGCGTCTCACTCCTCGGCCTTTGCGCCTTAAGACAGGTGTACAGCACCTGATTTAGTGCTCCAATCACCTCCAGGGGCAATAGAAGCCAAGTTTGCAGTCGGAGGCGATAATTAGCACCAGGTGCTAAACTTTGCGCCCGGACGATAATTGCGCCCCAAACGGGGCGATACTGAATTTCTCCCCCAATGTTTTTTGAAAAATCAAAAGTCTTGGGGAAAATCTTCTATATTGCTTTGCCAACCAGCCATCAGGTTGGTGCGAAATGAATGGCAGCAGAAAATAGTGCCCACTGAGGCCCTGTAAGATTTGCAAAATTGATATTGCATTAATAAGGGCCGAATGGCAGATGAGGCCATGATTTTAAAGACTGTTTTAAAAGAAGCTCAGGAAAAAGGGGCATTCAAAATGGCCACCAGACCCCGTGACCAACTTATTGGGACACTTTAAAATGGGTCCTGCAGTCCTCAGACAGCTTTGTGGATTCAACCCACAGTAGGTTCTGGAAGCCGTTTCTGAGAAAACGAAACCAAACTTTAACTTATATACATATAGATTGGATGCAGATCCAGTCAAGATCGGCCTGTAGATAAAGGCCATCTAAATGTTTACCCAGACAAAAGGGAACAGTTTCATATTCATGAGAAGAGCATCAAGGACCCGTTAAGGACACCACCAGGACATTAAAAACAATGAAGGTCATTCCAGACCAGAGATGGCCCTTTACTGGCCATCCCAAAGTATTTTAAAATATAATAACTACCCCGTTGTGCTCCCAGCCCGCCAAAATTAAAACAAAAGACTAACCTGATTTGGCGCGAGATAAGGGCTTCTGATGAGAAGTATATCTGGGGAACCCGGGGTTAGCAGAAAGGACAGTCATCGTGGTGCTACCATCGCATGGGTGGCACCATCGCTTGAAGAAGAAGAAGAAGGTCGTTCGAGCCGGCGTCCCGCCCCGGGGTAAAACATCGGGAGATCATCGACCAACCCCGGGCCGTTGACGAAACGGGAGGTAATAAAAAAATACTGAAGAAACCTACATGAAAGCCGGCTAGGGGCTTCCAACCGTGGTCAAGCAGATGATCGCCGCCGACATCCAAGCCAGCCGGTGTCCAGCCATCCCCGACCCCCACCTCAGGAGAGAGGTGTGGCGCAGCTCGCTGGGGCTCCACTAACCACGTGGAGACAGGACGCCTGAAAGGATCAAAACGCAGACCTGTTTCAAAACTCTATACTCTTCCCATTGGATTGGTGAGCATGTTTCTGGCCCTTCATAATCGGACCTAGATAGGTAAAAGGGGGTGGTCATTTTGGGTATAATTAACATGAGTTGTTGTCCCTCGATGTTTCGTGTGTTTCCCCATTTCATGATGACTTTTGTAAAGTATATTATGCCTGTATCTATTTTAGCTAGTATTGCATTGTTATGATTTGTTTTTCCCTCCCACGTATCCTCTTGTTTGCTTGCATTTGATTTGTTTTTCCCTATGCAATAAAATTCCATTTTGATTCATTAAACTTGGTCTACAAGAGTCTTCTCTGCATTGTAGTTCCTGCACCCACGTCCAGTGTCGAGAATCTAAGGGGTGAGTGGGTCGAACCACTCAAGGTTTTACTGTGCAAAAGAAAGAGAGAGGCCTCTGGCGAGAGAAACCTCTGCGACCTCGGAGAGAAAACCCGTTACAGCCCTTTGCACATGCATGTCATTTATTTTCCCAGCAATCTCCAAACCTGAATTGATTTGAGAGTCATATCACAGTCTCAATGAGGTTTAATAATTATCTCAATTGTTTGACATTTTTGTTTTTTGCTGATAACGAACAAGACTGTCACATAACATGTAGCCTGGAGGGTGAAAAAAACCCAATTGTTTTGCATTGTTGTAAAATGTAAGCATGAATAATCTGTTTATTGGTGCTCTGCATTTGTAATATAAGCAAATATGAAATAAATGTTTAAAACCTGACAAACAAATGAGCGAAACATTTACAAATACTTCACTTTCTTATATCTACTCACTATTCATAATTTGGATTTTCACAAGGACATTAACTTTGTCCTTTATTTGAATAGTCGAATGGAAATGTACTTAAGGAAAAGCGAATCCTTTATTAAATAATAGATAATGGAGGTCACTAATGTCGGGACAGAAGTAATGATTCAAATTGATTACTTATATCAAAGCTTTCAGCAACCATAGTTCTTTTGTTACTCTATATGAATCCTCTCAAATCCGAGTGAATATAGAAGTCTTATATCACCAATTTATTCTTTGTATCCTTTGAAATGCTCATTATAATAACAATCTATGCATTTCCACAATTTCAAATAAAAGAATATCTGTATTCCAAGAAGATTATTTTGTTTGCTATGTACAAGCAAATCCAAAGTAGCTTACCCAGAGGGTCTATACAATCTATTGATGCACCCTTTCTTTTGATCTTCCAGGCTGCAGCTACTTAGCTGCTGTGCAAACTCCGCTTCAGTGCACAGTGGTACTTTCTCTGTTCTTTTCCTAATAAAGCAGGAGCAGCCAACCTTTCAAAGCCCAAGAGCTGGAAAAAGAAGCTGTACAGCAACAAAGAGCCACATATAGCAGTATATTCTTACTACAACTACAAGTACAGCATGCAAAACATTTTGAAACTTAGTCCATTTTTGGCATACTTTGGGGTAAATCTTTAACTTACTGCCCATTATAAGAAACACCCAATTTTCATTTCCTTGGGCCAGTTTCTGTAATAGGCATCTGACTGCAACACCAGTTTTACATCTGGGTTACAAGTTGCAAATCTACCCATTGTTTCCAGCTATGTATTTCAAATCTGGATTGTATTCTGTCATTAAGGGGGTGATTTTGCCAATGGGGGCGCGTTGGAGGCGGGACTGCTGCTTGTCAGGTTTTAGTCCCGCCTCCATCGACTTGTGGCCAACCCATGCTATTTTCCCTTGATTGACCTTGTTAAGCCCGCCCAGCGGGCTTAGCAGGCCAATTAAGGGGAAGCCGGTTACAGAGAACGTCAGCGTATTGTTGTATCCGTATGTTAATGAAGACCCGGAAGCAGGAGTTGATTCAACAAGTGTTTACTGAACAAAGTCTGGAGGTGAACTAAACTATACAAGACGCTATACAGGCTTATATACCCGAGTGGTCACTACCGGTACTACAGTACATAGGGGCTTCAAAAAAACATCGTTCCTCTTAAAGGTACATACACCACAATTCCTCCCCTTTTAGATAAATAGTACATAATATTTTAAGTAATCATTAACATTTTTACAAGAACAATAATCTACACATTTGCTGAAGTTAATTAATTACAAATTCAGTCTCTCTGGAGGCTTCCTGACTCGGTCCGGATAACGCCTCGGTGGTGTAGTAGGTTTCGGTGGTGCAGTAGGTTCTTTTGGCAAGGTCGATTCGGCTTGAATGCCAGTGTTGGGTTCATCTGGTTCCAGTATCACCGGATCGGGGGTAGATACTATGGGTATCTCTGCTTCATCATTAGGCGTATAGAGTTGTGGTGTAGGTTGTCCCTTTTCGGACGATTCTATGATCTGGTCAGCATGGCGCCTTATTATGCTTTCTCCAATGTCCACGGTATACATCAGTGGTCCTAGTCGTGTGCAAATAGTTCCAGGCTGCCATTTCTCAGTACGGTAGTCCCGGGCCAAAACTTGTTGACCTATCTGGAAGGTTCCAGTTGGCCTTTCATTCATGCCTTGAAATTGCCGGTTCTCTACGTCCCTTCTGATGTTTGGCTTGATCAAATCCAGCCGGCATCTTAGTCTTCTATTGAAAAACATCATGGCGGGAGTTTGGTTTGTAACCGCATGTGTTGCATTCCTGTACGCCAACAAGAAGTTATCTACCTTATGTTGTAGATTTATGTCTTCCTTACCCATGGCCTTTATGGCCTTCTTGAAGGTCTGGACAAACCTTTCAGCTAATCCATTGGTGGCGGGATGGCATGGGGCGGACGTGTAGTGCTTAACCCCATTGTTTTTTAAGAACTTCCTGAATTCTTCGGACACAAATTGCGGTCCATTATCAGAACAGATCTGTTCAGGCAGCCCATCCCTGGTGAATATGGTCCTTAATACTGTGATGGTTTTTTCCGCGGTGGTGGAGGACATCTTTATTACCTCCGGCCACTTGGAGTGTGCATCAACCACGATTAATAATATTGGCCGAGAAATTCAGTAGCGTTCGCCAGCCGTTAACGCCTTAAGAGGGGTAGATTTCCAGCGCTAGGCACTTAGCGCCCGGGCGCAGTCCGAACTGCGCCTACGCCCAACTTCAGTTGACATTTAGCGCCGGCGCAAAGTGTTTGCGCCTGCTCAGCTGCGCGCGCAGCTTATGACGTCATTTCGTCGTGCAACGCTGTTTGTGCGCCCCAAACCGGAAATTCAGTGGCGCCCGCCCAATGTGGGCGTGGCGCTATTAAGAACTGTGAACTGGAACGCAGCAGAGGCCCTGCGGGCCTCAGGGAGCACTAATTAAAGGGCACTTAGACTGAACTATAAAGGCCAGCCATTTTGCTGCCATGACTTTAGTGCTTTGGATTTCTGGACAGAGACCAAGGAACAGACCTTACTGATTTGGGACAACATAGGAGAATTATTTTTGGCTTCTGGCCAGAGCTTGGAAATTAGACTCATTGTGATTTCACTGTTTGCAAGTTTATTATGGGGGCTGCATGGGGTTCCAACCCTCAGTTCCAGCATTATGTGCGAAGGGCTCGCAGACGCTGTGTGAGAGGGCCAGCCATGCCTAGACGCAGAGGGGCCATCAGGTGTCGGCAACGTAGGCCTTACCCACTCAGGGAAAACCGGCAGCAGGTGTCCTATCTCACCATGACTGCCGCGCATTGTGTTAAGAGGCTGCGCTTCAGAAGGGAGGTGGTTGCAGAGATCTGCCAGCTGCTTCACAGAGATTTGCGTCCACAGCTGATGTGCAGGACGTCTGTGTCGGTGGAAGTGAAGGTCACGGTGGCTCTGAACTTTTATGCAAGCGGCTCCTTCCAAGCCGCTGCTGGGGACATAGCGAACATCTCCCAGTTCGCCGTGCATCGCTGCATCCGGCAGGTCACCGATGCCCTTTTCGCAAGGAGACACCAATTCATCTCCTTCCCCATGACCCTAGAGAGGCAGGAGCAGCGTGCAGTCGGATTTGCCAGGATCGCCGACTTCCCCATGGTGCAGGGCGCCATTGACTGCACACATGTGGCTGTGCAGGCACCTATCGACAATGCCGAGGATTACCGCAACCGGAAGGGCTACCATTCCCTCAATGTACAGCTGGTGTGTGACCACAGGCAGCGCATCCTAGCTGTCAATGCCCGCTTTCCAGGAAGCAGCCACGATGCATTTATCCTGCGCCAGACTACTGCGGCTGACATGTTCGAGGCACAGCCTCCACCAAGGGGATGGCTTATTGGGGACAAGGGCTACCCTTTGTGTACATGGCTCATGACCCCGCTCCGCGCGCCCAGGACCCCTGCGGAGGAGGCATAAACGAAAGCCATCAAGCCACAAGGAACATCATAGAGCAAACGATTGGCATCCTCAAGCAACGGTTCCGCTGCCTGGATCGTTCCGGCGGATCTCTACAGTATTCGCCGGATAGAGTCTCCCAGTTCGTCGTCGTTTGCTGCATGCTGCACAACCTGGCTATCCGCAGGACTCAGGCACTGCCACCTCGCGTTGGACCACCACCTCAGGAGGACGAGCAGGAGGACCATGAGGAGGAGGAGGAGGAGGAGGAGTACCAGCCCAGGAGGGAGCCACAAGGTCCAAGGGCCGTCCGCCGGCGGCTTATTGAACGACACTTCTAGGCCCCCTGTCAGGGAATGGCTTGTGGCAATGAACGCACCTGAATGCAGCCGCTCCGCAAGCCCTCAGCCGGTTAACGCAACAACCACTTGAAACATGACACCTGGACATGCTGAATAAATTAAAAGCTTTATTTAACAAACTCAGGGCCCTTCCCACATGAAACAGAAAAACAGACAAGACCCCCAAAAAACAGTCAAAAACATATCTCACTCCCACAACCTGGGGAGGAATAACAAAAATTGTCCTTCCAATTGGCCTTCACCCTCGGCCTTACCAAAATAAGCCCCCCACCTCCAGAACACAAACACCCCCATATAAAAAAAAACAGTTGGCAACACACTCTACTTGGTGTGCCGAGAGGGCGAGTCCTTGTGCAGGCTTCTCCGGCCCCTGCCCGACCTGTTGCTCCGCCTCAAACTGGGCCCTGTGGGTGTTGCAAGGCTGGGGGAAGGCTCCTGAGGGGCACAATGCGTGACGGCAGATGCCCTTGGGGGTCGGCCTAGACGAGGTCCGGCCCTGGAGGGGCCGGCTGCTGACTGCTGCAGCTGTGGCTGGCCAGCATCAGTCTCTCCAGCAGCTCGTCGCACCTTGGCTGGGGGAGTGGCAGTGGCAGCTGCAGTAATGGGGGCAAGCTGGCTGATGCCAGGCGCTCGCTGGTCGCCAGAGACACTGGCACTCGGCCGGCCTGGCACTGCAGCAAGCGCAGCAATCTGGTGAAGGCCAGACCGCTGTGCTGCAGCAGGGCGGCGGGTGCCCTAGCGATGCTTCCGTGACACAGCGAGTGTGGCAGAAGTGAGTGCGCGAAGTGCCCTGGTCTGTGCCCGCATCAGATCAGCCAGTGTCTGGACGGCACCACTCATGAACTCGCGACTCGCGCCCTGTGCTGCCGCGAGTTGGTCGACACCCCTGGCCTGTGCTGCCGCGAGTTGCTTGACACCCCTGGCCTGTGCTGCCACGAGTTGCTCGACACCCCTGGCCTGTGAGTCCCCGAAATTGGCCACACTATGAGCCAGGGACTCAATGGCCTGAGGCAACTGTCCCACAACCCCCATGAACTCGTTGTGGCGCCGCTCCGAGGCCGCGGACATTTCATCAAGGAGGCGCACCTCCTGGGCGAGGACCGTCTCCGGACTGGAGGGCGGACTCTCCCTCTGGGGAGAAGGCCGCCGAGCTGCCCGACCCTTCCCGCGTGCCTGGACGCCACTGGGCCCAGCAACTGCCCTCCCCTGCAACACTTCCCCCCTCTGGGGAGAAGGCAGCCATGCTGCCCGACCCTTCCCGCGTGCCTGGACGCCACTGGGCCCAGCAACTGCCCTCCCCTGCAACACTTCCCCCCTCTGGGGAGAAGGCAGCCGTGCTGCCCGACCCTTCCCGCGTGCCTGGATGCCACTGGGCCCAGGAGCTACACCCCCCTGCAACACTTCCCCCTGGCTCTCCTCCAGGCAAGATGTGTCCCCTCCATTGCCATCCCCTGGCGCGGATGAGGGTTCCCCCGATGTGCCGCCTTCCTCTTGGTCCTCGTCGTCCTCCTCTTCCGAGGCACTGGCACTCTCAGCTTCAGGGACCTCCTCCTCACCCGCTGAAAGCAGGAAGGCACAAGAGTAGCTTTAGAGTGAGGACAGGGCGTCAGCGAGGGAGGCATGAGTAGTGCCATTATGCGCATTGGTGGGACAGTGGCAAAGGATGTAGATCTGAAGCGCAAGGGGGACCAGAGAGGTCCAAACGGTCATGTCTTTACCATTGGGTCCCAGCACAGGGTCGGCATCTCCAATAGCAACGGGGCCAGTCACCCGGCCACGCACGAGTCGAGCCACGCTCTCCTCCAGCTGACTGAGCTGCTGGAACTGGGGACGGCCTCCCCCGGTGACAGTCTGGCTCTTCAAATTCCGCGCCAGCTTGGCCTGCAAGAGAAAGGACGGCCTCTAAGTACAGTGTGGTGCCCTGTTGTTGTGTGCACTGCCTCCCATGGTCGAATAGCTTGGCCAGTGTGTTAAGTGCAGAGAGTGCTATTGATGATCATGCCAGTGCCATAGCTGCGGGAGGAGGGCTGGCCATTAGGCCTTTGAGGTCCCTTTGCCCATAATGTGAGGTGCACATGCAAGGATGAGGAGGACACTGGAAAGGGTACTCACCCTGACCAACCGACTGAGGTCGTTGAACTTCTTGCGGCATTGGTCAGCAGTCCTGGGGACATCGTTGTTGGCTGACACCCTCAGGGCGATTTCCTTCCAGGCTCTCCTGTACTGCCTCCTGGGAGCCTTCTTGCCACTGTCCGGGCACAAGATCTCTCTGTTCTTTTCCAACCCCCTAAGCAGCACCCTGAAAGCATGCTCTGAGAAGCGCTGCGTTCGTTCACGGGCCTTCTGCATGGCTTCAGGCGCTATTTGGGTCCACCAGCAGTGTTCAGGCCTAGCTGCAGGGCTCCACTATCCAGGGCGTGGCTGCAGACAAAGTCGACCCTTCCCCCTTTAAGAGCTGGCCGGCGTCAGCGTGTCTGCTGTCAATCAAAACATGACCGCACCTGCGCTGCGCCCGGCCTCGGCGTTATCAGTCCGCACCGCCGGCTTAGCGCCTAAAGATAGGAGTGCAACGCCAGTTTCAGCGCTCGCCCAAACTCCTTGGCCAAAGCTACTGAATTTCGGCGAAGTGGCCTCCACTTTCCGGCGGGCACTAACTTTAGCGCCCGCCCGACTTTACCGCCCCAAAAGTGGCTACACTGAATTTCTAGGCCATTGAGTCCATAAATGGACCAGCAAAGTCGATATGTACCCTTTGCCAAGGAGATGAGGGCCACTCCCATGGATGTAGAGGGGCTTGTGGTGGGGCGTTTTGACCTTCTGGCATCCTAGACAGCTCTTGGTCATTTCTTCGATGTCTCCATCGATACCTGGCCACCACACAAATGCTCTGGCTAATTTCTTCATTTTCACTCCACCCAGATGCCCCTCGTGAAGCTCCTTTAGCACTTTATCCTGGAGTTTGGGTGGAATCACCACTCTGGATCCACACATCAGTGTTCCTCGGCACACTGACAGCTGTTCTCTTCTTTGCGATAATGCTGGCAACAGTGGTTCGCCATGTGCTGGCCATCCCTTCACCGTTAAATCGTAGACTCGTGAGAGAGTTGGGTCATTTCTCGTTTCCTTTTCAATGGTAGAATTTGTCACTGGTAGACATTCAACTATGGTCGAGTGGAACATCTCCACTGGGTCCACTGTAGGTGCCTCTTCTACCGTTGGCAACGGTAGGCGCGATAAACCGTCAGCATTCCCATGCTGTTTTGTTCCTTTGTATTCTATGTCATATTGGTGTGCCCCTAGGAAAAGGGACCACCTCTGTAGCCTTTGCGCTGTCATAATGGGAACGCCCTTTTTAGGGTTGAATATGGAGACGAGGGGTTGATGGTCAGTCAACAAGGTAAATTTTTGTCCGTGTAGGGAATGGTTGAATTTCTTCACCCCCCACACCAGGCTGAGTGCCTCCCTGTCGATCTGGGCATAGTTACGCTCAGCTGAGTTCAATGAGCGTGACGCAAAAGCTATCGGCCGCTCCGAGCCATCAGGGAATTTATGCGATAATACCGCTCCCATGCCATAAGGGGATGCATCGCATGCCAGCCTGATTGGCAGTGATGGGTTGTAATAAGCCAACACTTCCTTGGACGTGATCAAGCCTTTGCATTTATGGAAGGCACGTTTACAGTCTTCGCTCCATTTCCAAATTACTCCCGTTTGTAGCAGTGCGTTAAGAGGGTGCAGAACCATTGACAAGTTCGGTAAAAATTTATGATAGTAATTTATTAATCCCAAGAACGACCTTAATTGTGAGACATTTTCAGGCGCTGGGGCTTTTACGACCGCTTCAATTTTTTCAGGTGACTTATGCAACCCTTCTTCGTTAATGACATGGCCACAATATGATATTTGTTTCTGGAAAAATTCGCACTTCGGACGATTTGCTCATAGGCCCTGTTCTCTCAGCCTAGTGAGCACTTGCTCCAAATTGGCAAGGTGCTCGTTGTCATTTTCTCCTGTTACAAGGATGTCGTCTATGTAGCATTGAGTCCCCGGAATCCCTTGCAGTACTTGCTCCATAGCTCTTTGCCAGATAGCTGGAGCTGATGCTACTCCGAAAACTAGCCAATTGTACTGGTACAGGCCTTTGTGTGTGTTTATCGTGAGATACTTTTTAGAGGTCTCCTCAACCTTCATCTGTAGATATGCCTGTGCCAAGTCAATTTTGGTGAAACGTTTCCCTCCGGATAGTGAGGCGAAAATATCTTCTATCCTCGGAAGAGGATAATGTACCATATGAAGAACTGGGTTTACAGTCACCTTGAAGTCCCCACAGATGCGAATTTTTCTCTGTTCTTCAGATTTATCATTATTCAACATTTTCTTCATGACCGGGACGATGGGTGTTGCCCACTCGCTCCAATCTACCTTGGATAACACGCCTGCTTTTTCCAAATTCTCCAGCTCTGCCTCGACTGCTGGACGAATTGCGTATGGCACCAGCCTTGCCTTTAAAAAACTTGGGAATTGCCGCATCTTCCACTTTTATTGAGGCGGTGGCGCCTTTCAGGGTTCCTAGTTCCTGTTGAAACACTTCTTTGGCATTAGCCAAGATTTCTTTTAATCGTCCAGGGATGACGTCATCATCATTTTTTTTCTTACTGGTCACCGTCAGTGCCTGAATGGAGTGCCAGTCCAAACGTATCTTTCTGATCCATTCACATCCCAACAACGGTGGACCACCATCTTGCAGAACGTATAAATACAACTTCTGTATTTCCTTGCCGTTGTATACAACAGGCACCCTTATTTTCCCTCTGGGGTATACTTTCTGCCCCGTATATGTCTTCAAGATAATGGATGTGTCTTTCAAAGGTATATGCGGAAATAGCCGCTCGTAATCCCGTCGACTTATGATGGTCAGAGCTGATCCTGTATCTAGCTCCATTTTAACTGGTGACCCCGCTATTGTGAGGGTAACCCAAATGGTCTGGTAATCTTCTTTGGCAATTACATTATGTAATTTGAGACAGCTTAGCCTCTTGTTTTCAGAGTTGCTATCGCTCTTCTGGTCTTCGGAGCTACTGTCCGTCATCATTTGTACCTTCCTGTACTTTTCCTGATTGACCTTTTTACTGTCAGCGGATTTTTTTCCAGATCGGCATACACGTGCAGTGTGTCCCATCTTTCCGCATTGCCTGCATGCTTTTTCCTTGAACCAGCAGTCCCTCTGGTCACAGGTGGATCTGCCGCAGCGATAACATCTCTCGAAACCCCGTGTCATTTCATGGGTGCCGAAGTCCTGTGGCTTTTGCTGTATCCCTGCAGCTCCTCTTGCTGCTGCTTCGTATAATACAGCCACACTGAAAGCCTTGTCCAGTGTCAAATCTTTCACAGAAAGTAGTCTTTTCTGTGTTCCTTCGCTTAGGAGACCACAGACGAATTTGTCTCGTAGAGAATCTGCCAGTCCTGCCCCGAATTGGCAGTGCTTAGACAGCTTTCGTAATTCGGTGAGGTAATCAGCGTTACTTTCATTCTTGTGCTGATTCCTCCTGAAGAATTTGAATCGTTCCGCTATCAGTAGCGGTGTTGGGTTTAAGTGCTCCTGTAGCGTATCAACAATCTTCTTAAAATTCTTGTCCATCGGTTTGGCTGGAGTGATCAAGTTTCGTAACAGCCCGTATGTCCTTGCGCCCATCAGATTTAGAAGTACCGATGCCTTTTTATCATCCGCTACTTCATTCGCCTTGCAATATACCTCCACTCTTTCCACATATGTGGTCCAATCCTCTATATCACTATCGAAAGCAATAATATTGCCAGTCTTAGGCATCCTGGAAATCAAAAATGGCGCCTCCCATGCTTTCCCTTCTTCCCTGCCGAGTCAAGATGGCGCCTCCCGTGCTTTCCCGCCACTGCCGCTGCTGCCAACGCTGTTCTCCGCGGTTTTTATTCACATGTATATTTTTAAACAGTTTCTCCGTCACTTGGATAATCGTTCCTGTCGGACTCTCTGGGAATTTCCCCTCCCTTTGCTTGGTCCGAATGCCGACCTGCTTTGCAGCGCCGGCCGTGTCCTGAGTGCTCCACCCTCTGTCTCTGTTTGCTTCTGCCTTACGACTCGCTGCCCGTCCCCACTGCAGAGCTACCCGATCGAGCCCCAGCCCATCGCCCAGGAAGGATCAGTGCACTACCTGCCACCAGCCCGTTTAGCTGGTGAAGCCACAGTTTAGGAATCGATCTCCTTGAGGTGCTGCCGAATTGCAGGTAAGTTCGTTTCTAACTCGTCGCCACTGTTGTATCCGTATGTTAATGAAGACCCGGAAGCAGGAGTTGATTCAACAAGTGTTTACTGAACAAAGTCTGGAGGTGAAGTAAACTATACAAGACGCTATACAGGCTTATATACCCGAGTGGTCACTACCGGTACTACAGTACATAGGGGCTTCAAAAAAACATAGTTCCTCTTAAAGGTACATACACCACACGTATGACGTTTCATCTGTCAAGGATTGTCATCGTTTGACAGCTTTGAGATGCTGTCAAACACTGACATTCTTTGTTGCTTGGTGAGTTCTTATATTCAAGACTCACTAAACCTATTTTCTGAGCAGAAAGTAGATGGCTGTTGCACCAGAGAATGCAGCAGCAGTTCTGTCATCTCTGCCGTGGAGATGCCGGAGCCTCCGGATCTCCAGCGCTTGAAGCCTGCAGGAAGAAACAAAGGTAAGGAAACTTTTTCTATCACTTTTCACTCACCTCACATATTTATCTCTCCACACTTGCACCCATCACTCACCTACACAGCGCACTTTTGCACCCCTCCGACCCCCGCAGACCCACTGCTTGCCTCGCTGACCGTGGCGGGGTTTCATGACGTCGGGAAGCCTGCACTTCTGTTGGAAAAATGGGGATAATCCTCTTAGCTGCTTGTTAACTACCTGTTAACAGACAGTTAAGTGGCTGTTATCCCCTTCGCGCCTCCAGGAGACGGGACTCAGCACGGGTCGAGTACCCGCTGTAGGGGGTTTTTGCACAAGTGTGTTCGGGTCAGTTAGCTTTGCCCCTGACTACCTTCTTTGAGCGGTTCAAATCGCTCGCCCCCTGGGTTCTGGACACCGAACTTTGATACAGGCAGCGATACAGAGAAGACTCGAGCAGACAGGTGGTTGGATGCAAACAAAACCAAGATTTTATTGAAGAGGAAAACGCGATACAATCTTATGGAAAATTATTAGTGTACACTTCTACAGGAAAAAATTACAAGAGAGCCATAATAATACTATACTTATACAGGGAATGGGGAACACACAGCACATCGAGGGAAAACGACTACCTTAACAATCCCCTTATCCTTATCCCACCCCCTATACCTAACTAGGTTAAGCTATGAGGGGTCAGAATTCATGCTCACCAATCAAAAGGGTTTGTTCGACTCAAAACAGAGGTTGGGTTCGGGGTTCGCTCTTGGTGCTCTCTGGAGCCTGCCGTCATCACATGGGCTCTGGGTGCTGCAACGGCATTGTCCAGGTTCGAGTACCCCAAAGTTACAGTCTCTGTTTAGGTACTTTACCTTGCAGGGATGGTTCTTCGCCGACAGCTTGAGTTTGCATGAAGATACTCGCAGGCCGACTGAGGCTGAAGGCCCGATGATTCAAAGCCTACCCTCAGTTGGCCTTCCCCAGGTGGTCTTCCCTCCTCCTCCCCTCGTCGCGACCCGCTTCGCCTGGCCTGAATTGCCCGTGTTCGCCCGACCCAGTGTCGGGGCGAGTCTGGATGGAGTGGGAGAGGGCACGGGCAAAGGCCAGGGGATAAGCGCGGGACAGGGGAAGAGTGGCAGCCACGAGGGTGAGGGGCCAAAGAGCTGGGGAGCGGCAGTACCGACAGCAGCAGAGTGGCAGGAGAGCAGAGCAGGAGTTCCTTCTTCTTCCTCTGATTGCTACCTGGGGGCCTTCAGTTATACCTTCGTCGAAAAACCCTTATCTGCGCACCAAATCAGGTTAGTTCTTTGTTTTAATTTTGGCGGACTAGTTAAAATAATGGTAGCAATCTATACTGACAGTTTTTAGACGGCCGGTAATTGTATCTACCGGCCTGATAATTGACTCGTATTGTCCTGAAAGTCCTTAATGGGCTGGTCCAGCCTCGACGGATGTCTTTAATCTGTTTCCGATTATGTATGCAGACTGTTTGATGGCTTTAACTTTAGGCCTCATTGAATTTAGATCTGCCTCCAATTCGGCCTAATACATAATTCACAGTTTTGTCTGGGTCCCAAAACACAAAGGTCTAGAAATTCATTGACGCCACTTTTGGGGCGCTAAAGTGGGGCGTCCGCTAAAGTTTGCGGCCGCCGCAAAATCTAGGCCACTTCTCCGATATTCATTAGCTTCGCCCTACTAGTTCGGGCGAGCGCTAAAACTGCTGTTGGACGCCTCTCTTTGGGCGCTAAGCCGGAGGTGGTGCTCGATAGCGCCGAGGCCGGGCGCAGCGCAGGTGCGGCCATCTCGTGACTGACAGCAGACATCCTGGCGCCGGCCAGCTCTTAAGGGGGAAGGGTCGACTGTGTCTGCTGCCACGCCCTGGATAGTGGAGCCCTCCAGCTAGGCCTGAACACTGCTGCTGGACCCAAATAGCGCCTGAAGACATGGAGAAGGCCCGTGAATGTGCGCAGTGCTTCTCAGAGCGTGATCTGAGTGTGCTGCTTGCTGCTGTGGAGAAGAGGCGCCATGTTTTGTACCCGGACAATGGCTAGAAGGCGACGGTCCGCGTCTACAGGAGAGCCTGGAGGCATGTCGCCAGCAAGCTGTCAGCCAACAGCGACGTCCCCAGGACCGGTGCCCAATGCCGCAAAAAGTTAAATGACCTCACACGCATTGTCAGGGTGAGTACCCTTTCCAATGACCTCCTCATCCTTGCATGTGCACCTCACATTATGGGCAAAGGGACCTGAAAGCTCTAATGGCCAGCCTTCATCCAGCAGCTATGGCACAGGCATGAGCATCAATTGCACATTCTGCACTGAACACACTGGCCAAGCTATTCCACCATGGGAGGCAGTGCACAGCAGATCATGGCAACACACTGGCCAGGCTATTCCACCATGGGAGGCAGTGCACAGCAGATCATGGCGACACACTGGCCAGGCTATTCCACCATGGGAGGCAGTGCACAGCAGATCATGGCGACAAACTGGCCAGGCTATTCCACCATGGGAGGCAGTGCACACCAGATCATGGTGACACACTGGCCAGGCTATTCCACCATGGGAGGCAGTGCACACAAGATCACGGCGACGCACTGTACTTAGAGGCCGTCCTTTCTCTTGCAGGCCAAGCTGGCGAATAATCGCAAGAGCCGGACTGCGACTGGGGGAGGACGACCCCATATCCAGCCACTCACCGACCTGCAACATCGCGTGGAGCGCCTCATGGGTGGCCGGGTGATTGGGCCCGTTGCATGTGGAGGTGCCGACCCTGTTCTGGGAAGCAATGGTAAGGACATCACCTTTTGCACCTCTCTCGTCCCACTTGCGCATCAGATCTACATCCTTTGCCACTGTCCGACCAATGCGCTGAATGCCACCACTCATGCATCCCGCACTGATGCCCTCTCCTCACTCTAAAGCTACTCTTGTGCCTTCCTGCTTTCAGATGGTCAAGAGGAGGTCCCTCAACTTGCCAGTGACAGACCCTCCGAGGAGGAGCAGGAGGAGGAGCAAGAGGAAGGCGGCCCATCAGGGGAACCCTCAGCCGCGGCCACCCAGGCCAATGTAGGGGACACGTCTTCCCTGGAGAGCAGCGTGGCGGAAGTGTCGAAGGGGAGGGGAGCTCCTGGGACCTGCGTGCTGCAGAAAGGCGGGAGGGGGGTGGAAGCTCGGCGGCCTTCTCCCCAGAGGGGGGATGCGTCGGAGGGGAGTCCAATTGCTGGGCCCAGCGGCCTCCAGCAACGCAGGAAGGGTCGGCCAGCTCGGCGGCCTTCTCCCCAGAGGGAGAGTCCGGCCTCCAGTCAGGAGATGCTCTTCGCCGAGGAGATGGAACGCCTCGAAGACTTGTCCGCGGACTCGGAGCGCCGGCACACGGAGCTCATGGCGGCAGTGGCACGGTTGCCTGAGTCCATCGATTCCCTCTCTCGGAGTGTGGCCGAGTTCGGGCCCTTAGAGGCCACCAGTCGGGCGGAATACCGGGCAGATCTTTCAGCGACTGGCCAGGTGATTAGTGGTGCCGTCCAGTCACTGGCTGCTCTGCTGCGGTCAGTGAACAGGTCAACACGGGCACTCACTGCTGCCACACTCGCTGTGTCAGCCAGGCATCGCCAGGGCACCCGGCGCACTGCAGCAGCACATCGGTCTGTCCCTCGGCAGATTGGTGCGCATGCTGCAGTGCTGGCCCGGGCGAGTGCCAGTGTCTCAGGCGACCAGCGAGCGCCTGCCATCTGCCAGCTTGCCGCCATTCCTCCAGCCGCCACTGCCACTCCTCCAGTGGAGCTGCCAGGAGCTGCTGCAGTGACTGATGCTGGCCAGCCACAGCTGCAGCAATCAACAGCCGGACACTCGATGCCCAGACCTCGACTAGGCCGACCCCCAAGGGCATCTGCCGTCATGACATGTGCCCCTCAGGAGCCTGCCCCCAGCCTTGCAGCAGGCAATGGCCTTACTTTGAGGCGGAGCAGCAGGGCGGGCAGGGGCCACCCAAAGATGGCCAAGGCATCGCCCTAGCGGGCCAAATAGTCGAATGTGTGGCCATTTGTGTTTGCTTCTTGAGGCCGAGAATTGGATGTTTGTTTTTTGAAGGCCGATGATGTGATGTTTGTTTTGGACGAAGGCCGAGAATGACGGCCATTTTAGTTGCCCTATTTTGTTCATCCTCCCCAGGTTGTGGGAGCGAGTAATGTGTTTGAGTGTTTTTTGGGGGTTTCCTCTGTTTTTGGTTTTCATGTGGGAAGGGCCCAGAGTTTGTACAATAAAGCATTTTATTTATTCACATTGTCCATGTTTGATCTTTGATGTGTTTGTTGCCTTAACCGGCTGAGGGCTTGCGGAGCGGCTGCAATCATGTTCTATCATTGGCACAAGCCATTCCCTGACAGGGGGCCTAGAAGTGACGTTCAATAAGCCGACGACGGGCGGCCCTTGGACCTTGTGCGTCCCTCCTGGGCTGGTACTCCTCGTCCTCGTCGTCCTCATGCTCCTCCTGCTCCTCCTCCTGAGGTGGTGGTCCAACGTCAGGTGGCAGTGCCTGAGTCCTGCGGATAGCCAGGTTGTGCAGCATGCAGCAAACGCCGACGAATTGGGAGACTCGATTCTGCGAATACTGGGGGGCTCCCCCGGAGCGGCCGAGACAGCGGAACCGTTGCTTGAGCACGCCGATTGTTTGTTCTATGAGGCTCCTCGTCGCTTGATGGCTCTCGTTGTATGCCTCTTCAGCAGGGGTCGTGGACGCGCGGAGCGGGGTCATGAGCCAGGTACACAAAGGATAGCCTTTGTCCCCGATAAGCCATCCTCTTGGGGGAGGCTGTACCTGGAACATGTCAGCCACAGTTGTCTGTCGCAGGATAAAGGCATCGTGGCTGCTGCCTGGAAAGCGGGCATTGACAGCTAGGATGCGCTGCCTGTGGTCACACACCAGCTGTACATTGAGGGAATGGTAGCCCTTCCAGTTGCGGTAATCCTCGGCATGCTCAAGAGGTGCCCGCAAAGCCACATGCATGCAGTCAATGGTGCCCTTCACCATGGGGAAGCCCGCTATTCTTGCAAACCCCACTGCACGCTGCTGCTGTTTGTCCAGGGTCATGGGGAAGGAGATGAATTGATGTCTCCTTCTGAAAAGGGCTTCGGTCACCTGGCGGATGCAGCAATGCACGACGAACTGGGAGATGTTAGCGATGTCCCCAGTAGCGGATTGGAAGGAGCCGGAGGCATAGAAGTTGAGAGCCACCATCACCTTCACTGCCACCGACAGAGACGTCCTGCGCATCAGCTGTGGCTGCAGATCTCTCTGAAGCAGCCGGCAGATCACAGAATCACAGAATCACAGAAACCCCACAGTGCAGATAGAGGCCATTTCGGCCCATCGAGCCTGCACCGACACATATCCCACCCGACCCCCGTAACCCCTACACCAACACATATCCCCGTAACCCCATGTATTTAATCCCCCTAACACTAAGGGTCAATTTATCACAGCCAATCAACCTAACCCACACATCTTTGGACTGTGGGAGGAAACCGGAGCACCCGGAGAAAACCCACGCAAACACGTCTGCAACCACCTCCCTTCGGAATCGCAGCCTCCTAACACACATCGCGGCAGACATGGTCAGATAGGAGGTCTGCTGGCTGTATACCGTGCGTGGGTAAGGCCTCAGTTGGCGACGCCTGTTGCTCCCTCTGCGTCTAGCCAGGGCTGCCACTCTCTCACGGCGTCTGTAAACCCTTCTGGCATAAGGCTGAAATTCAGCGTTGCCACCCAATGCAGCCCCCATTATATGCTGGCAAACACTGAGCTCTGAATGAAGGCTAAGATAATTGGTAAGCTCTGGCCTGAGCCAAAAATACCTGTCCAAGTGTTGGTCCAAACCAGTAAACTCTCCTCCTTGGTCTCTGTCCAAAAAACCGTTGCACAAGAGTGAATGCTGCAAAATGGCTGGCCTTTATACTGCTGGGTAAGTGCCCTTTAATTAGCACTCCCCCCGGCCCGGCTGGCCTGTGTACCGTTCCACTTCACAGTCGCTCGGGACGCCCGGCGCACAATGGGCCGGCGCGAGTGAAGTTCCGGTTTGGGGCGCACGAAGGGCGTTGCACTATTATATGACGTCATGATCTGCGCGCGCAGCAGGGCGCGCGCTAAGACTTTGCGCCGGTGCTAAATGTGTCCTGAAGTTGGGGAGAGGCGCAGATCGCGCTGCGCCCGGGCGATAAGCGCCTAGCGCTCGAGATCTACTCCCCCTAAGGCGCTAACGGCTGGCGCGCCCAACTGAATTTCTAGGCCAAAGTTCTTTTCACAGGAAACCTGCAGCCTTAGTTTCGATTTCCCCAAAATGTCTGTGCTGCAGAATCCATTTTGGAGACCTGTAAGCTTTCTGCCACGAGGCACGGACGCCATCTTGGGTACCCTTTTTAATTTCAAAAATGTCCACGCAGGGTCCCTTTTATCGATAATAACCTTTGGGGAGATGCACAAATTTTGCAAATCTTACATTCCCCCCTGTGGTACTAAAACTTGCTTGAATGATCATACTTTTCATGGTGAGCAAAATTTTTCTGACACTCCATAGTGAGCCTTCCCTGTAATTATCTATCCAATATACCCACGACACATGCACTTCCCATTCTGCGAAAATGTAGTGTACATCAGCATAAAAAGAGTAAAGTTACAGTCTTTACACACACATCCAAGCATGGAGGGGGTCCTACACCCCTGCACCACTTGGTACACATATCTTTATTAAACCGCATCGCAAAAGAAAACAACAAAAGAAAAACATTTAATTGAAAATAACAAACACAAAGAAACAACAATTCTTCAATTGAAAACAGTGAGAAGCTTAAACCGGCATATCTTCCTCCACCTTTACATAATGTTCTTTCCAAAAGCTCTGGTTTCGGAATTCTGACCACCGACCTTTTCCCTTACACTGGATGCAAACTAAATACAGCACTATTCATAACTGGCAAACCACGAGGATGTGGGAGGCCAGCCTGTTCCACGAAGGGACCTCTATATTATTAAAAAGGTTCCACCAGGGTGGAGTCACAATATCCAATATCTTAGTCCCTATCTCTACTGTTTTCTGCTCGAGAGTGTAGAAATGTTTCTGTGAAACTATAACGGCTTTTAGAATTTTGGTCAAATTTTAAGGGAGAGGGGGAATTTCGTAGCCAAAGTGCGCTATGTACTTCTGCAAGTTAAAACAGAAACTGCTGTCACTAACCGGGCACCAGCTGTGCTGTCTGTGCTGGTTGTGGGATGCGTCGGTGGTGACACAATATGTCCCACTCCCTATATATGCTACCTGCAGGGGAACATGGCCTTGTGCCATTGCCTCCATGGCACAATTTATAGGCTTCGCGTCAGCAGCTCTGAACCCACACTGCGGTCTTGAGAAGGCATTCAAGTGCTGGGGGCACAGGATTATGTGTGCTCCCCGGCTCCGGCACCCTGAGAGGTCAGTACCTGTCATAGCATGCTCCCACTTAATGACATAATGACGTAAGGCAGGACCGCTGTGAACCGAATGTGTGCACCCCCCTGAACGACTCCAATGTTCTCAACCCTGTATACGGGGGCGGTTCGGGCTGTCCTACCCATGACCGGCATCCTAACTACTACTCCCATGGTTGTGTGGTTGGAACGCCCACAATCCACGGGGACTGGATAGGCTTCGGAGGCTAGCCGGAGTTGGCACGGGCTCACAGTTTTCTCAAAAGGGTGGAGGGCTGCGAGGTGCTTGTTGCTAATCCAGGAGCGGACCAAACCTTGTTTTAAATCCTCCAGGTTACTGCAGCCCTCACCCAGTAACCACGCCCCGTATAACACGCGCACCTCATTCTGCGCAGCTTGGTCAGAAGCATTTCTGTCCTCCCTTATGAGAGCATTTACCGTCTTTGCGTGCTTTGCCAACTCAGCTATGATCTCTTTTAAATGGACCGTCATGGCCTGGTCCTCATGCAACTCCAAGCCCACTACCTTGTTCTCATCCAGTAATATCCCTTTTAACTGTGTTTTTAAACCATTTATCTGGGTCTGCAGCTCTATATCATCCAAGCTGTTGATGACAGAGGACCCAGTGTTAAACGCATTAAAAACATCATTCCATACACCCCTTCTTTGTCTCCCTGGGTTACCCAAAAATTTTCGGCGTGTGGTGTAGAGTTCGGTCTTGTGCACATGGGCAAAATCGAACTCGTAAAATTTCTTGAGCATGTCTTTTAACAGGGCCTGGTATAACTGCTCTGTTACTTTGGGGCACCACTCCGGTAACTGCACCTCCGTGAGATTTAAAATCACGGAGGCTACCGCGTAGTGTACCCCTGGTACAGCATCTGATCGGTGGGGACTAGTACCAATCCATTCCCTGGTCCCTTGATGGTGGTGGGGCAGTCTTCCCTGGATAACCTTGCTGCCTGCGCCGTGGGCGGGGGCTTATGGGGGCGGGATACCAGCTCAGTGGCATTGACTGGGATCGGGGAGAATGGGGCTGCGCACGCCTCCAGGCTGGTGTCCCACCTTATCCCTTCCCCGGCGTCATGCCACTGCCGGTGGAACATAATGGATATGCCTGCGGGGCAGACCTTCTCTGACCCCCACATACAGATGTAAATCCATTGGTCCGGTTCCCACCACTTGACCCAGCATACACTCATTCCTCCATGAGTCCCAGTAATTGCCCAATGGGTGTTATTACCCAAACGCTCCCATTCGACTTCGGGGTTCCTCATGTCCTTGCTCAACTTTCGGACCCACCACCATCTGTCCCGTGGAATGTGTCCTCTGCATGTTAAACATATTTGCTTTCCAACTCGTGGAAACGACTCACACCCGGGGGCACAGGAGGGAGGCTTCCCCGTACGTGAATCCAGTCTGGCTGGAGTACTGAGACGAATTGGACTCCAACCATCCTGGCCACCTTCCCTTGTGGAAGTAGACAGCGGTCTCCTCTGCATCCCGTTCGCCGCTCCCATCGATCGCCAGGGGCGCCTTGTCTCCCGAACACCCATAGATCTGGGAGTCTTGGACGTCGCCCCTCCTCTCCTTGCTCCTCCCAACTAGGGTGAATAGGACCACGACCCCGTCCCTCCCAAACATCTTTCTGCAAAAGATGTAAAAAAACATGCAGCCAAGTCCCCAAGAGATTCTCTGGCTTGGTGAGGCATAGTCGGGTCCCGCGACCTCGACCCAAATATACACTCTTAACAGACGGCTTAACTTAAAACTACCCATCACCTTATTTAACTTAAATTACAAACACCCAAACTTAAGCTAAACAATTACACCTTACTTAAACTTAAACCTACTATATACATCCGCCGCCCGTCTCCGGGCGGCCAGGCTAATACCTGGTCGGACTGCGGCTCGCTGCTACCCCCGGTGTGACCGCACCGTCCTTCACGGTTGGTCCCTCGCAGCCCGAGGCTGCTGGCTGAGGACCTCTGTCCTTGGACCTCTCCCTGGCTCGAGGGGCGGCCCTTGGAAACTGGAGGGCTGCTGACCATGGCTTTCTCGGCTGAAGCGTCCGCGGGGACTTTCTGGGGCTTTGGTGGGTGGGGCTTTCTTGGCCGCTGGGCCTTTTACCCGAACCGTTGCTCCCCCAGGCTTGACCCCTCCCAAACCTGGGCTGGGGGCAGGTAACTTTTCACAGCCTGCTGCTGCGAGCTGAGAGTCTCTGCCCCCAGGTCCCATGGCTGGGTCCGGGGCGGGGTTTTCGACCTCAGGTCCCTCCCTCTCTACACCTGGGTTAGGGGCAGGGTTTTTGCTCTCAAGTCCCTCCCTCTCGTCTGGATCCCAGAAGAGTGGGGGCGTGTCCCAATCGATGGGCTGGATGACCCCTCCCATCTAGCAAGCCACAGCGCCTGCCTGTGTGGTCTGTGAACTCGCTCCTGCTGCAGGCTGAGGATCTTTTTCCTCAGATCTTACCCCAACTGGCTGTTTTCCCCTTTCCGGCTGAAACAGTTTGCACTGGTTGATGTAACCAGCGGCCTGTTTTAAAACCTGTGTGGAGGGCTCACCCGTTGCCTCGAGTGGACCCTCCAGAGGTTGTCTTTTCTCTTTTCTCACCGTTACGGTCTTACAGACGGGATCTTGTATCCGGACCCGCTTCGGCTCCGGGGCCAAAACTAGCCCCGTGTACCTCCCTTATCCCGGACTGCGGCTTCTGGGCCTGCCCGATATGGGTCCCGGGATTCTCCTTCCCCAGCCCTATCTATGTCCCTTTCTCCAGCGCGCACAGTCAGACAGAGGAATTTCACCTCCTGCTGGCCGATCTGCACCTTCTTGGGATTCACTTTGAAACCCTTCTGTTCTAGCAGCTCCAGCAGTTCGGCCAATAGTGGGCCATGCTCCTCTTTCAAATCAGTGAACAGGAGCAGGTCATCCACATATAGTACCAACCGTCCGGGCTGACTAAATTCCTTCAAACTGTCTGCCATGCACTGATGGAAGATGCTGGGGCTATTATGGAAGCCCTGAGGCAAGCAGTTCCACGTGTACTGTTGCCCCTTAAACGTAAAGGCAAACTTGTACTGATCCTCCCTCCTTACAGGGATGGACCAAACCCATTGGAAATATCCAGCACCGTGAAAGTGGTCGCGGATGCTGGGATGCTTCCTAGCAGGTCGGCAACTGCTGCTACTGTAGGTGCACAGGCTGGGATGTTACTATTGAGCACCCGATAGTCCACCGTGGCCCCCCAGGAATTGTCCGGTTTTCTAACTGGCCACAGCGGAGAGTTCACATGGGTGGCTATCAGACTCAGAACTCCCTGCCGTACTAATGATGACATGGCTGCTTCCATGTCCGGCTCTGCTTCCCTGGGGAAGTTATACTGTTTCTATGGTCGGGCCATGGGGTCCCCATCTACTCTGACCTCAAACCCTGTGACCCTCCCGCAGTCGTGTTTGTGAGTGGCAAATGCAGCCAGGTGGGCCTGCACAAATGCCTGGAACTCTGGTGGGGTGTTGCTGACCATGAGCCCGAGGTTATAATCTTCTTTGGGCTTCATGGTGCAGAGGGTCCCCTTCCCTTCCTTACCCGGGATAACTACGATCTCACCGTTTTTACCTTTCCTGCCCCCCAGAGGCAGTGATTCCTTAAATCCACCAGGATCCCATGACCTACGATAAAATCGGTCCCCAGGCACCCCCTTCCACCCTCCGCTTCCCAGTTCATCAGGACGCACGTCCACTTGGAGCGGAGTGGTCCTATCCGAATGGCGAGCGGGATGGAGACTGAGCCAGCCTGTTCCTTACAAATGAACCCCGATAGACTGTATGGGACCCTGCTAGAGAGAGGTGAGGTGGTGGGGTTAGCTGAGTAGATCACGGAGCGAGCACAGATACATAGGCTGCGCCAGTTCTGGTGACTGTTGTGGGTTGGATGGGGCTGACAGGGTGAGGGCACCGGTGGCGGCTGCTACTCTCCCCTGGCCAGTCAGTAAGGACCTCATGGCGTCCAAAAGCGACTCAACCTCTGCGGAAGGGGCCCCTACCCCTGCCTTTTGGGCTGGGGCTGTAGGATGCTTTCCCTTGTTATTCTTCCAAGGGTTCTTACACTCCTTCCACCAGTGACCATCCTTCCCACACCTGTAAGAATTGGTCTTTGTGCTGGGGGGGTTACTTACTTCCTGGTGCCACTCTTTCCTACCCGGTCCGGGTTTTACCTCATAAGAACATAAGAAATGTTCTTATGCAGCTTACCCTTGGGTGGGTGTGCATCGGCTCCCCTATCATTTTTATAGGCCAGAGTGAGCTGTCTAATTACCGTGATCTCTGTGGTCTGGGGATCTTTGGGGTCGAACCAGGCTTCTGCCTTGGCCCGGATCTGTGGCAAGCTGTTCACCACTAGACAACGGAACCAATGCATCAGAGGATCCCCATTCAGGAATCCCCGGTCCCGCGTCCCCGGGCAGGCTTTCCGGTACACCGGCCACAACCGGTCCGCAAAAGCCTATGGGGTCTCCCCTGAGAGCTGTACCGTCTTCTCCACGCGGGGGAAAGGACTTCCCTCATCCATCCCCATGGCCTCCAGAACCGCGTCTCTAAGCTCCTCATACCCGCTCTGTCCCCTTTTACGCTCTTCAGAGAGAGATTGGAGGAGATTACTCTCCAGGGAGGATAGCAGCATCTTGGCCTTTTCAGCATCATCGCAATCGTTGACGCTGGCGGCCTGTTCTATTTCCCTGAAGTGGATCGAGGGGTCTCCCTTGGCGGAAAGCTTCGGGACATAGTTGACCATAACCCTAAGCTGGGTGTTAAAGGGTAATATGAACTGGTTTTGGAGGGGTCCCTCATCTTCGCCATTGGCGGGTGGGCTGAACCTCCGATGCTGTGCTGGGCACATCGGCTCCGGTTCTGACTTTTCGGGCGGGGATTGCTCTACCTCCGCCTCCACCTCTGGCTCCATGCTGGGCTCCACCCCCCCTTGTTGCCAAACCTCACTGAAACTTGGCGCTATAGGTGGTGGTTGTGAGGTCTCCTCTCTTTCAACCAGGTCGTCCCGAGACACTACCGGTGACACTGGAACTGTTCTCCCCTCGTTCCCCGTAAAATCTGCCTGACCTACCTTTGGGCTTATGAGGCATACCATGCCTTTTGCCATCCGGAGGGCCCGGCTCAGATTTTCTATCCTCTCTTGGCAGGGGCCATGGTCTGCCTCCTCAAACCCCTGTTCATTTGCCAGCCTGTAAGTGGCTTTTACCTCCTGCACTTTCTCTTCCTGTTCCCTAACCTGCCTTGCTATGCGGGCGTTTTTCTCCCACAACCTTGACTCATTTCCCTTGGCCTCGGTGAATTGACACCGTAAGTATTCCAACTGGGCCTTGTGTCCCCTTACTAGATGTACTCGATCTTGGTTCAAAGCCTGCAGAGCTAATAACAACTTTTCCCCCGTGAGAGCCTTATCCTGGATCTCCAGGGCTGAATCCCTTAACTAGATTGCCTGTGCAGCAACGAGCCCATCCAGAAGCTGGATCTGCTTTTTAAAGCACATCAGCCAAACTGCTTTCTCTAAGGACTTCTTGTGTTCCTTTCCCTCTGTCCACTTGGCTGCTGCAACTATCGGAGGCCCAGCCTTTAACAGAGTGGTGATCCACTTCTTAGTGATATTCACCTTGCTAAAAACATAGTCAGAAATCCTTTCCTCCATCACGGTTCGCTCATCCGAACCAGTGTCTACCGTATCGCAACCTTGTTGCCAGTGTCCTGCCGCGGTCGCCATTTCTGTAGGGGGTTTTTGCACAGGCGTGTTCGGGTCAGTCAGCTTTGCTTCTGACTACCTTCTTTGAGCGGTTCGAATCGCTTGCCCCCTGGGTTCTGGACACCGGACTTAGATACAGGCAGCGATACAGAGAAGACTCGAGTAGACAGGTGGTTAGATGCAAACAAAACCAAGATTTTATTGAAGAGGAAAACTCGATACAATCTTATGGAAAATTACTAGAGTACACTTCTACAGGAAAAAATTACAAGAGAGCCATAATAATACTATACTTATACAGGGAATGGGGAACACACAGCACATCGAGGGAAAACGACTAACTTAACAATCCCCTTATCCTTATCCCACCCCCTATACCTAACTAGGTTAAGCTATGAGGGGTCAGAATTCATGCTCACCAATTAAAAGGGCTTGTTAGACTCAAAACAGCGATTGGGTTCGGGGTTCGCTCTTGGTGCTCTCTGGAGCCTGCCATCGTCACGTGGGCTCCGGGTGCTGCAAGGGCGTTGTCCAGGTTCGAGTACACCAAAGTTACAGTCTCTGCTTGGGTACTTTACCTTGCAGGGCTGGTTCTTCGCCGACAGCTTGAGTTTGCATGAAGATACTCGCAGGCCGGCTGAGTCTGAAGGCCCAATGATTCGAAGCCTACCCTCAGTTGGCCTTCCCCAGGTGGTCTTCCCTCCTCCTCCCCTCGTCACGTCCCGCTTTGCCTGGCCTGAATTGCCCGTGTTCGCCCGGTGTCGGGGCGAGTCCGGATGGAGTGGGAGAGTGCACGGGCAAAGGCCAGGGGGTAAGCACGGGACGGGTGAAGAGTGGCAGCCACGAGGGCGAGGGGCCGAAGAGCCGCGGAGCGGCAGTACCGACAGCAGCAGAGCGGCAGGAGTGCAGAGCAGGAGTTCCTTCTTCGTCCTCTGATTGCTACCTGGGGACCTTCAGTTATACCTTCGTCGAAAAACCCTTATCTGCATGCCAAATCAGGTTAGTTCTTTGTTTTAATTTTGGCGGGCTAGTTAAAATAATGGTAGCAACCTATACTGACGGTTTTTAGATGGCCGGTAATTGCATCTACTGGCCCGATAATTGACTTGTATTGTCCTGAAAGTCCTTGATGGGCTGGAAGCACAGTGTAATAATATTGTATTCAGTATAGTCCTGACCTCCAACCATTAAAGACCTGTTGAATTTACTCTTGTGGTCTGTGTAGTAATTCTCACTGTAACACACAGACTTAACAGTGGCGACGAGTCCGATTCTTACCCTGCTGCAGTAATTTCCACGGCGACTTCGTCCACAGACAGGACGTCGAAGAGAGGTTTCCACCCTCATCACCTACTGGAAGATACGTCGAGCGGCAGGCATCGAGCAACCGGAGTGCAGAAGACATCCTGACCTCAAAGCCTCCATCAGCGACTGTCAGCTTCTTCTACTACCTCGTGGTGGGTAAGCCGGGCAGCGACGCGACAGAAAGTCAACCGCGTTGGCTGTACAGACGGGGCTGGGAAGACAGAGGAATAAGGGCGGTGAGGTCGATCGCGACCGGAGATAAGGGCCGGGCCGCTTTCGAGCGAGAGGCGCAGCGCGGGACATCGATCGCGACCGGAGATAAGGGCCGCATTCGGGCTAAAGGCGCAGCGTCTGGGGAAACTGAAGGCGCGAGAGCCGCGATGAAGTGGAGATAGCGTCGGGGGACGGGTGAAGACCGCCAAGTGCGGGAAAACCACCATTTTGTGGGCGGAGGACGACGACAAGAGCGGGAAGCCGCCATCTTGGATAACATTAAAAATACAATAAATTGCTACGATGCCTAAACATGGGAACATTAATGCCTTCGACAGTGATATAGAAGACTGGGCTATGTATGTAGAACGCATACAAAACTATTGTAAGGCAAAGAAAATTCCTGATGCAGATAAAGCAATAACATTACTAAACTTAATGGGTGCGAAGACATACGGGCAATTGAAACACCTGTTATCACCAGATGAACCGGCGGATAAGACGTTCGAACAGATTGTTACTGTCCTAAAAAATCATCTTAACCCCACGCCACTGATGCTAGCAGAACGATTTAAATTTTACGATAGAAGACAGCTGCAAAATGAAAGCAATGCTGAATATTTGATGGAATTACGTAAGCTAGCAAAATATTGTCAGTTTGGAACGGGACTGACAGAGGCACTTCGAGATAGATTTGTGTGTGGTTTATTTAAACAGGATACACAAAGGCGACTGCTCGAGGAGAATGAGCTGTCTCTCGAGAAGGCAGTCACTATGGCAGCAGCACACGAGGCCGCAGCGAGAGGCACGGCAGTAATGCAGCTACGGCCACCGGAACTCGGTACAAACAAATTGGGTTTGAGTTCTGTCAAATGTTATCGTTGTGGAAAGACAACGCACGATCAGAACCAGTGTTGGTTTAAAAACCAAGCATGCAGAACGTGTGGCAGGCTTGGCCACATAGCTAAAGTATGCCGGTCAGGAAAGAAGACCAGCAACAAAAAGTCACCGCAAGGAAAATATGCAAAGGTACACAAGGTGACAAAGAACAGTTTGACCGAACAGAAGTCAGATTCAGACGCTAGCAGTAATGAACTGGATAGCTTAAGAATACACAACGTTGGTAAGGATACAGACCTCCAGACAATTTGGGTCACTCTTCAGATAGCAGGAGTCCAAGTAAAAATGGAATTGGACACTGGATCGGCATTGACGGTCATGAATAAGAAAGATTACAGAAGGTTATTCCAACATATTCCCTTACAGGATACGGAGATTATATTGAAAACGTACACGGGGCAAAGAGTGTACCCCATCGGAAAAATAGAGGTAGAAGTGGTCCACAAGGGCGAAGGAAGCCAAGTAATGGACTTATATGTGCTACCTGAAGGAGGTCCACCACTACTAGGACGGGAGTGGATTAGGAAAATGAATATGGACTGGCACTCCTTGAAAGCACTAACGGTAGATTCCGGGGAAACAGCTGTCAAACCTAAATGATTGTCCAGAATATTGGATGAGGCTAAAGAGGTGTTCCAGCCGGGACTGGGAACACTGAGAGGAATTACGGCAAACATCAAGATTGATGAACATGCACAACCAAAATTTTTTAAAGCCAGACCGGTACCCTATGCAATACGACCTACGGTTGAAGCGCAGCTGGAAGCACTAGGACGTTCAGGTGTATTGTCTAAAGTAGATTGGAGTGAGTGGGCTCCGCCCATTGTTCCCGTTATGAAACGTCCTGCGAACAATAAGCCAGGAGATCCAGGGAAGGTTCGCATCTGTGGAGATTTCAAAATCACCGTTAATCCGGTGCTTCACATGGTGCAGTATCCGCTTCCACGGATTGAGGATATTTTCGCTTCACTATCTGGCGGGAAACACTTCACCAAGATAGACCTGGCGCAGGCGTACTTGCAGATGGAGGTTGAAGAAGAGTCACGCCAATACCTCACGATCAACACGCATCGAGGGTTGTACCGGTACAATAGGCTGGTTTTTGGAGTGGCATCGGCTCCAGCAATTTGGCAGAGGGCCATGGAGCAGGTATTACAGGGAATTCCAGGCACACAATGTTACCTGGACGACATTCTGATCACAGGTGATGGTGATGAACAACATCTCGCTAACTTGGAACTGGTGCTCAACAGACTGAAAGAGTATGGACTTAGAGTAAATCGGCAGAAATGTGAGATCTTCCAGAAGCGGATCTCGTACTGTGGTCATGTCATTGACCGGGAGGGGCTTCATAAGTCTCCTGACAAGATAGAGGCAGTTGTAAAGGCTCCCGCTCCGGAGAATGTCTCTCAGTTGAGGTCATTTCTAGGATTAATTAACTATTACCATAAATTTCTGCCAAATCTATCCACGGTACTGCATCCGTTGAACGCTCTTTTACAAAAAGGGGTACCATGGGACTGGGGCGAAAACTGTAAGAAGGCATTTCGCAAAAGCAAAGAATTGATCACCTCAGAGGAAGTGTTGGCTCATTTCAACCCGACACTGCCTATTCGGTTGGCTTGTGATGCTTCTCCATATGGTATTGGGGCAGTACTCTCACATAAATTGCCAAATGGCACGGAAAGGCCAGTCGCGTTTGCATCCAGATCATTGACCTCCGCTGAGCGCAACTGTGCGCAGATCAATAGGGAGGCCCTTAGCCTTGTATGGGGAGTGAAGAAGTTTAATCATTACCTACAGGGCCAAAAATTCACACTTCTGACGGACCATCAACCGTTGGTGTCCATTTTTAACCCTAAGAAGGGTGTTTCGGTGATGACAGCACAGCGTCTCCAGAGATGGTCTCTTTTCTTAGGGGCACATCACTATCAGATAGAATTCAAAGGTACGAAACAGCATGGCAATGCTGATGGCCTGTCGTGCCTGCCACTACCTGAAGATGAAGACACGACGAAAGTTGACCCTGTTGAGTTATTTCATTCGACCATTATCGAGTGTTTACCTGTCACCAATGCAAATATTGAAAGAGAAACCAGGAACGACCCGACACTGTCCAGAGTCTACGAGGTGACAGTGAAAGGATGGCCAACATGGGGTGATCCTCTGTTACCGGCATTCTCGGCAAGGCGAGACCAGCTGTCCGTCTGCCATGGTACTTTGATGTACGGGACAAGAGTGATTATTCCTCCCAAGTTAAGGGAAAGAGTTTTGAAAGAACTACATGAAGGTCATCTGGGGGGAGTTAAAATGAAAAGTCTTGCTAGGGCTTACGTATGGTGGCCGGGTATTGACCAACAGATTGAGGAGTTAACGAAAAGCTGCGCTGGGTGTCAAAAAGTGCAAAATGCACCTCCGATAGCACCGCTACACCCATGGGAATGGCCTTCAGCTCCATGGCAACGCGTACACATTGACTTTGCTGGTCCATTCATGGACTCCATGTTCCTAATCGCGGTGGATGCACATTCCAAATGGCCAGAAGTCATCAAGATGAATACCACTACTTCAGAAAAGACAATTGCGGTGTTAAGAACAATATTCACAAGGAACGGATTGCCAGAACAGATCTGTTCGGACAACGGACCACAGTTTGTATCGGAAGAATTCCAACAATTCTTAAAGAAGAATGGAGTTAAACATTATACCTCTGCCCCATATCATCCGGCGACAAACGGGTTGGCTGAAAGATTTGTCCAGACATTCAAAAAGGCTATTAAGGCCATGAATGATGATCAAATTCCACTGCAACACAAGGTCGACAAGTTCCTGATGTCATATAGAAACGCCGATCATGCCGTGACTAACCAAAGTCCTGCTATGATGTTTTATAACAGGAGGTTACGGTCCAAGTTGGACTTGTTAAAACCAAATGTGCGGAGGGAAGTGGAAAACAAACAGTTTCGGCATATTAACAGCAAGACCACTCGAACTTTCGACGTAGGACAACCAGTGATGGCAAGGGGCTATGGAAACGAAAAATGGCAGTCCGGAACAATCCGGGCCAGACAAGGACCTCTGATGTACACCGTAGATATTGGTCATAATGTGATAAGGCGTCATGCGGATCTACTGGTAGAGTCGAGAGCAAGGGTCGAACCCATGGTTGTGACAGAGACAGCTGTGGAAGACGTTCATGAACCTGAAGCATCTACCTCGGCCGAGAATGTACTTGATGATGATGACACCCAATACATTGGCAACCAACTAGAGGAGGCACCTCAACAACAAGAATCAGAGACCACTGAAAGGCGTTATCCAAGCCGAATCAGAAAGCCTCCTGAGAGACTGAACCTTTGAACTGTTATACCTGAAGTTATATATGTATATATGTTATGTTTATTTGGGGATATGACTGTTAAGCTAAAAAGGGAGGATTGTGGTGTATGTAACCTGTTCCACCTTAAGAGAACTTAAGCCTGGTCCACCTTAAGAAAGGTACTATTTTCTTTGGCTGCTGTATACGTAATACCGGTGGTGACCACACCGGTATATAAGCACAGTCTAATAATATTGTATTCAGTATAGTCCTGACCTCCAACCAGTAAAGACCTGTTGAATTTACTCTTGTGGTCTGTGTAGTAATTCTCACTATAACACACAGACTTAACAGGCTGGTCCAGCCTCGACGGATGTGTTCAATCTGTTTCCGATTATGTATGCAGACTGTTTGATGGCTTTAACTTTAGGCCTCATTGAATTTAGATCTGCCTCCAATTCGGCCTAATACATAATTCACAGTTTTGTCTGGGTCCCAAAACACAAAGTTCTTTTCACAGGAAACCTGCAGCCTTAGTTTCGATTTCCCCAAAATGTCTGTGCTGCAGAATCCATTTTGGAGACCCATAAGCTTTCTGCCACGAGGCACGGACGCCATCTTGGGTACCCTTTTTAATTTCAAAAATGTCTACACAGGGTCCCTTTTATCTATAATAACCTTTGGGGAGATGCACAAATTTTGCAAATCTTACACCGCCTCCTGGGAAGATGGCCCGGAGATGGGTTGGGGGCGGGATGGGTGCCCACCCCCAGATTCTGCCATTTTACCGGCAGTCCCACCTCCAAACCTGCCTCACCAGGGCTGGAAAAATCACCCCCTAACTCTCTCTCCATTTCCTCATTCCTATTCACTCTCTCATTCCCTTTTTTAAATTCCTCCTCTGTCCTCATTCTTCATCTTCCTTCCCTCTCTCTTTCTCATGTTCCTTCGGTCTCTCATAATTCCTGTCATTACCTCTGCTATTTCCTCGCTCTTTGCCTGTTTTGTAATTCCTCTTTTGGTAGTCCTTGAATGTGTTGTCACCTCCCAAATCCATGCCCAGAACACCTTGTTTGAATCCCTCCAATCAGGTTTCTGCACCCGCCCACAGTACCGAAACGGCTCTCATCAAAGTCACAAATGACAATGGTAAACTATCCCTCCTTGTCCTTCTCGATCTGTCTGCGACCTTCGACACCATTGACCATACCATCCTCCTCCATCACCTCTCCACCGTCGCCGAGCTGGGTGATTTGCACTCACCTGGTTCCATTCTTATCTATCCAGTTGTACCCAGAGAATCACCTGCAATGGCTCTCTTCCCACTCATGCACTGTTACCTTTAGAGACCCCCAAGGATCTATTCTTGACCCTCTCCTATTTCTCATTTACATGCTGCCCCTCGGCAACATCATCCGAAAACACAACATCAGGTTCCACATGTACGCTGACAACACTCAACTCTATCTCATCGCCACCTCCCTTGACAAATGGGGAAAGGATCGGACAGAGTCAACATGGATTTACAAAGGGTAAATCGTGTTTGACTAATCTGCTGGAATTTTTTGAGGAAGTAACTGGTAAAATAGATGGGGGAGAGCCAGTGGATGTGGTGTACCTTGACTTCCAGAAAGCCTTCGATAAGGTTCCACACAAAAGATTATCATGCAAAATTAAGGCTCATGGGATTGGGGGCAAAGTATTAACGTGGATAGAGAACTGGCTGGCGGATAGAAAACAGAGAGTTGGAATAAACGGCTCGTTTTCGGAGTGGCAGGCAGTGACCAGCGGGGTGCCGCAAGGATCTGTCCTGGGACCCCAGCTGTTCACAATATATATAAATGATCTGGATCAGGGAATTGGATGCAATATTTCCAAATTCGCTGACGACACTAAACTAGGAGGAGGGGTGGGCTCTGATGAGGATGTCAGGAGGCTACAGTGCGATTTGGACAGGTTGGGGGAATGGGCGGATACGTGGCAGATGCACTATAATGTGGATAAATGCGAGGTTATCCACTTTGGGGGTAAAAACAGGAGGGTAGATTATTATCTAAATGGCAATAGATTGGGAGATGGGGAAGTGCAGAGGGACCTGGGTGTTCTTGTGCACCAGTCACTGAAGGAGAGCATGCAGGTGCAACAGGCGATTAAGAAGGCAAATGGTATGTTGGCCTTCATATCAAGGGGGTTCGAGTATAGGAATAGGGATACCTTACTACAGCTGTACAAGGTGCTGGTGAGACCGCATCTGGAGTATTGTGTACAGTTTTGGTCGCCCCATCTGCGGAAGGATGTTCTTGCCATGGAAAGAGTGCAGCGGCGATTCACCAGGCTGATACCTGGAATGGCGGGAATGACCTACGAGGAGAGATTGAATAGTTTGGGCTTGTACTCACTGGAGTTTAGAAGATTGAGAGGGGATCTCATCGAAACATATAAAATTATGGCAGGCCTGGACAGGCTGAATTCAGAGAGAATGTTTCCAATGGCAGGGGAGCACAGAACCAGGGGCCACAGTCTAAAAATAGCGGGCAAATCATTTAAAACAGAGATGAGGAAGAATTTCTTCACTCAAAGAGTGGTGAGCCTGTGGAATTCCCTGCCACAGAGGGCTGTGAAGGCTAATTCAATAAATATTTTCAAGAGAGAATTGGATATATTTCTGAAGGCTAAGGGGATTAAGGGTTACGGAGAAAAGGCGGGGACGGGGTACTGAACTGGTAAGATCAGCTAAGATCTCAGACGAAGATCAGCCATGATCTCATTGAATGGCGGAGCAGGCTCGAAGGGCCGAATGGCCTACTCCTGTTCCTATCTCTATGTTTCTATGTTTCTATGACCCCTCCACTGTCTCTGATTAGTCACACTGCTTGTCCGACATCCAGTATTGGCTGAGCAGAGATTTCCTCCAACTCAATACTGGGAAGACTGAAGCCATTGGGCTGGATTTTGCCGGGTCCCACCTGCAAGATTGCTCTCTGAGGATGAGGCCGCCTTGCTGCAGTCACCAGAATCCCGAGCCCCAGGATCTCCAGCCACCTGCAGTAAAACCTGCAGAGCAGGTTAAAGTAGAGATGCCAGGCCTCATTATAACATGTAAATTGCCAACCCGCCTCTTGGCAGCAGATTGGCTGCCTGCCCCCCGTCCCTCCTGAGTGAAAGGTGAAAGTGGGCGGATTGGAGGTGGGTTGGGGTTCACATTTTTTCAACTTTCACTTTCCCCCCACGCCTCCAACCCACCCGTTCTTACCTCTGAAAATTGCGGCCATGACCTTTGGTCCCCCCGCCACAAACTCTGTTCCCTGGCCACCATTTCTATCCCTGGCAACTGTCTGAAGCTGAGCCAGACTGTTCACAACCTTGGTGTTGTGTTTGACCCATCAATGAGCTTCCTACCACATATCTGCTCCTAAGACCGCCTACTACCACCTCTGTAAAATCAATCAACTCCATACCTGCCTAAGCTCCTCTGCTGCTGAAACCCTCACCCTTGCCTTTGTTACCTCTAGACCTGACTATACCAATGCTGTCCTCCTTGCCTCCCTGCGTCCATCCTACATAAACTCATGCTCATCCATAACTCTGCTGCCCGTACCTTAACTCACACTAAGTCTTGCTCACCCATCACCCCTGTGCCTGCTGAACTACACTGGCTTCCGATCCAACAACACCTTCATTTTAAAATCCTCATCCTTGTTTTCAAGTACTTCCATGGCCTGCTCCTCCCTACCTCTGTAATCTCTTCCAGCCCTACAAGCCTTCGAGATCTCTGCACACTAATTCTAGCATCTTGCGCACCGCCGATTTTAATCGCTCCACCATTGGCAGACGTGCTTTCAGCTGAGTTGGCCCTAAGCTCTAGAATTCCCTTCCTACACCTCTCCACCTCTTTACCACTCTCTCATCCTTTAAGATGTTCTTTAAAATCTACCTCTTTGACCAAGCTTTTGGGCACCTGTCTTGATAGCTCCTTCTGTGGCTTGGTGGCAAAAAAAAATATTGATAACACTCTTGTTAAGTGCCTTGGGATGTTTTACTGCGTTAAAAGCGCTATATAAATGCAAGTTGTTTTTGTCACGGGTATCTGCCACAAACCCTCCTGTCTTCCATTCCTTATTTCATTGCTTCTCGTCCTATCAATCTCTCTCTTTCTCACATTCCTTCAATTTCTCATAAATTTTCTCATTACTTCTGTCATTTCCTTTCTCTTTTACGATCCCTTTAGTCCCTGTTTCTTTTGTATTTCCTTGCTCACTCTCTCCCTACCGACCATAGAGCACATATACCAGAAATGCTGTTTACGGAGGTCACGGTCCATCCTCAAAGACCCTACCCACCCCAGCCACAGTCTGTTCGCCCTCCTGCCATCTGGGAGATGCTACAGATGCATTCGCACCCGTACGACCAGATTTAGGAACAGTTTCTTTCCCAGGGCTGTCATCCTACTGAACTCCACAAATAAACTCTAAAGCCTGCACATCTGCCAATGCACTTTATTATTGTTATGTTTATGTTAATGTATTACAAGCCAAATGTATGTTGAATGTTTAAATGTCTTAATCTAAATGTACACTCTCGGGAACCGCAAGCCTACATTTCGTTGTACTGCACTTGTGCACTAACAATGACAATAAAGTTGATTATTATTATTATTATTATTATTTTCCTTTTCATTGCCTCTTTCCTTCACGTTTCTTCTTTTCTCTCCTTTCATATCTCTTCACTCTGTTTCTGTTTCTTTCATTGCCCCTTCCCCTTCCTCTCTTTCCCTCTTACTCCTATTCAACCTTTTCCTGCCTCTCAATACCTCTTACCTTCTCTTATTCTGCCTAGGATTAACTTTCACCTTCACTGCCTGGGTAGTACTCTGGCAAAGCAGATCACCTGCCCACTCCAGAGCCTGCTGCATTTATCAATCTATTGATCCCAGGCAGTTTCTGTTGTGTATGTACCTTTAAGGGAATAACTGGTCTTAGACTGCAGTACCGGCAGTGACCACCCCTGTATAAAAGGCCCTAGCAGGCTTCTGTAGTTTCAGTTTCAAGCTGCCTCTTGTTCAGTAAAGTACCTGTTAAACTGTTCTCCCGAAGTCCGTGTATTATTGAGGCGCGGACTTTACAGTGGTGACGAGTAAGTTCGAACTCACCTGCGGTGTGGCATCATCTCACGGGGATCTCGCCTGAAAGGAAGGTCCTGGAAGGTCATAGTCTGAGCAACGGGCGTCGACCGAGGGCAAACGCCCAAAGAATTCATCAGTTTTTGGAGAATTGCGGGAGAGACTGTGGTTCCAGCGAATCGTGCTGGTAGCAGGTAGCGCGCTGACCCTTCCGGACTGCGGCGGTCTCAAGCTCGATCGAGCGGCTCTACAAATTGGGCCGCGCAGCATCGCTGGGAAAAGAAAACAAGAGAGAGAGGGTGGAGCACACAGGGCGCGGTCGGTGCTCGAGAACAGGGCAGCAGAGAGAAACTAAACGGGGGGGAAGGAAAGCGAGACGCGCCGAAGCTGCGGGTCGCCGCCATTACCCCATAGAACGCTAGGAGCAGCGTTGCAGTAAGGGGAAGAAGCAAAAGCGCGGGAGGCGCCATTTTATCCTGTTGGGGAAGAAGCAAAAGCGCGGAAGGCGCCATTTTATTCCATTGGGGAAGAAGCAAAAGCGCAGGAGGCACCATTTTAAATTGCCCAAGATGCCGAAAAGTGGCAGTATCACTGCTTTCAACAATGAGGTAGAAGACTGGACCACGTATGTAGAAAGAATCGAAGTGTACTGCAAGGCAAATGAGGTGGCCGATGGAAAGAGGGCGTTGGTATTATTAAATCTGATGGGTGCGAATACGTACGGCCTATTGCGGAATTTAATTACCCCAGCTAAACCAATGGAGAAAAGTTTTGAGGAGATTGTTCATATCTTACAGGAACACCTAAGCCCTACACCACTGCTGATAGCAGAAAGATTCAAGTTCCATAAAAGAAACCAGCACAAAGATGAGAGCAATGCTGACTATCTTACAGAACTACGCAAGTTATCGAAGCACTGCCAGTTTGGAGCAGGACTGGCAGACACCTTACGGGATAAGTTTGTCTGCGGGCTCCAGAGTGAAGGAACCCAGAAATGACTACTTTCAAAAAAGGACCTGACGCTAGAACAGGCTTTCAGCGTGGCAGTATCCTACGAAGCAGCAGCACGGGGAGCTGCGGAAATACAACCGAAACCACAAGAATACAGTGCTAACGAAATGGCGTATGGAGCCGAAAAGTGCTATCGCTGCGGCAGAACAACCCATGAGCAGAAGGACTGCTGGTTTAAAGACAAAATATGCAGGCAATGCGGGAAGATGGGACATATAGCAAGAGTCTGCAGGTCGGGAAAGAAGACCAACACGACAAGAACTACTAAGGAACAGTACAGGAAAGTGAAGAAACTGACAGATAGTAGCTCAGAAGATCAGGAGAGTGATAAGGACTCCGGGAGCAGGCGACTAAGTTGTTTAAAGCTACACAACGTGATCGCAAAAGAAGATCACCGAACCATTTGGTCACCCACATGATAGCAGGGTCCCCAGTGAAGATGGAATTGGACACAGGATCAGCACTAACTGTCATGAATCGACGAGACTATGAGCGGCTATTCTCACACATACACTTAAAGGACACGTCCATTGTATTGAAGACATGCACGGGGCAAAAGGTCTACCCCAGAGGAAAAATAAGGGTGCCAGTTGAATATAACGGAAAGGAAACACAGAAACTATACATGTATATACAACGAGATGGAGGACCACCATTATTGGGATGTGAATGGATCCGAAGACTACAATTGGATTGGCATTCCATTCTGGCACTAACTGTGACTGACAAAAAAGATGATGACGTCGCACCTGGACGTCTGTCACAAATTCTATCTGACGCGGAAGAGGTGTTCCAACAAGGACTTGGGACTCTAAAAGGAGTAAAGGCAACCATAAAGATTGAGGATAACGCAACCCCAAAATTTTTCAAGGCCAGACCGGTGCCATACGCTATACGCCCAGCTGTGGAAGCTGAACTGGAGAGTCTGGAGCGTTCGGGGGTGTTGTCTAAGGTGGACTGGAGCGAGTGGGCCACACCCATCGTTCCTGTAATGAAGAAAGCATTGAGCAGCACGCCTGGGGAGCCAAGGAAGGTTCGCATCTGTGGGGACTTCAAGGTGACTGTGAACCCAGTCCTGCACACAGTTCAGTATCCGCTTCTGCGGATAGAAAATATTTTCGCCTCACTATCTGGAGGGAAATGTTTTACAAAAATTGACCTGGCTCAAGCGTATCTACAAATGGAGGTGGAAGAAGCATTTAGGAAATACCTCACGATAAACACTCACAAAGGCCTTTACCAGTACAATCGACTGGTATTTGGGGTAGCATTGGCCCCGGCTATGTGGCAGAGGGCAATGGAACAAGTCCTGCAAGGGATCCCGGGGACCCAGTGTTATTTGGACGACATCCTGGTTACGGGTGAAAATGACAATGAACACCTTGCCAACCTGGAACAGGTGCTCACGAGATTGCAGGAATATGAGCTACGAGCCAACCGTCCCAAATGCGAGTTCTTCAGGAGACAAATCTCGTATTGTGGCCACATGATTGATGAGGAAGGGTAGCATAAGTCGCCGGACATGATTGAGGCTGTAGTCAAGGCTCCAGCACCAGAAAATGTGTCGCAACTGAGGTCATTCCTCGGGTTGGTGAACTACTACCATAAGTTCTTGCCGAATTTATCTACAATTCTGCACCCACTGAACGCCCTCCTTCAAACTGGTGTAACATGGAAATGGAGTGATGAGTGTAAGCGTGCCTTTCAGGAATGTAAATGTCAAATCACTTCAAAAGAACTTTTGGCCCACTACAACCCAACACTACTGATTCGGTTGGCATGTGATGCGTCACCTTACGGCATTGGAGCGGTGCTGTCACACAAATTCCGTGACGATTCAGAGAGGCCAATAGCCTTTGCATCGCGCTCGCTAACCTCAGCCGAGCGTTACTATGCCCAGATTGACAGGGAGGCCCTCAGCCTGGTGTGGGGGGTGAAGAAGTTCAATCACTATCTGCACGGGCAGAAATTCACCGTACTGACTGATCATCAACCCCTGGTCTCAATTTTTAACCCAAAGAAGGGCGTTCCGGTGATTACGGCGCAACGGCTGCAAAGATGGTCACTTTTTCTAGGGGTACATCAGTATGACATAGAGTACAAAGGTACGAAACAACATGGAAACGCTGATGGGCTGTTGCGCATACCGTTGCCTATGGCGGAAGAAGCACCTGCAGTGGACCCTGTGGAGATATTCCATGCGACCATAGTCGAATGTTTGCCTGTTACAAACGCAAGTATTGAGAAGGAAACCCGAAATGACCCGACACTCTCTCGGGTCTATGATTTGACGGTGAAGGGATGGCCAGCATATGGCGACTCACTGTTGCCAGCATTCTCGCCAAGGGGGGAACAGCTGTCAGTGTGCCGGGGAACCTTGATGTGTGGATCCCGAGTGGTAATTCCACCCAAGTTGAGAGATAGAGTACTCAATGAGCTTCACGAGGGTCATCTGGGAGGGGTAAAAATGAAGAGCCTAGCCAGGGCGTTTGTGTGGTGGCCGGGAATTGATAAAGAAATCGAGGATATGACCAAGAGATGCACAGGATGCCAGAAGGTCCAAAACGCTCCACCACAGGCCCCGCTACATCCATGGGAGTGGCCCTCATCTCCATGGCAACGGGCACACATTGATTTCGCTGGTCCATTTATGGACTCAATGTTTCTAATCGCTGTGGACGCCCATTCGAAATGGCCAGAGGTCATTAAAATGTCCTCCACCGCCACGGAGAAAACAATTGCAGTCCTAAGGACCATCTTCGCCAGGAATGGGTTGCCAGAACAGATCTGTTCCGACAATGGCCCACAGTTTGTGTCTGAGGATTTCCGGAGGTTCCTGAAGAATAATGGGGTGAAACATTACACATCTGCCCCATATCATCCAGCCACAAATGGATTGGCTGAGAGGCTTGTTCAGACCTTTAAAAAGGCCATAAATGCAATGTATAATGATGACATACCACTGCAACACAAGGTGGATAACTTCCTGTTTGCTTACCGGAATGCGACACATGCAGTAACCAACCAAACTCCAGCCGTACTGTTTTTCAACCGGAGACTAAGATGTCGCTTGGATTTGCTCAAACCAAACATAAGACGAGATGTTGAGGATAAGCAGTTCCAGCACATAAATGAGAAGCCAACCAGGAGCTTCAAGATAGGGCAACCAGTCTTGGCCCGCGACTGCCGAACAGAAAAATGGCAGCCAGGCACGATATTCACACAGCAGGGACCACTAATGTAAACAGTGGACATTGGAGAGAGCATCGTGAGACGCCATGCTGACCAGATTCTAGAGTCACAGGAACAAGCCAAACCTGTACCACAAGCATGTGCACCTGGTAATGAGCCCGAAGTACAGATTGCGTCTACCTCAGAAGCAGGGGTATTGGAAGCTGACGAACCAACCAGTGACAATGAGCCAGAATTGACTCCACCGCCAGAACAGGACACTCGAGAAAGGCGCTATCCAGTCCGGATCAGGAAGCCTCCTCAAAGACTGAACTTATAAATGACTATTTCAGTTGATGTATATATTACTGAGAAAATTGTAATTGTAATTAGTTATTATTTAGTTGTTAAATGAATGTTATGTACTGTTTATCTAAAAGGGGAGGAATTGTTGTGTATGTACCTTTAAGGGAATAACTGGTCTTAGACTGCAGTACCGGCAGTGACCACCCCTGTATAAAAGGCCCTAGCAGGCTTCTGTAGTTTCAGTTTCAAGCTGCCTCTTGTTCAGTAAAGTACCTGTTAAACTGTTCTCCCGAATTCCGTGTATTATTGAGGCGCGGACTTTACAGTTTCTAAAATAGAGGGGCTAAATTATTGGCCAGGCAATGAAGCTGACAACAGTTTCAACTATCCGGAACACTTGTAATTTCAACTGACAGCTGTCAAACACAAAGAATGGAACATCCTATAATTTTTTGTTTCAATGAACTGAAAAAGGTTTGTTGTGCAAACAAAATCCTGACAAACAAGCTTAACAACCTCAAATGCACCAAAATTATTGTTTTCAACTTTGCTATGTTATTTTACTCCCATAATCTGTCTGCACCTACATAGGACAGATTATCTTTGTTAGCATTAGAAACATAGAAACATAGAAGATAGGAGCAGGAGTAGGCCATTCGGCCCTTCGAGCCCGCTCCGCCATTCAATGAGATCATGGCTGATCATCTAAGTTCAGTACCCTGTCCCTGCCTTCTCCCCATATCCCTTGATCCCTTTAGCCTCAAGAAATATATCCAACTCTTTCTTGACTATATTTAATGAACTGGCCTCCACCGCCCTCTGTGGCAGAGAATTCCACAGGTTCACCACTCTCTGGGTGAAGAAATTCCTCCTCATTTCAGTCCTAAATGGCTTACCCCTTATCCTTAGACTATGACCCCTGGTTCTGGACTCCCCGGCCATCAGAAACATCCTTCCTGCATCTAGTCTGTCCAGACCTGACAGAATTTTATAGGTTTCGATGAGATCCCCTCTCAATCTTCTGAACTCCAGTGAGTATAAGCCCAATCAACACAATCTCTCCTCATACGTCATTCCTGCCATCCCAGGTATCAGTCTGGTGAATCTTCACTGCACTCCTTCCATGGCAAGAACATCCTTCCTCAGATAAGGCGACCAAAACTGCACACAATACTCAAGATGCGGTTTCACCAAGGCCCTGTACAACTGTAGCAAGACATCCTTGTTCCTGTACTCGAACCCTCTTGCTACGAAGGCCAACATACCATTTGCCTTCTTAACCACCTGCTGCACCTGCATGCTTACCTTCAGCGACTGGTGCACAATAACACCCAGGTCTCTTTGCACTTCCCCTTCTCTCAATCTATTGCCATTCCAATAATAATCTGCCTTCCTGTTTTTGCCACCAAAGTGGTTAACCTCACATTTATTCATATTATAGTGCATTTGCCATGCTTCTGCCCAATCACCCAACCTGTCCAAATCGTACTGGAGTTTCACGATATCCTCCTCACAGCTTACCCTCCCACCCAGCTTTGTGTCATCTGCAAATCTGGAGATACAATTCCCTCGTCCAGATCATTAATATATATTGTGAACAGCTGGGGTCCTAGGACCGATCCTTGCGGTACCCCACTAGTCACTGCCTGCCACTCGGAAAACGACCCGTTTATTCCAACTCTTTGCTTTCTGTCCGTCAAGCAGTTCTCTATCCAAGTCAATACCTTGCCCCCAATTCCATGTGCCTTAATTTTGCACACTAATCTCTTATGTGGGACCTTATCGAAAGCCTTCTGAAAGTCCAAATACACCACATCCACTGGTTCTCCCTTATCTATTTTACCAGTTACATGCCTCATTCGGGCATAAAACATCATAGGGTTGAAATATGTCTTGCATAGTAGTGTAAAACGGGTGATATTGTCTTGGCCGCCAATTATATGCCAATGGAACTGAATATTGAGTGACTCGTATAACAGGTGACCGATACGATAATGCCTGTTTTGCGTTACTACCACCCAAGACGAATGTCTACCCCCACATTGCTGGAGCACATATAGGAACATCGTGCATGGAGGATCACATGTCCAGAATGAAGCACTCATTTATCTGCCCAATTAAATGAATGGTTGGAATGGTTAATCCCGGGGATGAGGGGATGGACATATGAGGAGAGGTTGAGTAGATTGGGACTCTACTCATTGGAGTTCAGAAGAATGAGAGGCGATCTTATTGAAACATATAAGGTTGTGAAGGGGTCGGATCATGTGGATGCGGGGAAGATGTTCCCGATGATGGGTGAAACTAGAACTAGGGGGCATAGTCTTAGAATAAGGGGCTGCTCTTTCAAAACTGAGATGAGGAGGAACTACTTCACTCAGAGGGTGGTAGGTCCATGGAATATGCTGCCCCAAAAAGCTGTAGAAGCTACATCATTACATAAATTTAAAACAGAAATAGACAGTTTCCTAGAAGTAAAGGGAATTAAGGGTTACGGGGAGCGGGCAGGAATTTGGACATGAGTCTAGGTTCGGATCGGTCATGGCCCTGTGGGTAGCAGAGCGGGCCCAGGGGCCGTGTAGCCTGATCCTGCTCCTATGTCGTGTGTCTAATTCTGTTAGATTCAGGAGATGGTTCTGTGATAGTGGATTGGCGGTTAGGATCAGATCAGCCATGATCTTATTGAATGGCGGAGCAGGATCAAGGGGCCGATTGGCCTACTCCTGCTCCTATTTCTTATGTTCTTATGTTCTTAAATCAGGCAGCCTGTTTGCTAGGTGCACAATCCGCCCCGCAATTCATTTTCTTCTATGTGCCCCACACATGTGATACTTTATGCCCAAGAACTAAAGAGGAACATTTGCCCCATATGTTCAAAGAAAGTTTCTTGGCACATTCTAGGTACAAAATATATGTGATGAATAGAGGTTCTATCTTATTCTTATCTTCAATGCTGTGTGGAAATTTAGCACTAATGTACTCAAGGCAAGAATGAAATGGCAAATAAATTCATAAACATGTAAAATGATAAAGATAAACAGACAGCTGAGTAGATCCAAATTTATGACTTGACAAGAGTTTGCTCAACATCAATCCAGACAAGCATTAAGTGAATAACCTTATCCTCAAAACACTAAAACACTAAAGTAAACCTAAACTGACATATTTGAGAAAAACACTGAATTAAAATTGGTGCTTTAAAGTAAATGGAAGAACGTAACTCTATATCTCGTGTGATCTCTGCTGTGTTGGTTTTTGTACTGATATGGTTTGTGATTTGCAGTCAGTGTTCCAAACATCATAGTATTTGAAGAGAGACGACCAAAAAACAAGTCAGGATTCTTGCCTGCTGCACTATTGATTTCCTCAACCTGCAAAGAATGAATTTGACCCTCTAACATTCCCGGTAACTATGGGTTACTTGTCCCCTGATATTTTCATACGCTGATAGGATTTGAATTATGTTTGCAACCTGGGGGAAATCATCCAGGTATCAATAAATTCTCTTCCTAGTCCACTTTCATAAGGGGAATGAAATCTGCGAAGTGCCATGTTCAATCTCCTTTCTTCCACTTGGAGCTCTAACTTCCAATCCATATATTTCAAAAGCAGGACACCACTCAGCTGCAGGCGAGATAAGAAAACAGGGGGTGGGTGGGGGGGGGAAATTGGCTTGCGGCCCTTTGGGGCAATAGCTTTGCCAGGGCACTACTTTTAGCACCCTGAAAAAGTTAGTGCCCCCGCGCCCAAAATTCAATGATAGCACCCCAAGCAGGAGGCGGGGCGCTACTGGAAGCTCTCCCCCTCTCTATTGGGGCGCTGTAAGATTCGAAATTTTCGGTAATTAATCATGCAAGAAAATAGGGTTAATAAGACAGTTTATTGACCAAAAGAAGCTTGTACAGAAAAACCTTTGATAAAAGGGCATACAAAATGGCCGCCGGACCTCGTGATCAGTTTCTGGGACCATTTGATTTCTGTTACTGCAAGCCAGACAGGCTTGTGGATTGAGGACAGTAAGCCCGCGAAAGCCAGTATCAGGAAACCGAAACTCATGGAACTGAGCATACATATTAATTAGATTCTAAGTACAGGACAGTTTTGGGTAACAGGATGAGGCCCATCAAGAAATGGGCGGACAATTGAACGAACACTTAAACCCATTTACTGTACAAAGGAAAACCGTTTAACAGCCATCGAGGGCAATCTCCAGACCGATCAATATACGAACCGAGTTACGGTGACAAAGTAAAAGACATTATCGGCCCAGGAAGGCCAGTTAAGCTATCACCGGCTCCCGTTACAAAGACAAAGCGCCCCTGCAGAGATTTCTGCCCGCCAAAATATTACAAAGACTGGACTATGATTTGGCGGGAGATAAGACTGTCCCAAAAAGGTATAACTGTGGATTAAAAAGGTCCATCAGGACGCTACGCTTCATGATTCACTTCGATACGCTTCGTAGCTGGGCTTCACTTCACGCTTCGGAACTTCTACAGTAGCTTCACTTCGGTTTTCATTTCTTCAACGCTTCGGGACAGACTCTTCGGTTAAGGCAGCACTTCGGTTTCGGAACGTGGTCGGTGTTCGGCCAGGCAAGGCTCAGCCACAACGGGAAGATGATGAGGGTGGCCCGGGTACTTTGTCGGGAGATCATCAACGACCCAGGCCGAAGAAGAAGACACCCTCAGAAGGACACTCATTATGACTGTATAAAAGGACACTCCGGGCCTAGCACTCCAGTGCCTCAACATCCCATTCGGTAACGGACCTTCCATGTGCATTCAGTTCTTCGGCAGCCTTTCAGTAAAGGTAACACAGGTTTAACGGATTTCATCCATGACGAGCGCTCATCAAGGCTGTATCTGTTGCTTCACCGCGTAAGGAAAACCAAACTGCGCCAGAAGTTTCCAAATCCACGTGACGACGGAAAGCTGTGCCAAAAAGGCTGCGAACCCCCTTTTCGCGAATCTAAAAGTGGTGAGCATGATCCCGAGTTCCTCAAGTCGAAACTTAGTTAGGTCTAGGGGAGGGGTTTAAGGGTAGTTGTAATGTGTTACCCCTTTTACGATGTGCCGTGTGTTTCCCATTTCCATAGAGTTAAGTTTATAGATATGTGCATGCTTGTAGTTACTTTAATCTGTGCTTATGACATGTATTTTATAATGCTGCAAACTGTTTAATAATAAAAGCATCCATTTCGTGCTATTCAACCTGGTCTATTGAGTTTTCTCTGCACTACAGTTCCCTGCACCTAAGTCCAAGGTCTAGAACCGTAGGGAAGAGTGGGTCGAACCACTCAAGGGTAATTATTGCACGAAGCCTGGTAGGAGACCAGAACGAGCAAGAGAAACCCCCTACAGAGATGGCGACCGCGGCAGTACCTTGGCAGCAGGAATGTAGTATGTTAGATTAAGGTCTGAATAAACGAAATGTGATGGATGAGAGAATAGCGGATTATGTTTTTGGGAAGGTATACCTTATAAAACAGTAGATATCTGACCTATTGAGAGATAGGCGCCCGCTAGACGCAGCCATCAAGTGGACAGAAAGCAAAGAGCATAAGAAATCGGTAGAAAAGGCGGTCTGGCTGATGTGCTACAAGAAGCAAGTCCAGCTTCTGGACCAGGTCGTTGTAGCACAGATGGCCCAGATCAAAGGGCTACTAACAGAAGTAGAGGAAAAGGTTGCGGGAGGTCAGAAACTGATTCAATCGCTTAACGCGCTGATTCAGGAACGCCAATCCGTAACTCACCGCCATGAGACCAGGATAGATTACTTGGAGTGTCAGGTCATTGAGGCCAAGGCCAGTGAAGGTAGAATGAGAGATAGGTGTGCCCGCCTAGCTCAGCAGGTAAAGGCACAGGAGGAGAGTATTCTGGGAGCTAGAGCAGCGTACAAGATGGCCATCGAGGATAGGTCTGAGAACACTGACCATAGCGCTTGCCAAAGGGGGCTAGAGGAACTGAGAACGGCCCTAGCGAAGGCAAACGGCTTGGTGTGCCTCATAAACCCACCAGCAAGCCAGCTACTGTTAGCCAAGGAATCCAAAAGACCGATTCCGCAAGAGGCAGTTGGGGTACTAACCCCCGAGCCCTCGGCACCTCCCGCCTATACTGAGTCTTGGACTCCGGGGAAGGAAATGGAGAAGTCAGACACAGAGGTTCTTGAGGTAGAGCAACACCAGGTAGTAGAGTCGGGACCGGCACCGATGTGTCCCACGCGACACCGGAGGCTCGGTCCGGACCAGGATGGCAAGGACGGACCCCTCGTGAATCAGATCATAATGCCCCATAGCGCACGACAGTTAAGGGAAATGATCAGTCACATCCCAAAACTCTCCGAGTCAGGAGATCCCTCCGTACATTTTAGGGACGTGGAGCAAACCGCAGCAATTAATGACTGCGATGGGGTTGAACAGTCCAAAATGCTGCTGTTCTCCCTGGACAGCTCACTCCTCCAGTGTCTCCCTGACGAGAGCAAGAGAGGGCACAAGGCGTATGAGGAGTTACGGGATGAGATCCTGGAGATTATAGGGGAGGGTGACGGAACTCCGTTCCTCCGATTGGAAAGGACGGTACAGCTAGAGGGAGAACCCCCACGGGTTTTCGCCGAAAGGTTGTGGCCAGTGTATCGGCGTAGCTACCCGGGCGGGCCGGACCGGAACGGGCTGAATAATGACCAAAAGGCTCATTGGCTCCGGTGCCTGGTCGCCAATTGCTTGCCACAGGTGAGGGAGCAGGCCAAAACATGGTTTGACCCCACTAACCCCCACTCCACGGAAGAGTTAATGCTTGATCAGCTCACGATAGGTTACAGGAACAACAAGAGTAGGGATGTGCCTTCCTCAAAGGGAAAGGTGCATGAGGCGAGGCCTGCAGCTCCTGCTAAAAAGGAATGGCATCAGGAGGGGAATCGCCCTCCCCAAGCCAAGAGCAGTTGTTACGGGTGCGGGACTGTAAAAATCCCTGGAAGGATTTAAAGGGAAAAACTCCCTCAGCCCCAGCCCAAGCGCCCGTCCGGGAGAGGGGAGCCGATGTGTCGATCCATCCCGATACGATCGAGTCGGTTTTAGAGGCAATGCGGTCTCTAATGACCTCGCAGGGGAAAGTGGCAGTCGTCACCAGCCCTGTTGCTTCCCCAACCCCAACCGAAGCGCCCAAATGACTGAAGCCCGTGCAGCCCGTCTACCTGTGTCCGCTCCGCTATGACGCGTGGAGAAGACCCGTTGTGGAAATGGAAGTGGAGAAGAAAAAGGATAGTTACCTGTTGGATACGGGAGCATCATGCACCGTGATCCACACAGCTAAGCCTTTTGCCTCACCTCTGTCTACCCAGGCTCCATTCTCAGTAGCGGGTTTCACAGGCAAAGAACAGGCTGGCGCGTACTCCATCCCGCTCTCCATTCATTTGGGAGCACTCCACACCACATGGACGTGTATCCTGTTGAAGTGGAATGAGGGGGGGGGGTAAAGGCATCCTCGGGTCTGATTTCTTGGTGGAACACGGGATCCTCGTGGACCTCAGAAATCACTGTCTCTGGGGAGCTGAGAATGGGTTAGGTAAGGTAGTCGTGATCCCAGGGAAGGGAGAAAAGGGGACCCTGTGCACCATGAAGCCGTCAGGGGGTTACGACCTCGAGCTTCTGGTCGCGGACGTCCCAACGGACTTGCAAGCGTGCGTGTCGGAAAGCATGGCCACGTTTGCCACCCACAAGCATGACTGTGGGAGAGTCACCGGGTTTGAGGTCAGCATAGACGGGGACCCCATGATCCGACCCCAAAAGCAGTATAACTTCCCTAAGGAGGCAGAACCCGACATGGAGACAGCAATATCTTCATTGGTGCAGCAGGGCGTGTTGAGGCCAATAGCCACTCACGTGAACTCCCCATTATGGCCGGTAAAGAAGCCGGACAATTTGTGGAGGGCCACGGTGGACTACAGAGTCCTCAATAGTAACATCCCAGCCTGCGCGCCCACGGTAGCAGCAGTTGCCGACCTAATAGGGAGTATTCCAGCATCTGCGACCACGTTCACGGTGCTGGATATCTCGAACGGTTTTTGGTCCATTCCGCTGCGGCAGGAGGATCAGTACAAGTTTGCCTTTACTTTTAAAGGGCAACAGTACACTTGGAACTGCTTGCCACAGGGTTTTCACAACAGCCCCAGCATTTTCCATCAATGCATGGCAGGAAGTTTAAAGGAATTTAGCCAGCCCAATCAGTTAGTGCAGTATGTGGACGACTTACTCCTGTTCACGGACTCAAGGGAGGAGCACTGCCCACTATTAGCCGAATTATTGGAGCTGCTGGAAAGGAAGGGTTTTAAAGTAAACCCAAAGAAAGCACAGATCGGCCAGCAGGAGGTGAAATTCCTGGGGCTGGCCATCCGCGCTGGGGAAAGAGCCATAGATAAGGCTAGACGGGAATCGGTGCAAGATCTGCCGATCCCTAACACAGTAACGGGTGTAAGGTCCTTTTTGGGATTGACCGGGTACTGCAGAGATTTCATCGAGGACTATGCAGCCACAGCAGCCCCGCTACTCCGACTCTTACACAAGGGAGCCGAGTGGTCTTGGGAAGAGGGTTGTCAGGCAGCATTCGAGAAGTTGAAAAGGGATCTGCAGACCGCGCCAGCCCTAGGGGCCATTGATGGGGGGGAGGAGTTTTTCTTGGAAGTAGCCGCTAGTGGAGACAGCCTGAGTGCCGTGCTGCTCCAGGAGCGACACGGCAAGCTGAGACCAGTGGTCTATTCCTCCAGGGTGCTTACGGATATGGAGAGGAGTTTTCCAATTGCGAACGGCATCTCCTGGCCACGCATTGGGCTGTGAACAGATCAGTGATCTTCACAGGAACCTCTCCCATCACTCTCTTCACCCATCACACCCCCACAAAGATGCTTCTGGATGGAAGGATTAAGGATGGGACCGCGAGCAGCGCTCGGATTGCACGCTGGACCCTCCTCCTTTCCCAGATGGATCTCAAAGTTAAAGGTCTCTGCGAGCCAAAGCACGCAGCCAACATGGTATATCCCGGAACAGCCCATCGGTGTTCCGTAGAAGGGGTATGGGAGGTCGACATAGGTTTACGGGCCGGAATACACCCCACAGGCTGCGAGATCTATGTAGACGGTTCCAGCACGGTATCTGCTGGCGAACGACTCACAGGGTGTGGAGTTTATGACCCTACGGCAGACATTGCCCTGGCGATTAAGCTCCCCAGCACTGAGCGCACAGCAGGCTGAACTGTCCGCGGTGGCGTACGTGGTTACCCACCCCGAGATCTTCCCAACCCCATACACGATTTGCTCGGACAGCATGTTGACATGCAATTCGTGTACGGAGTACCTCGCCATCTGGTCCCGCCGCGGATATACCTCCGCGGACGGACGGCCTTTAACAGTTAAGCCCTTGCTGGAAAAGATCCTGGCAGCTGTGGGGGAGGAAGGGGAGGTGTTCATCCACAAGGTGAAGGCTCATTCCACCACAGATCCCCGCAGCCAGGGCAACCAGCAGGCGGATGCGCTAGCCAGGGAGGGTGCCCGCAATGGCATTTTCTGGGACCCCTATGGACCCGGACCCGTGGCAGCGATCCGAGCCAGGGAGGGAATTCCAGGGAACACAGGGGTGACAATCCGAACCCTGGATCCCGCCCTAAAAACAGTCCTCAAAGCCATTACTGAGGGCAAGCAGGTAGAGGGTCCGTACAGTACGGCAGCCCTCTCCGTCAAGGAAGGCATGTTGTTCCGAGAGGAACAGTGGGTTGTGCCGCAGCAGCACCGGAGGGAATTCCTGCAACTGGCCCACGAGGGTCCAGGGGCGGGACACCCCGGGCCTGAGGTTACCTGGCAATGGGTAGAGCAGGCGGGATGGTGGCCGGGACTTCGAGACGATGTCCGCGAGTTCTGTGCAAGCTGTCTTGTATGCGCTGCAAACAACCCAGACCCCCAGAAAAGGAAGGTGCCCATGGGGCACATCAGGAGGGTAGAGGGACCATGGCAATCGATTCAGGTCGACTACATAGGGCCCCTGCCCGCCGCCCAGGGAGGCTATAAGTACTGCCTTGTCCTGGTGGATGTGTTCACCAAGTGGGTAGAAGCCTTCCCGTGTAGAACAGCTACGGCACTGGGTACTGCCAAGATCTTGATCCGGGAAGTGTTCTCATGGTGGGGGCTCCCCCGTTTTGTTGAGTCCGACCAATGGAGTCAGTTCACCGGTCAAGTGATGCAGAACACCCTCATGCTCTTGGGCATTGAAGGGAAGTGGCACGTAGCGTACAATCCCCAGTCATCCGGGATTGTTGAACGCATGAACCGGACCCTCAAGGAAAAGCTGAGGAAAGAGACAATGGGCTCGCCCCAGAAATGGGCAGAGATCCTGCCTTTAGTCCTCATGGGGATCCGGGCCAGCCAGTCCAAAAGTACGGGGTACTCCCCACACGAATTAATGACTGGAAGGATCATGCGAACACCCACCCATGTACTAACCCCGGTGCTCACTGAGGGCCAGCTCCAAGAGGTGAAGCGAGACAAGTTCGTCCAAACCCTTTTGGAGCACCTGAAACAGATTTACGGGCAAGCGGCTGGGAACATGGGGAGACAGCATCAGGGAAATCGACTGTTGCTGGAACCTCGTAAGCAACAAGCGTGGGAAGTCGGAGACCAGGTCATGGTTAGGAACTATGCCCGGGTGGGGAGTTTTGAACCACTGTACATGGGGCCTTACAGCATTGTAGACAAGGCCAGCCCCATGGTTTATGCAGTGAAGGTGCCCCGACGTACTAAATGGTTTCACATTAACCAGTGTAAGCTGTTTAAGCCGGGTGCACAAGGGCCAACAACAGGGGCCAAGTCTGAGGGCAACAATCCTCAGCCTGCGACAGAGTCACAGACCACACAGGCTGGAACCGTAGCCTGCGTGAGGGGAGAAGTCATCCCATTGGAGTGGGAGGTCTCCCCTCTAATTTGGGATTCGGACGAGGAAGAGCCCGAGCAGCTCGACCCCGCCCTTGGCCCGGTCACGGAGGAGGAAGAGTCAGAGGACGAAGATCCCGCCCTCGACTCAAGCTTAGGGGAGGTAGGAATTGGGGGCGGAGACTCACCACCTGTAGGGACAGGTGACGTGGGGTCGGATGCCACAAATTCCGGCCCCGGGGGGGCGGAGCCAGAGGGAAGGGAGCCGGAGACGGCAGCTGTGGTGGGACCACAGGCTGTGACGGTGAAGGTCCCGACCCCCGGTCCGTCAGCCCTGGGAGCCTCGCCCAAGGCATCCCCTCGTAGGTCGACTCGAACGCCTCAGCCCAGAAAGCATTGGCCAAATTCTCCTTATTTCCCCCAACCTCGGTCCAGAGCAGCCCAGGAAAGGTACGGTTCCCGTTCAGCAGCGACAGGCTGCGGGGGATCAAAGCCGAAGGTCAGTGCAGCCCCGCCACAGGGAGCAGCACGCTGCAACCCTCACAGGAATTAAGTAGGCCGCCCGAAGGAGGGCGGCGCTGTACATAGGTTTAGGTAATGATAAGTTAAGCTAGGTAATTATAATGATAGTTTAAGGTATGTAAAGTTTAAGAGGATGGGGATGTTTTAAAGGTAGTTTTCGAAGTCTGCCCAGTATGTGTGTTTGTTTGGAAGCGGGGTCCAGGGACCCGCGCGTCCATTTAATTAGGCCAGCACCTATTGGGAGCCTGGCTACATCCTCTTATCGATTACAGAAACCAGGGATACAATGAAAAGGATTCTCGTAGCGCTCGCGGCGATCGGGTGCGGGCTGGCCTACTGAGGCCGCACCAAGGACGTCATCGTGTTCGGATGTTCCGGGGACACAGCCCCCATCGCGACGGATGGGACGGGGAAGTGAGAGGTTGAGGAAACCGCCACCTACTTCCACCAAGGGAGATGGCCAGGATGGCTGGGGACGAATTCTACGGAATACTCCAGCAATTTCGGTTTTGCCTACCAAGAGACTTCGTTATCGTACCCTCGGGTGAGGATCCTTGCACCCAGAGTCAGCGTTGCCGTGGTGATGTGCCTCAATAATTCCGAGACTCGAAGGTAGCAGAACAAAACAAGGCTTTTATTAACTTAGAACAAAACACGTAAGCGAGAGAGATGTCGTCCTTCTGGAGATTGGGGCTAGACTGAAGCTAGCTTACAAACGGGGCCAGGTATGGGCGGAGCCCTACACACAGCACATTCCAGCACATTCCAGTATACAATACAGCACATTCCAGTACACAATACAATGAGGTCTGGGGGAAGGGAAATGACACTGAAACCGATCTCAGTCACAGGCAGTGATGAATGGAAATATTTCATCACATTCACCCCTTCTATAGATTTAGTCTGTTCGGGGGTTTGATAGTCCTCTGCGACCGACGTGGCTGTTGCGGTGCCGCGGGTGTCAGCTGGGTGTCCCCGGTAGCCTCCTGGGTCTCTGCCGGGGGTGCCGCCAGGGTTGTTGAAGGGGTAGTTGGTGGGGGTGCCGTTGGTCGGTGTTCTTCCGGGGGTGATGAAAGAGTAGTGGGTGGGTAAGAGTTGCTGTGATCGTCGTTGCCGCTATTGCCGTGGTTGTTGTCGATGCCGGCTGGGGCGACGTCTTTTATGGACACGGTGTCCTCCCTTCCGTCGGCGTGCCGGACATATGCGTATTGGGGGTTGGCGTGGAGTAGGTGTACTGGCTCCACGAGAGGGTCCGTCTTGTGGCCCCTCACATGCCTTCACACGAGTACCGGACCTGGGGTGGAGAGCTATGACGGCATGGATACGCCTGAGGTGGATTTCCGGGGAAAGACAAACATTCGTTCATGAGGCATGGTATTAGTGGCCGTACACAATAGCGACCGTATCGAATGGAGCACATCCGAGAGAACTTCCTGCCAGCGGGAGATAGGAAGGCCCTTGGTCCTTAGAGCTAGAGTGACTGCTTTCCATACTGTCCCATTCTCTCGCTCCACTTGGCCGTTACCCCGGGGGTTGTAGCTGGTGGTACGGCTCGTGGCGATCCCCCTGGACAGCATGTACTGGCGTAGCTCTTCACTCATGAAGGACGCCCCCCTATCCGTATGGATGTAGCTCGGCATACCGAACAGGCAGAACAGGCTGTTGAGGCATTTAATGACCGTGGCGCTGGTCATGTCTGGGCAGGGGAAGGCGAATGGAAACTGGGAGTATTCGTCCACAATGTTCAGGAAGTAAACATTGCGGTCGACGGACGGGAGGGGGCCCTTGAAATCTAAGCTGAGCCGCTCAAAGGGCCGTGTAGCTTTGATTAAGTGGGCTCTATCTGGGCGGTAGAACCGAGGCTTGCACTCAGCGCAAGTGCGGCAGTTCCTGGTCAGGGACCGAACTTCCTCAATCGAGTAGGGTAAGTTACGGGACTTTATGAAGTGGAACAGCCGCGTGACCCCTGGGTGGCAGAGGTCGTTGTGGAGGGTCTGTAGCCGATCCCCGGTGGCGCTGGCACACATCCCTCGTGAGAGGGCGTCAGGGGATTCGTTAAGGGCCCCTGGCCGGTAAATGATGTCGTACTCGAAGGTGGAGAGCTCGATCCGCCACCTAAGAATCTTATCATTTTTAATCTTCCCCCTCTGTTTATTATTGAACATAAACGCTACCGACCGCTGGTCGGTAAGTAGGGTGAAGCGTTTGCCGGCTAGGTAGTGGCGCCAGTGGCGCACTGCCTCCACGATGGCTTGGGCCTCCTTTTCCACGGAGGAGTGTCTGATCTCGGGCCCTTGGAGGGTCCTCGAGAAGAAAGCTACGGGCCGCCCCGCCTGGTTGAGGGTGGCCGCCAAGGCGAAGTCAGACGCATCACTTTCCACTTGAAATGGAGTGTTCTCGTCCACTGCCTGTAGCGTGGCCCGCTCAATATCCTGCTTAATGCTTTTGAAGGCGGCGTGGGCCTCAGCAGAGAGCGGGAAAGAGGATGCTTTCAAGACGGGGCGGGCTTTGTCGGAGTAGTTGGGGACCCATTGGGAATAATAAGAAAATAACCCCAGGCATCTTTTCAGGGCTTTGGGAGTGTTGGGCAGGGGCAGCTCCCGTAGGGGGCGCAATCGGTCGGGGTCTGGTCCGATTTCCCCATTCTCCACCACGCTGCCTAGTATGCAGAGGCGCATGGTGTTGTAAATGCACTTGTCCTCGTTGTAGGTGAGATTGAGTTTTTGTGCGGTTTTCAGGAACCTCTCGAGGTTCGAGTCATGATCCTGCTGGTTGTGACCGCAGATGGTGACGTTGTCGAGGTAGGGGAAGGTTGCCTGCAAGTGGTGGTCATCGACCATGCGGTCCATCTCCCTCTGGAAGACCGAGACCCCATTCGTCACCCCAAAGGGGACTCTGAGGAATTGGTAGAGGCGTCCGTTCGCCTCGAAGGCGGTGTACGGGCGGTCCTCTGGTCTGATAGGGAGCTGGTGGTACGCTGACTTGAGGTCGATGGTGGAGAACACCCGGTATTGGGCGATTTGGTTCACCATTTCTGATATGCGGGGTAGCGGGTAGGCGTCTAGTAGGGTGTACCTGTTGATCGTTTGACTATAGTCGATCACCATCCGTTTCTTCTCGCTACCCCTTACCACTACCACTTGGGCGCGCCACGGGCTGTTGCTGCGTTCAATAATGCGCTCTTTCAGGAACCTGTCTACCTCGGTCGCGATAAACCACCTGTCCTCCCAGCTGTACCTCCTGCTTTTGGTCGCTATTGGCCGGCAGTTAGGGGTAAGGTTCGCGAATAGCGAAGGCGGCTTTACCTTCAGGGTAGCCAGACCGCACACTGTGAGGGGCGGCTGGGACCCACCGTACTTGAGCGTGATGCTTTGGTGGTTGCACTGGAAATCCAGGCCCAAGATCACGCTCGCACATAGGTTCTTCATGATTAATACTTTAAAATTATCATATACAGTTCTGTTAACGCACAATTGTACCGTGCAGTAACCCAGAATGGTCGATGTCTGGGTTTTGTCAGCCATAGAGATGGTACCCTGAGTAGGGACCACCTTTAGGGAGAGTTGTTGTGCCAGTTCTGGGTGGATAAAGCTCTCCGTGCTTCCACTGTCAATTAAGCATTTAACCCGGCACCCGTTTACCTCGATGTCCACCATTGATCTGGATAGCGGGTGCGGCCTGGTCTGGTCCACTGTGACCGATGCCACTGTAGGGCCCTGATCGATACAAGATGGCGTCCACGCTGTCTGCTCACAAGATGGCGGACCCCACGAGGTCGGGCAAGATGGCGTCCAAGATGGCCGCTCCCACGGCGCACACGCGGCGGTGGTGGGTTTTCCGGCGGGGTTCCCTCTGCACACCTTCCCGAAGTGCCCCTTCTTACCGCACTTAAAGCAGGTGGTGCCTTTCGCCGGGCACAGGTTTCTGGTGTGCTTTGGCTGCCCGCAGATGTAGCAGTTGGGTCCCTGACGCGTCGCGGCTGTCGTAGGGCTTCTGGGGGGAGAGCGGGGCCCAGCCGGTGTCGGGCTGTCGGGCGGGGAAGATGCTTTCCAAGATGGCGGCGCCCTCGGTGCACACGTGGCGGCGTGGATGGCGCGGGCTGAAGAGTAGGCGTCCGAGTTTCTCTGGGCCACATCCAGGGATCGCGCGGTATCCGCAGCCTGTTTCAGGTCCAACCCCGTTTTTTCCAGCAGTCTTTGCCGGATGTAAGTGGAGCTGAGGCCTGTGATGAAGGCATCGCGAACAAGCTCGTCAGTGTACACCGCGGCTTTTACATCTCGGCACTTGCAGTCTTTGCCAAGCATTTTCAGGGTGCTTAGGAACTCCTCCACCGATTCCCCAGGTCGCTGTGCGCGGGTGGCGAGCAGGTGCCTAGCATACACCTCATTCGTAGGCTGCTGGTAATGCGCCTTTAAGATGTCGCAGGCGGCCAGGTACGTCTCGGCGTCTTGGATGAGGGGGTAAACCCGGTGGCTTACCCAATTCCGCAGAATTCCGAGTCTCATCCTTGCAGCGTCCGTAGCGTCTTTGACGGCTGCGGAATTGTCCAGGAAGAATTCCATACACTCAAACCAGTGTCTGAAGCGTGCTGATGCGTCCGGAGCATGTTGATCCAAATCCAAACGTTCGGGTTTCAGGAGTTGATCCATAGTGTTGAAAAAATAAGTTAATAAAATTGATGTGCCTCAATAATTCCGAGACTCGAAGGTAGCAGAACAAAACAAGGCTTTTATTAACTTAGAACGAAACACGTAAGCGAGAGAGATGTCGTCCTTCTGGAGATTGGGGCTAGACTGAAGCTAGCTTACAAACGGGGCCAGTTATGGGCGGAGCCCTACACACAGCACATTCCAGCACATTCCAGTATACAATACAGCACATTCCAGTACACAATACAATGAGGTCTGGGGGAAGGGAAATGACACTGAAACCGATCTCAGTCACAGGCAGTGATGAATGGAAATATTTCATCACACGTGGGAAAGAGGATCTGTTTGGTGTGTAATGGGAATGTACCGCTAAGTAGATGGTGGTGGCTACGAAAGCTGGGAAAGGACATGAAGAACTCTACTATCGAGTGGGAGCGACTGGGTAACAATACCCATCAGACAATTACGGGGACTGACGGACAATTACGTGTGTGTTGGGACAAATGGTGGGAACCAGATGAAGGGATATGTGTCTGTATGTGGGGTTCAAAACGCGTTTGCCCCAAGGGCGTATCCATCTTTTTCCAGAGGCAGTGGCAGGATGAAGGGAAAGGGATGAGATGGGATGTCAGCACTCGGGCGTGCGGAGCCCCATTCTCCCCGATTCCGGTAAACGCCACTGAACTCATCACCCGCCCACGCAAGCCCCTGCCCACAATTCCGGTAGCGCTAGCCCAGAAGGAAGGGTGCCCCACCACCACAAAGGGACCCGGGAACGGTTTAGTATTGGTACCCACCGGTCAGGTGCTGTACCAAGGGATAACTACGCGGTGGCCTCAGTGATTTTAAACCTCACTGAGGTACGATTGCCGGAGTGGTGTCCCAAGGAGACGGAACAGTTGTACCAGGTCCTGTTAACCCGAATGTTCAGACAATTTTACGAGTTTGACTTTGCCGACATCGACAAGGCCAAATTATACACCACACCACAGGAAGTTTTGGATCGGGTAGGGAGGCAAAGAAGGGGTACTGTAAATGACATTTTCACTGCTTTTAACACCGGGACGTCTGTTGTCAACGCTCTGGACAACGTGGAGCTGCAGACACAGATCAATGGTTTAAAAGCCCAGTTAAGGAACATACTGACTAACGAAAATAAGGTAGTGGGTTCTGAGCTCCATGAGGACCAGGCCATGACACTACACTTAAAAGAAATAATTGCTGAGCTGGAGAAACACGCTAGAACGGTAAATGCACTCATTAGGGAGGATCGGAATGCGTCCGATCAGGCTGCGCAGAACAAGGCCTGTGTGCTATACAGGGCGTGGTTACTGGGCGAGGGCCGCAGTAATCTGGAGGATTTGAAACAAGGTTTGGTCCCATCCTGGATCAGCAACAAGCACTTGCAAGCGCTCCACCCTTTCGAGAACGCATTAAGTCCGTGCCAGCTCAGACTAGCTGCAGAGGCGTACCCAGTCCCAGTGGACTGCGGACGCTCGAATCACACTATCATGGGAATAGTGGTAAGGATACTGGTGTTGGGTCCCGCAGCAAAGCCCGCCCCGGTATACAGGGTGGAGAACATTGGAGTCATTCAGGGGGGTGCGTACATTCGTTACGCAGTGGTCCCGCCTTATGTCATCAGATGGGAGCGTACGATGAGAGGCACCGACCTCTCGGGGTGTCGAAGCCAGGGAGCACACATCATCCTGTGTCCCCAGCACTTGAATGCCTTTTTGAAACCACAGTGCGGGTTCAGAGCCGCTAGTGCGAAGCCGATAAATTGCACCATGGAGGCAATGGCAAAGGACCATGTGCCCCCGCAGGTGGCATATATCGGAGGTGGGACATACTGTGTCACCACTGCAGCGCCTCACTACCGCCACGGACAGCACGGGTGGTGTCCGGTCAGTGACAGCAGTTTCTGTTTCAAACCCAGGGCTGAAGTTCAAGTGGCACAACAACGGATTGTCCCCATTCCTGCACCTTCCACCGTTCACCTCACTGTAAAAGAGAATTTCATGGACTTGCAGTGATTCATCGCGCATTTTGGTTATGTCATTCCCCCTCTTCCCGAACACCTCACCAAGATTTTAAAAGCCGTTATAGTTTCACAGAAGCATTTTTACACACTGGAGCAGAAGACATTAGAGATAGGGAAAGACATATTGGACATAGTCACCCCACCATGGTGGGACCTGTTCACTAATATAGAGATCCCAGCCTGGATTAGAATAGCATCCCATATCCTAGTAGTGTGTCAGGTTTTAATTGTAATATTCCTACTGTTCGTGCATTGCAAGAGAGGCAAACGCCTCCAGAGGCACGAGAACACAGGAGAATGGAGAGAACGCTATGTACGAGTGGGGGAAGAGGACACCCCAGTTTAAGCTGCTAAGTATTAAAAGTTAAAGCGTCCCTCCACTCTTGATTTTAGCCACTGCATGATTTAAGTGTGTGAATACTGTTGAGTTATAGCCGTTGATAAGATTTTCTTTTTTTGATTAATAAAAGGTGTATGCAGGTGGTGCAAGGGGTATCGGCCCCTTCACATCTGAAAGATGAATGTGTTATAGTTTAAGGTAGTACTGCCTATGATTGTCCAATTGTACACAAGGTAAGTTTTCTGAAATGGGAACTGCATGTGTCGTGAGGGTCATAGATAGTTAATTATCAGGAATGTTTGGATGTGAGGAATCAGGGAAAATTTGCTCACCAAGGATTATTGATACTTTAAGGAAGCTCTCAGTATCACAGGGGGGACTGTAAGATTCGAAATTTTCGGTAATTAATCACGCAAGAAAATAGGGTTAATAAGACAGTTTATTGACCAAAAGTAGCTTGTACAGAAAAACCTTTGATAAAAGGGCATACAAAATGGCCACCGGACCTCGTGATCAGTTTCTGGGACCATTTGATTTCTGTTACTGCAAGCCAGACAGGCTTGTGGATTGAGGACAGTAAGCCCGCGAAAGCCAGTATCAGGAAACCGAAACTCATGGAACTGAGCATACATATTAATTAGATTCTAAGTACAGGACAGTTTTGGGTAACAGGATGAGGCCCATCAAGAAATGGGCGGACAATTGAACGAACACTTAAACCCATTTACTGTACAAAGGAAAACCGTTTAACAGCCATCGAGGGCAATCTCCAGACCGATCAATATACGAACCGAGTTACGGTGACAAAGTAAAAGACATTATCGGCCCAGGAAGGCCAGTTAAGCTATCACCGGCTCCCATTACAAAGACAAAGCGCCCCTGCAGAGATTTCTGCCCGCCAAAATATTACAAAGACTGGACTATGATTTGGCGGGAGATAAGACTGTCCCAAAAAGGTATAACTGTGGATTAAAAAGGTCCATCAGGACGCTACGCTTCACGATTCACTTCGATACGCTTCGTAGCTGGGCTTCACTTCACGCTTCGGAACTTCTACAGTAGCTTCACTTCGGTTTTCATTTCTTCAACGCTTCGGGACAGACTCTTCGGTTAAGGCAGCACTTCGGTTTCGGAACGTGGTCGGTGCTTGGCCAGGCAAGGCTCAGCCACAACGGGAAGACGATGAGGGTGGCCCGGGTACTTTGTCGGGAGATCATCGACGACCCAGGCCGAAGAAGAAGACACCCTCAGAAGGACAATCATTATGACTGTATAAAAGGACACTCCGGGCCTAGCACTCCAGTGCCTCAACATCCCATTCGCTAACGGACCTTCCATGTGCATCCAGTTCTTCGGCAGCCTTTCAGTAAAGGTAACACAGGTTTAACGGATTTCATCCATGACGAGCGCTCATCAAGGCTGTATCTGTTGCTTCACCGCGTAAGGAAAACCAAACTGCGCCAGAAGTTTCCAAATCCACGTGACGACGGAAAGCTGTGCCAAAAAGGCTGCAAACCCCCTTTTCGCAAATCTAAAAGTGGTGAGCATGATCCCGAGTTCCTCAAGTCGAAACTTAGTTAGGTCTAGGGGAGGGGGTTAAGGGTAATTGTAATGTGTTACCCCTTTTACGATGTGCCGTGTGTTTCCCATTTCCATAGAGTTAAGTTTATAGATATGTGCATGCTTGTAGTTACTTTAATCTGTGCTTATGACATGTATTTTATAATGCTGCAAACTGTTTAATAATAAAAGCATCCATTTCGTGCTATTCAACCTGGTCTGTTGAGTTTTCTCTGCACCATAGTTCCCTGCACCTAAGTCCAAGGTCTAGGACCGTAGGGAAGAGTGGGTCGAACCACTCAAGGGTAATTATTGCACGAAGCCTGGTAGGAGACCAGAACAAGCAAGAGAAACCCCCTACAGGCGCTCCCATTGAATATCACGGCGATACGTGCAGCAGCGCCACATGCACCAGTAACGCCAAGGTACTGCAGTGCTGCCGTACTGCAGGCCTCCTCCTCTGATTAAAGGGGAGGGGCCTAGCGCAGCTCCCACTGGGCCCCTGCTGGACCACTGGGGAGCGGGCTGCCGGCAAAAGAGCCCGTCACTCAAGAGGAGTACCGAGCTGAGCGATCACGTCGGCACCCCGCAGTAGGAGGCGAGAGGGGCCAGGTGCTGGCAGATGGTCCAAAAACATATCCGCCCGACACCTGCCCTATAATTGTTGCCACTCCGGCTGCAAAAACACCACCCTGACCCTGTCGGGCATAACATCCAACGCTAGGTCAGAGGGCACGAGCCAAGTTTGCGGCTGGGGCATGAGTGGGGCACTGCTACCGCCGCCGCTAATCTCCCACTGAATTTTGCGGGAGGTGTCAGCGGCACCGCGCCCATTTGCGCCCTCTTGGGGTGCTAACGGGAGGCACAAAGCAACCAAATTTTTCCCCCAAGGATCTGCTTGGCAATTGCTGTCAAAAAAATGAACAGAAATTCTGTGAGACTCCACTCACTTGCTATTGAAAACGCTGCTGAAAGCTTCTGCAGAACTGTTCAAATGTAATTATTATCTAGTTCAAGTCTTCTGTCTTAGAATCATGGAATGTTGCAGCATGGAAACAGGACATTAGACCCATCAAGTCTATGTATCTTATATTTATTTGAGCCAGCAAAATGATTTTGATTGTTCTTTTAAAAAAATGTCAAAATCAATTCTCCAAATATGTGAAATGTCTTTGCACATTTTATGTACGTGTCCACAATGTTATTTACAATTGCCAAAATGGATCCTACTTTCAAATAGAAATGACAAGCCAAATCAATAGATGCAATAAAAGTCTAGGCAAATGTGTTTTTCCCAAATTGGAAGGTGTTTGTAATTTAGGTTCATCTCCAGTCACAAATCACTAGAATAAACCAAAATGATTTACATTAGTATTTCAGTGTGCTGAAACAATGTAAAGGATAGAAGAGGATACTACAGATTTAGGAAATTTCCATTGACTGACCTCATTATAGTATATTTATAATTTTTGCAAGCGAAGCTGGAGATTTCCTTTACATACACTAAGGACTAGCACCTGTCACTATGTGATGACTGAAGTAGCTGCACTGATGAGACATTCTGGAATTACAGTCAAAATTGAAAAATCTTTTTATATTGATAATGATACATTATGTAAGTAAGAATAATCAGAACTGGCAGCTGACTGATTCAGATAAGAACAATTGGGTAAATATTCTGCAATAGTCTCGAAATATTGCACCAACTAACAAATGCATGGCTGATTGTGACAAACCTTCCACAAATTGGCCCTCATTAGATATTCATGGTGAGCTCCGGGCGAGTGATTAACCAATCAAAGGTAGCTCGCTGATTTGGGGCAGGATATCCAGCATGGGAGAAGTTGTTTCACAAGATCACAAGATTACTACGGGTGAAGAAGATCATTCAGCCCATCTTAGTACATCAAAAGACCCTAAAATCTTTTCACTGTTGATTCCAATGGCTTGTTCATGATTCCAGTGTTTTTGCATCCACTACTTCATATGGCAGTCCATTCCATGCATTGATCACTCTTTATGTGAAGAAGTATTTCCTGATATTAGTCCTAAATTTGATTTTTAGTAGTTTTGAACCTGTGAACAACTGTCACAATTTTTCCATACCATTTACTATCATATATCTTTGTAAAATCATCCATCTAATACCTTTTAAGGCTTAAATGCCTAAGGGGGAAATATTCAGTTACTTTGCGCCTCCCATTAGCACCGTAAGAGGGCGCTAATGGAGTGCAAAGCAACTAGCGCCTGGGCGAGGCGATATCTACGCCTCTCACGGAATTGACCGGACATTTTGCGGCGGCGCTAAACAAAAACGTCCGATCTCCTGCGCACGCAGATCTTGACATCATTCGAGCGTGTAACGCCCTTGTGGCGTGCTAGAACGGAAATTGAGTGGCGCCCCCCCTCCTATCTGCCTGGCGCAACCAACGACAGGTAGACTGGAACGCTTCCCAGTCGCTGTGGGGCTGGGGGGGGGGGGGGGGCACTATATAAAGGGGGCCTCTTCCTGGCTTTTTGTGTGGTAGACATATTTGCACCACTCGTTCTGAGAGAGAGAGAGAGATTTTGAGAGAGAGAAAGAGAGAAAGAGAGACTTCTGCATTGAGTCAACGCTGTCTGAAGTAGTTTTGGCTTCTGACCATAACTTTGCAGGTACTTTGGTTTTTGACCTTCATTACTTTGATTGCCAAGATACTATAGGGGCTTCACTGATTGAATCTGCTGGCACAGGGCGACACCCCCAGAGGGCACAGAGATGCAGGGAGAGAGTGGCAATCATGGCCAGACGGAGGAGGGCCAACAGGCCTCGGTACAGGAGACCTTACCCTCCAAGGGTTTTTCGCCAACAGTTCTACATTAATATGTCTGAGGAGCACTGTTTGCGAAGGCTGCGATTCAGCAAGGAGGTGGTCACTGAGCTTTGCCACCTGCTTCAGTCAGATCTGCAGCCTCAACTGAGGAGCAGGACGTCTCTGTCAGTGGCAGTGAAGATAACAGTGGCTCTCAACTTTTATGCCACCAGCTCATTTCAATCAGCTACTGGGGACATCGCCAATATCTCCCAGTTCGCGGTGCATTGCTGCATCCCTCAGGTAACAAATGCCCTCTTTAAAAGGAGACGAGAGTACATCTCTTTCCCCATGACCCCAGACAAGCAGCAAGAATGCGCAATGGGCTTTGCTAGGATAGCGGGCTTCCCCATGGTGCAGGGCACCATTGACTGCACGCATGTGGCTTTGCATGCGCCGCATGAGAATGCAGAGGATTTCCGCAACCGAAAGGGATTCCATTCCTTAAAAGTACAGTTGGTCTGTGACCACAGACAGCTGATACTCGCTGCCAATGCCCACTATCCTGGCAGCAACCACGATGCATTCATCCTGCGCCAGACTACTGTGGCAGATCTTTTCCAGGCACCGCATCACCCAGGTGGTTGGCTTCTCGGGGACAAGGGATATCCACTGTGCACCTGGCTGATGACACCGCTCCGTACGCCCAACACCCCTGCTGAGCTGCGGTACAACGAGAGCCATCAAGCTACCAGGAACATCGTTGTGCACACAATCGGCGTGCTCAAGCAACAGTTCCGCTGTCTGGACTATTCTGGAGGAGCCCTACAGTACTCGCCTAAGCGAGTCTCCCGCTTCGTTGTTGTGTGCTGCATGCTGCATAACCTAGCAATCCTCAGGATCCAGCCAATGCCACCAGGCCTTGGAGCACCAGCAGCAAAGGAGGAGGAAGAAGAGGAGGAGGAAAATGAGGAGGATGATCATCAGCAGCACCAAGGCAGGAGGGAGGCACTCAATGTAGAAACTGGAGGGGCCGTCCATCAACGGCTGATAGCAAGCCGCTTCTAGGCCCCTGCTGAAAAATGGCTTCTCCATTGAGAACAACATGAATGAAACCAACCCACAACCCCTAAGCCAGCCAAGGCAACAATGATTGCAAAGACCAAACATGTACATTTTGAATACAAAAACGTATTTATTTTACAAACTCTGTGTGTGTCATTTCTGCATGACAAACTAATAGAAAGAAACACAAAAAAAAGTCATTAACATAACTGGTTCTCACAACCTGGAGATAATGTCCAAAACACTAAAAAAAATTTGACCACGAAACTCGGCCTTCAATAAAAAAATGACCAACATTTTGTCACACCTCCTGCTTTTTGCCCTTCGAGGGTGATCTCCTTCCCTTGCGCACTTCCCACCTTCCTGCTCCTCCGTAATGGGACACCAGTGGCTGCAGCAAGGCTGGTGGAAGGCTGCTGATTGTCACAGCCTGAGACTGCAGATGCCCTTGAAGGACGGCCTCAACCAGCTCTGGGCCTGGAGGGCCCAGCTGCAGACTGCAACAACTCTGCATGGGTGGCAGCAGTCGGTCCTACAGGCGGCGGCAAGTGCAGTGGAGAAGTGACAATGGTGGCAGCAGGAATGCTGTCATCTTGAGAGAGGACAGCAACTCCCTGCTCGACCGACACACTGGCACTCCCACGGGGCAGCACTTCAGCATCCGGAGCAATCTGCTGGAGCACAGATTGCAGGCCTGCTGTGGTGGAGTGAGAGCCCCGGAGGAAATGTGTCCGAACCAGTGAGGATGGCAGCAGTCAGTGCTCGTGTGGCCTCAAACTGAGTCTGCATGAGAACAGTCAGAGATGGGGTCATGGCAGCACTAAGCATTTGTGTGCCATCCACCTGTGCTACAGCAAAGTGCTCCACACTCCTTGCCAGTGATTCAATGGATTTGAAAACTCTTCCCACTGCACCCATGAGCTCAGTATGCATGTCCACTGCCTGGGTGTTCATTTCAGTGATGAGCCGCTCCTCCTCTGCGTCCAGTGCAGCAGGACTCGCTGGCATACTCTCCCTCCGGGGAGAAGGCCCCCGAGCTTCCCTACCCCCATTGTGTTGCTGCAGCCGGCTGGGTCCTGGAGGTTCACCCTCATCAGACCCTTTCCCCTGCTTCCCTCCAGGGAAGGCATGTACCCAGTGTGGGCATGGGCTTCCTCAGGAGAGGTTGACGCTGATGCTCCGGCTTCCTCTTCCTCCTCGTCTTCAGCTTCACTCCCACTGGCAGCTTGAGGGCTCATCTCCTCAGCTGGTGAATCACCATCTGAAATCAGGGAGGTACAAGAGTGGCTTTAGCGTGAGGACAGGGTGGCAATAAGGGAGGACGAGTGCAGCGATTTAGTAAGTTGGATTGAAAGTGTCAAAGGCTGGTGTTCTGAGAGACAAGTGGAAGGAGAGAGCAGAAAAGGTGATGACCTTACCATTGCTGTCCAGAATGGGGTCGGCGTCTCCAGTGGCAACAGGACTGATCACCAGGCTTGCCACAGTCCTGTGGATGTGCACCTCAAGATTGCTGAGGGGTTGCAGCTGAGGCTGCCCTCCACCCGTCCGTTGCTGCATGCTCCTATTATAAGATAGCTTGCCCTGCAAGAAAAAGGATGGCGTCTGAGTAAATATACAGCCATGGTCTTGCCTGATGTGCCTCCCATAGTTGAATAGCCCTTACTGTAAGCAGCCATGGTCTTGCCTGATGTGCCTCCCATAGTTGAATAGCCCTTACTGTAAGCAGCCATGGTCTTGCCTGATGTGCCTCCCATAGTTGAATAGCCTTTACTGTATGCAGCCATGGTCTTGCCTGATGTTCCTCCCATAGTTGAATAGCCCTTACTGTATGCAGCCATGGTCTTGCCTGATGTGCCTCCCATAGTTGAATAGCCCTTACTGTATGCTGTGGAATGTGCATGTGTGTTTGATGAAAGCGACATAAGTGTTGGATGAGTGTTGGGCATTGGGGTTTTAAGACCCTCTGGCCATAGAGTGAGGTTGAGATGGAGGGATGGAGAGGTATTGAAAAAAAGCCACTCACCCTGACAACCCAAGTGAGGTCGTTGAACTTTTCTCTACATTGGATATGGGTCCTGGCATCATGCTACTTGAGGAGATGCTCCGAGCCACCTCCCTCCACACTCTTCTGTACTTGCGTGGCAAAGGCATCCTGCCACTCTCTGGGTACAATATAGATCTTCTGCACTCCACCACACCAACCAAAGCCTCCAAGGCCCACTCACTGAAGCGCTGTGCTCGCTCCCTCGCCCTCTCCATAGTCCTTGCCTGCAAGATTTAGCCACAGGTCTGTCCAGGCCGAGATTCAAGGCTCCAATGAGGAGGGTGTGACTGGAGAGCAAGATCGACCCTCCCCTTTAAGAACTGGCCGGCGCCTGTGTGTCTGTTTTCAATCGCTAACTGACAGCACCTGCACTGCGCTCGTGCTCTGAGCTAGCGCCTCGCTCCTTGGCCTTTGCGCCTTGAGAGGTGTGTAGCACCTGGTTTAGCGCTCCAATCACCTCCAGGGGTGATAAAAGCCAAGTTTGCCGTCGGAGGCGATAATTAGCGCCAGGCGCTAAATTTTGTGCATGGCCGATAACGGCACCCAAATGGGGTAATACTGAATTTCTCCCCCTAAATTTCTCCATCTATTCCCATAACACAAATTTCTAATACTAGAGATTAGACTTGTGGCTCTTCTCTGTACTGTTTCTAACTACTGACTGTCTCAACTGTGTTGCAACGACCAAAGAACTGGTCAGACCGCACCTTGAGTACTGAGCACAAGTGTAGTCTGACCAGAGCACTACATGGTTTCAGCTTGATTTCCTTTGACCTGTGTTCTGCTGTTTTGACATTTGTATCAAGCATCTGAATCCAATTAATTGCTGTAAATTAGAAATAGTAGTGTCCCAAAACTGATATCTGAAGAACACTTTTCAGTACTTCAAGCCACCATAACTCCCCAAACAAGTACCTGTTGTTTTCTACCAGTGAATTCCATTTCCAGTCCCACAATTTAGCCTCAATTCCCAATCCTCTGAGCTTAACTAATATTTTTTTGTGTGGAACTTGTCAGATGTTTTTTCAAGATCTAAGTGTACCATAATGTAGGGTTTTTCCACAGTTCACTATTTAAAGGGCTGCAGCAACAATTGAAAAGGAAGGGTATCTTTTTTGCAGGCAAATGTTTGTGGGAAGTTCATTTATATTTTGGACTTCCTTTATAGAGCAGTGCCAAAGAAGAGCATCCAAGTTTACGAATGCAATTTTTGAAGTGCTGCTTCAAGAATTGGAGGAAGAAAGGTTATCCTGATTGGCACACCAGGGCACCTTCCCCTAGGAGAGCAGTCTACTGTGCCTGGTAGGAAGTGACACAATGTGCCAATGCAGTCTTCACCACCCAGAGACACTGGCACTAAATTGCTAAGATTCGCAAAAAGAGGATGTTTGGCCCACAGATGGGTAGAAGATGTGGGGTGAAGGAAGAACACACTTCCTGACCCAAATCCAGTTGTTTTTGCAGAAATAAGTTCCCTGTTCGAAATTAAGCATTGGATGAGCTGAAATTTCTTGTGCTTAATTTTAGCAAAACCAAAACTATCAGTTTAGTCCATGCCGACAATGACATGACTCTGGTTCCAGCTCCAACAAACGTTCCAGCTGCCTGCTCAAGGTGAACCATGTGGTGCTATGCTGCTCGACTATGATTTCACCTTCTTACCCCCAATCAAATTGGTTACCAAGTCTGCCGTAGTCTAGAACTTCTAGAACATTGTTCACTTATTCCCCAAACACTGTCCATCCACCGCCAAAGCCCTGATGCATACTTTCATCACTATAGGATTAATTTCTCCAATGCTCTCCTCACTAGCTTCCCCTCTTTGAATCACAACACAAACTTCAGTTAATCCAGAACTCTTCAGCTTGAGTTCTTTCTCTTACAAAGACCAGCATATCGATCATCCCTATTCCCCAGCACAGGCACTGCAACCTCCTCATTTATATTTTGAAATCCCTTCATGGTCTCCTTCCAACTTATCTCAGCAATCTCCTCCAGCTGAATGTTCCAGCACACACCATCTGTTCCTCTACATTACTGCTTGTCCCTGACTTCCTCTGCTCCAGCATCAAAGGCCATTTTTTCAGTCAGTATCCCATTTGCTTTCTGGAAGCTTCTTTACAAACCATTTCATGTTGCTATCTCTCTGGCTTCCTTCGAAAGCCTCCTGTCTCTTGGACAGTATTCTCCTCTTTCTCTTGTAAACTGATCTGCAAAGCTCTTCTATGTGAGTCCGGTAAACCAAATTGCAAGTTTTATTATTTTTTGGATACATTGATCATCATCCTTATCTTACCCTAGACATTGAATTTATAGGGCTCATGGTTTATTGAACATTGTTTAGAAGGTTGTGAGTTCAAGCCCCACTCCAGAGACTTAAGCATAAAATCTAGGCTGGCATTGCAGTGCAGTACCGAGGGAGTGCTGCACTATTGGAGGTGCCATCTTTCAGATGAGTTGTTAACCTGAGGCCCAGTCTGCTCTCAGGTGACATAAAAAATTCCATGGCACTATTTCAAAGAAGAGTAGGGGAGTTCTTCCTGACGTCCTGGCCAACGTTTATCCCTCAACCAACACCGCTAACAGATGATCTAATCATCTATCGAATTATTGTTTGTGGGACCTTGACATGTGCAAATTGGCTACCACATTTCCTACATTAAAACAGTGACTACGTTACAGAAGTACTTTGTTGGCAGTAAAATGCTTTGGAACGTTGTGAGATTGTGAAAGGTACTATATAAATGCAAGTTCTTTTTCACTGAGTACTCTTCAGTACAGGTCAATGGAATTTCTTCGCATGATGTGCAATGCTTTTCATAAAAGTGTTATTAAAGTGAATTATACAGTATAAGATTGTATTTATTGATCTCAAATAATTCATTTTCCCTCTTACAACTGTGCAGGATTATATGTGACAAAAATGAACTAAATGTTTCAGAAAGTAATTTGAAAGAGAAATATGCAAACCATTACCAATCTTGCTTCTTTACCTGTTAATTTGTCCACAGCCTGCAAACTAGCAGCCTTGGAACATCTTAGTCTTATTTAATATGGTACTCAGAATAATTAGGACTTTTGCCTTTCTTTGTCTGCCATTCTTTCTACTTTTTATTTGCAAACTTACTTTAACCCTATTGCATTTTGATATAATCAGCTCTCAACTAATCCTAGAAACAAAGTACAATTCCGGCGGGAACGGGTTAAAATTTGGGGAATCCTCTTACTGCTCCATTCCCGCTGTGAACTCACTGATCCCGATTTATACAGACCAACTTGCTCTGCTGGGAAATGCACTCACCCGAAACCTGATGCAAATATTTACATGGAATTCCTGCCCAGCAGCCAATCCGCTGGTAACATCTTGTGGGATTGGCCTCAGCAACTGACTGACATGACAGTCGCAAAATTTAAAGGGACATGCACCTGCTCTCATTTGGATGAATTGGATCTTCCTTTCTGATTACTACATTTCCAAGGCATTTCAGAGCTTGAAGATTGTTTCTTTTTGGTTTGTTTGCCTTACACACCCTGATTAAATACTTTCAGCTTTACGTGGGTGCCAATTTTTCTTCTTGAGTCTAAATGGACGAACAGTTTGAGATAGAACAGCAGCTGCAACAGCACCAGCCTCAGCAACCAGAACAAGCAGTAGCTGAGCCTGTTACAACACAGGAAGTGAGGAGGCTGCTCATAGATGCCCTTACCCGGCCCACAGGGTCGATAGGCCAAGAGTAACTTTCCTGGACATCTCACAGGAGCAATGCATCTGGAGGCTGTGCTTCACCAGGCAGGCAGTTGTAGATCTGTGCAGCATCCTGCAGAGGGACCGGCTGCCTGTTGGATTAACGAGTCATGTTTTGTCATTGGCTGTGAAAGTCACCACCACCCTGATCTTTTTAACCTCAAGCTCCTACAAGGCTGCTACAAGAGGCATCACCCGCATGTGTTGAAACTCAGGCAGACCCTCCAGTACCTCGTACAACTGCTTGGGTGAGGCCAGCACCTTTCTTCTCATTGCTGAGACCCTGAAGTCCTTGACCTGGAGTTTCCGCTAGGTTGCGCTGATAGCGCAATTCACTCAAAATCGGCAAAACCAGCGCAAAAGTTCGAGGAATTTCAAGCGCAAATTACGTCCAGCGCAAATCAAGTTTCCGTGATCTTTTACGTTAGTTTAAAATACATCACGCTGGAAGCCAGGCCCACCCACAAAACTGGCCACACCACCAGATCGAATTAATCACCATGGCGAGGTTCCGCTAATTTGAGGAGGCTCTTAAAATTAAGCTTGTTCTTTTCAGTGAAAGGACAGTAATAGGCATGTTTTAAAAGCTTTTAAATTAAAAAAAAATTATTAAGGAAATGAAACTAGCAAATGGTTCTGTATTGTTTTTTAAAGTCACTTTACAATTGAGTTGAAGGGATAATTACTAGTCCTAGCCCCTTTAGGGCTACCCCGGATCAAGCATATTACTCAGACGTTCACTTTCAACTAAAGTTTGAGGTAGCCGAATCCTAAAGACTAATTGGGTCTAAAGGTCTGTACTATCTCTCCCTAAAGGAAAGGAACAACCTGAAAATGTTACCATCCTCCAGATAGCACTTTTAATAAATTTAGCTAGACTGTAACGTTCCGGATATTATGAGGGTCTGGAAAACTCCCCCAGAATTCTGCAACTCCTCACCAAAGAGTGTACAGAAATTGAGTTTGCGAGTTTGATATAGAAGTCTTATGTGAGACAATTCTAAAAATATATAGATTTATTAAAATACCAACATGTAATTTACAGTTGGTGAGTCAATCGCAACATTAACAGTTTCAAAAAGTGAAAGCTTACAATCCTATCAGAGAACCTTACTCTCAAATCTTAACTTCACTACAGTTTTACAGTCCTTAAAGTTCTGTTCAAGATATCCACCAAAATCAAATACCTTTGATCCCCGAAGTACAAAGAGTTGAAGACTTTCAGAGCCGCCTCTGAAGTCGAGAATCGCTTTGCCCCTTTAAAGCGAATCTACTATCCCATTTGAGAGTTCAATATTTATACCCTTTTCCAGTGGTATTTCCTTTAAAGTTTTCTGCTGATGTAAGCTAATTATCTCTAGTCATTTTTCTGCTGACCACTGCAATTCTTACTGCCAGATCAACTGGTAGCATTACAGAATCATGTCTCCTCTCTAGGTGATCTAAGTTTACCATAAAATACAATGTAACAGCAGGTGTGTTTTACTTGATGTCATTTTTACGAAGGCAGGATGTTTCTTACTTTTATGTGCTTCTTTACGAGGTGTAAATTAGAACACCTTGTCCAGGGTGAACCATTGTTTCATTCCGAAAGGTTCAGCCTACCGGAGCCTTTAACCTTCTGTTTCAATAAGGTTATTGATTCAGCGTCAACAACTATCTTATCTCTATAGCCAGAATACTTTCACAGCTTTTTCATAGTTAGGTTTCTAGATTTCCAGACCCAGTTTGTCATGTTTTAATAAGGCCAGAATTCTTTCAAAAGAGAGTGTATTTTCCTGAATAGGTTCTATGGCTCATTCCTTCACAGAGTTACTCACAGGTGGTGGACTAGACACACTGATTAAAGTGCTTATTTTTTGTGATAAACCCATTTTCAGCTGTATCAATAAAACTGCACCAGGTCACCACTCATGGAATATTTTAGAGCAATTTTTAAAAACTACATTCTAAAACGCTGCCCGGTTGCGCTGGTTCTTGGCAAATTTTAAGTTTGACGCTATGCAAATGAGTTTGAGTGGAAGCTTAAGCGAAAAATAACACTTCTTAAAACTAATGCAATTTTGAGCACAATTTGTTCCTTGATCGTCGATTGTGCCCAAAGTGGAACCTCTTGGTCCTCATCAGAGCTGGGAGAAGACCTTGCCCTTCAGCCAGTTTTCTCCTGGGCTGTCCCTGCCACCAGTACCTGCTTATGTACACTTGTGCTAGGCCCATCGTCACATGCAGTTCCCTGTACCTCACTCTCTGACTCAGCCATTATGCCAATCTTTGTGCTTGGAATTGATGATGCACGTGCCTGTGCCTCCTCAGAAGGACACTTCTCCACTGACATGTCTTCTTCGGGTGGGCTGTGGCTATTGAAAAGGAACTAGAAGAGAGAGAAAAGGGACAAAAGTTAGGATGGCATTGATTGGCTGCACAGTTGCAGAACACATACATCACAATGTAATTTAATGTAATCAAGCTGGCTGAATCTGTATTTTACCAGGTTTAATGAAGGGGTACAAGTAATTATCAGAGACCCTGTTCAGTGAAGCCACTGACCACAAGATGGCCAACGCACACAGCTCTAGCAGGCTCACAAATTTTCATGGCTTGTTGCAGCGGTTCACTTAGGATGATGAGGTTAGCTAATCCTCCTCCAGTCTTGCTCCTGTCACAATTATTGTGCACCATTTTATCCTGCAGAAGGAGAGGAAAGGAGTTAGTGAGTGGCTACTGAAAGAAAGCTGCAGATGTGTGGGGCTTTGGCTTGTGCTGGTAGTGCATATACTGAGAGAGAGAAGAAACAAGATACAAGCATGATGAGGTGTTGAATGAGAAGCAAGTGCGTGGGGTGTGAAGCGAGGAAGGAGTCCTGAGAGAAGTCGGAGATTGTGCAAAGACTATCAAGTGAGGGGAGAATAGTACTAGTGACTGGTGTGCAAGGAGCAAGGAAGAGGTGAGTGTGTGTTTGTAATAAGAATGAGAGATGGTATCGTGTGGCCTTGGGATGGGTGGTGAAGGAAGTGATGGAAAGAAGGGAATTGTTGAGCGTGCTGGAGGAGGGGAGCGAAGGACTGTTGACATGTGTTGTACAGAGAAAGGGATAAATGCAGAGCAGGACTCACCCTTGATATCCTAGTGAGATAATTGAAACGCTTCCTGCACTGTATCCAGGTCCTGAGGGTAACACTGCTGGAGCTGATGACAGTTAAAATGTCTCTTCAAGCCTGGTGGATGTTGTGTCCATCAGTAGTAAGACACAAGACTGCAGGAGAATGGTACAACAGGTGTTTACTCAAAGTGGTTCACTCTGGAACTGAACTGTACAGATTACTACTCAGTGCTATATACAGGTGTGGTCACTGCAGGTACTACAGTATACCTGAGCTGTAAAAAGTAGTTCCCCCCTTAAAAGTATATACATGACAATTCCTCCCCTTTTAGATTAACAGTACCATAACACTCATTTAACAATTAAATCTCAAACTAATTACAATTAACACTTTTAACATGCAACATTAGCTGAAAATAGTCCATTTATATATTCAGTCTTTGGGGAGGCCTCCTGATCCTTTCTGGATAGCGCCTTTCCCTGAGTGTCTCGTTCTTGGTGCGGAGGCGATTCTGGCACCCTGTCATCGGTTGGGTCATCAGCTTCCGATGCTACTGTTTCTGGGGTAGATGCGACCTGTACATCGGGTTCCTCACCAGGTACATATGGGCGAGGCATGGGGTTGACTTGTTCCTGTGACTCTAGCATCTGGTCAGCATGGCGTCTCACGATGTTCTCCCCAACGTCCACTGTGTACATTAGTGGGCCCTGCCGTGTGCATATCGTTCCTGTCTGCCATTTTTCTGTTCGGTAGTCGCGGGCCAAGACTGGTTGCCCTACATTGAAGCTCCTTGTTGGCTTCTCATGGATGTGCTGGAATTGCTTACTCTCAACATCTCTTCGTACGTTTGGTCTGAGCAAATCCAGGCGAGATCTTAACCTTCGGTTAAAGAACATCATGGCCGGGGCCTGGTTGGTGGCTGCATGTGTCGCATTCCGGTAGGCAAACAGGAAATTGTCCAACTTATGCTGCAGCGGAATGTTGTCATTGTACATAGCCTTTATTGCCTTCTTAAAGGTTTGTACGAACCTCTCAGCCAATCCATTTGTGGCTGGATGATACGGGGCGGATGTGTAATGCCTTATCCCATTCTTCTTCATAAACCTCCGGAACTCTGCGGACACAAACTGTGGTCCGTTATCGGAGCAAATCTGTTCTGGCAAGCCGTTCCTGGCAAAATTGGTCCGTAGGACTGCAATAGTTTTCTCAGTGGTGTTGGAGGACATTTGGATGACCTCAGGCCATTTCGAGTGCGCATCCACGGCTATTAAAAACATTGAGGCCATGAATGGACCAGCAAAATCAATATGCACCCATTGCCATGGAGATGAGGGCCACTCCCATGGGTGTAGAGGGGCATGTGGTGGTGCATTTTGGACTTTCTGGCATCCTGAGCAGCTCTTGGTCAGGTCCTCGATTTGTTTATTGATTCCCGGCCACCACACATAATCCCTGGCAAGACTTTTCATTTTTACCCCTCCCAGATGACCCTCATGAAGCTCATTGAGCACTCTATCCCTTACCTTGGGTGGAATTACCACTCGGGATCCACACATCAAGGTCCCCGGCACACTGACAGCTGTTCTCTTCTTGTCGAGAATGCTGGCAACAGTGAGTCGCCATGTTCTGGCCATCCCTTCACCGTCAAATCATATACCCGAGACAGTGTCGGGTCATTTCAGGTCTCCTTTTCTATACTAGCGTTAGTTACCGGTAGGTATTCAACTATAGTCAAATGAAATATTTCGACAGGATCCACTGCTGGTGCTTCCTCCGCAGTAGGCAGTGGCAGGCGTGATAGCCCATCAGCATTTCCATGCTGTTTCGTGCCCTTTTATTCAATCTCATAGTGGTGCACCCCTAGAAAGAGTGACCATCTTTGTAGTCATTGTGCAGTCATCACCGGAACGCCCTTCTTCGGATTAAAAATGGAGACAAGAGGCTGGTGGTCAGTCAGCAAGGTGAATTTCTGCCCGTGCAGATAGTGATTGAACTTTTTCACTCCCCACATTAGGCTGAGGGCCTCCCTGTCAATCTGGGCGTTGTTACACTCGGCTGAGGTTAGTGATCGTGACGCAAAGGCTATTGGCCTCTCTGAGCCGTCCGAGAATTTGTGCGACAGGACCGCTCCAATGCTGTAGGGTGACACATCACACGCCAACTGAATTGGTAGTGCTGGTTTGAAATGGGCCAATACCTCTTTCGATGTGATTAGTGTTTTGATCTTCTGGAAAGCTCGTTCACATTTGTCACTCCACTCCCATGGCACTCCAGTTTGCAGTAGGGTGTTCAGTGGGTGTTGTATTGTAGACAAATTTGGCAAGAACTTATGGCAGTAGTTTACCAGCCCAGGGAACGACCTCAGCTGTGACATGTTTTCCGGTGCTGGAGCCTTGACTACTGCCTCAATCTTTTCTGGGGACTTATGTAACCCCCCTTTATCGATAACGTGGCCACAATACGAGATCTGTTTTTAAAAACTCGCATTTGCGGCGGTTAGCTCAGAGCCCATATTCCTTCACTCTAGTGAGCACCTGCTCCAGGTTGGCGAGGTGATCACTGTTATTTTTGCCCATGACCAGGATGTCATCCAAATAACACTGGGTCCCTGGGATCCCTTGCAGGACTTGTTCCATTGCCCTTTGCCAAATAGCCGGAGCTGATGCCACCCCGAATACCAGCCGGTTGTATTGGTAGAGACCTTTATGGGTGTTGATTGCGAGGTATTTTTTTGATGCTTCTTCTACCTCCATTTGCAGATTTGCCTGGGCCAGATCAATCTTAGTGAAGCATTTCCCTCCAGATAGCGAGGCGAAAATATCTTCAATCCGCAGAAGTGGATATTGCATGGTGTGAAGGATTGGGTTCACTGTTACCTTAAAGTCCCCACAGATGCGAACCTTCCTTGGTTCCCCAGGCGTGCTGCTCAATGACTTTTTCATCACAGGGACGATGGGTGTAGCCCACTCGCTCCAGTCTACCTTGGACAGTACTCCTGAACGTTCCAAACTCTCCAGCTCTGCTTCGACGGCTGGGCGGATCGCATAAGGTACCGGTCTGGCCTTAAAAAATTTTGGGCTTGCGTTTTCTTCGATTTTAATTGTTGCTGTCATGCCTTTTAGTGTTCCGAGTCCTTGCTGGAACACTTCTTGCGCGTCGGTTAGGATCTTTGACAGTCGCCCAGGTGTGACGTCGTCATCCTTTTTGGCAGCCACAGTCAGTGCTTGTATGGAATGCCAATCCAGCTGTATTTTCTGGATCCATTCACGTCCCAGTAATGGTGGTCCTCCATCTTGCAATACATACAGGTCTAGTTTTGGTGTTTCCTTACCGTTATATATAACTGTCACCTTTATTTTTCCTTTGGGGTAGACTTTTTGCCCCGTGTACGTCTTCAAAATAATTTTTGTTTCTCTCAAGGGTATGTGTGAGAATAGCCGCTCGTAGTCCCGTCAGTTTATGACTGTTAGGGCTGATCCTGTGTCCAATTCCATTTTTACCCGGACTCCTGCTATCTTGAGAGTGACCCAAATGGTTTGGTGATCCTCTGTTTTGATCACATTATGTAGTTTCAGAAAACTCAGCTCGGTATCACTCTTTTGTTCGTCTGAACTATTCTCCGTCACCTTATGTACCTTCTTGTATTTTTCTTTTGGAGATTTCTTATTGTTGGTTTTCTTTCCCGACCTGCAGACTCATGCTATATGTCCTACTTTTCCACACTGTCTGCACACTTTGTCTTTAAACCAGCAATCATTGTGGTCTTGTGTTGTTCTGCCGCAGCGATAGCACTTCTCTGTTCCATATGACATTTCATTTGTGCCATATTCTTGCGGTCTCTGTTGTATCTCTGCAGCGCCCCGTGCTGCTGCTTCATATGATACCGCAATGCTGAAAGCCTTGTCCAGCGTAAGGTCCTTTTCAGATAAAAGCCGTTTCTGGGTTCCTTCACTTTGAAGCCCACACACAAACTTGTCCCTTAAGGTATCTGCCAGTCCCGCTCCAAACTGGCAGTGTTTCGATAGTTTGCGCAGTTCTGTTAAATATTCAGCATTGCTTTCATCCTTATGCTGGTTCCATTTGTGATACTTGAATCTTTCTGCTATCAGCAGCGGTGTGGGGTTTAAATGTTCCTGTAGTATCGTCACAATGTCTCCAAAACTCTTTTCCACTGTGTACTGGCTGCGCTAGACGTGCTCCTATCTAGTTATCCAGCAAGTTAAACATTCTATTCAAAATAATTCTTCGTGAAGCTGTTTGCTGTTTTGAAGCTTTTACTTGAACAAATTTGTGAAACTGTAAACAAAGACAAAGTATGTTTTGTATATAAACTGAGTACGACACATTCGATATTACACAAGATATAAACATATTTACAACAGTAGAATAGACTAATTGTATAACTAACTAACATTTGAACTAACTTCTGTAACTATTAAATATTAACCTTTTATAAACATAGTATTATTAAAATATTACTCTGACAACATTGCTATTATGCTAAGAACTAAAGATACTCACAGATATTGCGTTTGGCCTAACATATGAAGTCAGATTACACTGGATTGAAAATCCCTCATGGAATTCTCCATTACTCAAGTCAGGTTCTTCCTGGTAAAACTGCTTCCTGGGGTCAACAGGAAGAAAGGTAGGAAGGTCAAATGACCTCACAGGAAGAAAAGTCAGATAACCTTTCCAGCATACAAACTGTTAACACAATAACCGCCACCAGAGGGTGCTATCTGCACACATAAAATGTTCAGAACGTCACATAATGTCCATCGGTCCAGAACACACTGGCTTCGCTGGGGTTACTAGATTTCGTAATAAGCCATACATCTTTGCACCCATTAAATTTAACAATACCGGTGCTTTCTTGTCACCTGACCTCATTTGCCTTGCAGTATACCTCTATTCATTCGACATATGTAGTCCAATCTTTGACTTCATTGCCAAATGCGGTGATACTGCCACTCTTCTGCATTTTGGGTGTGGTTTAAAATGGCATCTCCTGTGCTTTCCTTCCTCCCCTGCTGCTGCCAACGCCACTCTCGGCGGTCCTCATGGCAATGGCAGCGCCCTGTAGGTTTCGCGCGCTTCTCCTGTGCTGCTGCCAACACCGCTCTTGGTGGTCCTCGTGGCAATGGCGGCGCCTCACAGATTTCTGTGCATCTCTCTCACTCTCCTCGATGCTGCTCGGCCTCTTAACACCGGCTGCGCCCTGTGTGCTCTGCCCTCTCTCTCTCTCTCCCGTCGACGCTGCTCGGCCCTTTGCTGTGCCGCTCGGTCAGGCTCTAGCCCGCTGCTGTCCGGGAAGGGTCTGCGCACTACCTGTTGCCAGCCCGCTTCGCTGGACCACCATGACTGGAAAGCCAAGCCTGGCTCAACAGCCTCCCCCGCAATTCTCGAGTCTCTGCTGGATGACTGGGCGGTTGCCTGTGGTCGACGCCCGTTTCACTGGCCTTGACCTCCAATCTACTGGTCTCCAGGAACGAATCCCTGGGAGGCGATGCAGAGTTGCAGGTAGGATCGAATTTGCCTTGTCGCCAATGTTGTGTCCGTCAGTAGTAAGACACAAGACTGCAGGAGAACGGTACAACAGGTGTTTACTCAACGTGGCTCACTCTGGAACTGAACTGTACAGATTACTACTCAGTGCTATATACAGGTGTGGTCACTGCAGGTACTACAGTATACATGAGCTGTAAAAAGTAGTTCCCCCCTTAAAAGGTATATACATTACAGTGGATAGAGTGTTTGGTGACACACCAGGCACTGCTAGGAAGCAAGAATTCCCTCCTTACCCTCACCTGTTTCACAAGCATCTCAGAGAGGCTTCTGAGAACCTGGAAACTTGCTTGGGACTCATTTCTCAGCTGATTCTTTTTCCAGCACCCTGGAAATGATAGAGACCACAAGGGAAAGCAACCTTCCTTTAGAGGCGCATTCCCAGTTCAAATAGGCCTCTAGCTGAGCCGCTGGAAATTGCTTCTTAGTAGTGGTAGGGTTCTGCTTTGGTCAGCCAATTTAGTGTGGAACCCACCAGTGAGATAATATTGAAATCTGGAAATTAAAATATCTCGGGAGTGAAATTGGACCCTATTCCACGTCCAGGTAGAAAATGGGGGCACATCAGTCTAATTTTTGGGGCCACCTCATGTGCCCCAGCAGCATTTGAAACATACCTGTGTCATATTGGTTTGGGTGCTCCAAAGATGCCAGTCTAAAACACGTATTATCCCTTTCCATTTGCTAATGAAGGGCCTAATACCTGGTTAGGGCCCATTCAGGAAATCGGTTTTCCCTGAGTAGAGCAGGCATCAGGCAACATGAATATTTACTTTGAAGCGAGTGTGAGTTTACGAGTGGGTGGGCAGTTAAAAGTGCTGAAATTGACAGTGCATTGAGAAGCCGGCTTCAACCCGTTGGTTTCCGCCTTTAACTCGAGTGCGTTAGACAGCGCACCAGCTTCCTGGGCATAAATGAACAGCAGTGCCTCAGGAGGGCTACCACCGGTTCCTCTCCTAGGTGTTCTGTGCTCTCTTCTCCTGCAAGGAAGGAAACAAGAGACCTTTGAATGCGATTCATAGAATGAGTGGAAGGGATGGGTTAGGAACATCTGTTGAGAGTGACTATGAGGGAGAGGCGTTACATTGCATTAAGATGAGGGTGTCAGTGGTGGATGTTCAGATGAGGATGTGAGCAGTTGCATAGGCAGAGAGGGATGGGTGCACCTGCAAGATAGGTTGGTGTGAGGAGTGATATGCAGGAGTAGACTTGGGAAGGCAGAGTGAGGGGGTTGGGTGACACACACATCAGGATGTAGGGCAATGTGGCATTGCACTCACTTTTCTTGACCTCACAAGGTCGCTAATGCATTTACGACACTTGATCCAAGTCCTGCCAACAACACCACTGCTGCTCATTTCTTCAGCGATCTCCAGCCATGCGTTTTTCATCTGAACAGCTGGCCTCTTTATCCCACCAGCAGGGAAGAGACTGTCTTTGCGGGCCCTTCTCTCACAACCTGGCTTCCATCTCCACCAGCCTTCAAGTGACATCTGTGCATTGCTCCTTGAAATAGTTCAGCTGAATTGGAGACCTCTGTGACATCATCAGACCCGCTCCAGTTAATTGGTAGGGAAACCCGGAAGTCTGATTCAATCACAGTGGATTTATTAAAAAGACTGCAAACCGCGCCTCTCCAACTTTCAGGTCCCCGACACAATCCACGGCCCACCACTGCCATCCACACACAAAGGTAAAAATTAAGCCCAGTGAGGTCAATTGGTAGCATAATAAAATGAATAGAGAAAGCTAGCACTTTTTCAGATGCACAAGAGGTTTCATTTATTTCAATGAAAACAATACTGGAAATAAGTGAGACTAGACTGGATGGGGAAAACGGACATCTGTGCTGTTGCGTCACGCTTACAATTAATGTAAATCTATCAATCTCTTTGTTAAAGAATCACACAGAGGAATTTAATAAAAATTGTAAGAGCTTGAATGGGAACAATGGTGGTTGGAAAATTACATTCCCTATGTAATTAAATGGTACAGTATGAAATCTGTGGCTGGAATAAGACCAAGCACCTATAGCTCTATGCCACAGGACATAATGGTACCTCGGCTCCTGAAATTGGGCTTTGCACATGGAGAGCAGCAGGCCAGGGCTAATTAATGAAGATGAAGGGACAGAGAGAGATTAGGGGGTCGTCCGGCCGGATTGCCTCCCTCTCTTCCGCGGCCATGTTCGCGGCCGGGTGGCCCTGGAGATGGAGCACGCGGTGTCCGCCGGCGAGCTCGAGCTCTTTCGTGACCGGTGGGCGCCGCGGGGACTGGAGTGCGTAATCGATTTAAGAGGCCAAATTTTAATTTGATTAATCGGGTCATTTAAAGGGTTTATTTGTTTAAGGGTTTATTTTTGGGTTTATAAAAAAAGAGGACAGAGAGATATTTTGGAATTTGGCTTGATTGCCAAGAAGTACTTATGCAGAACTTTCCCTCAAGAAATTACATTTTTGTGGCAGAATCCATGAGAGAGCAGATTATCTGTGGAAGAAGCATACTTGTTGGGACAAATGTCTTATTCTTATTCTCAGCTTTCTGAAGTTCCCAGCTTGATTTTAACCCTGCCCGCCCGACGGGCACAGGGTGGACGGATGGTTAGAATAGTGATAGAGTACTTCCTGCTGCATTCCAAACATGCTCCCGCCTGCCGCCATTTTAACTGTGCACACTTCAGAGGCAGTCAAGGTGTTCACCGCAGGCAGACTATATTAAAATCAGGATCCTATGATGCAATTAGGACACAATGCCATTTCAATTGAAAATCACGAAGGTTCCACCCTGTGCCTAAACCACCTGTAAAACCTTGGGCTATTGGTCTAGGAGAGCACTGAGACAGTATTTAAAGGGGCACTCACCTGCACCTAATTGTCTCACAGGAAATGTTGTGCTATTTGAATTGCTAGGAGAGTTTCCAGCTTCCAAATCACTTTGTTTGCCTTACCACCCACAGTAAGCTTTATCAGCTTAAAATGAGCACTATTATTGCTAGTTTCATTTGGATGGAGATACACTTGGAAGAAGAGGAGCAGCAGCCTCAGCAACCAGCAGCAGCAGCAGCTGAGCCTATTAGAAGGCAGCAAGTGAAGAGAGATGCTGGTAGGAGGCCATACCCAGGATACAGGGCGTGGAGGCCAAGAATCAGTTTCTTGGATCTATCTAAAGAGCAGTGCATCAGGAAGCTGCGCTTCTCCAGACAGGCTGTTGCAGACTTCTGCAGCCTCCCGCAACAGGATGTGTTGCTTGCTGTACCATGGGTCATGTTTTGCCAGTGACTGTCAAAGTCTTCCCAGTCATTAGCTCCTTTGCCTCTGGCTCCTTCCAGTCTACTACAGGGGACATCTCCCGTATCTCGGAGTCTGCAGTACACAGCTGCATTAAGCAGGTCAGTGATGCCCTGTTCACCAGGGCTGAGCATTACATCACCTTTCCCTTTGACCTCAACAGTAAACAGGAGAGATCTCAGGGATTTGCAGCAGTGCTGGCTTCCCCCGCGTGCAGGGTGTCATTGACTGTACACGTGTTGCCATCAGTGCACCAGACACCAGACATTTGTAAAGTGAAAAGGCTGCCACTCCATTAATGTCCAGGTAGTAACTGATCACAAAACCAGGATCATGCAAATTTGTGCATGGTCCCAGGCAGCTATCATGATGCATCTATCCTGCGACAGTCTACCATCCTTAATATTCCACCCTTCCATCAATGTGGCAGAATGGATGCTGGGGCGGGTGGGGGGGAGGGGTGGTGGCGGAGAGGGATACCCCTTACAGGCATGGCTCATGACACCCCTCTGAAACCCCACCACAGGTTTCGTCAAAGCCAAGGGACCTCCAAGATCATTATTGAGTGTACCATTGGCATGCTGATGCAGAGGTTCAGGTATCTCAACAGGCCTGGGGGCTTCCTACAATTTAGCCAATGGAGCCTCCTGTATCATAATGGTGTGCTACATACTGTGCAACCTTGCCATGCAGAGAGGCCTGTATTTGGAGGAGGCAGAGCAACTGCAGCAGTTCTCACTGGACGATGAAGACCTGAGAGAAGGTGAGGAAGCAATAGAAGAAGGAGGACCACCTCAACGTCTTGCAGCAAGAGACATGAAGGATGAGTGAAATAAAGAATAGATTTGCCTTCCAAAGCTAGGCTTTATTAACTTTAAAATCAGCAGCATATCTTTCCACATCCAGTTCCAACTAAGCTAGAAAAGGACTGAATTTAAGGTAGCCACAACACATCATGTGATCTCATTGGTAGTTGATGATGACAACACATATCCCAAGGCAGTTAACAAACAACGAATCACAATACTTTTACTAATCAAGGAATAATCACCACATTCACCCCTCCTTTTAAAATATACTCCAACCGAATAACTTTTACAATTTACAATTAATTATTTACAACTAAACTATGCACGAGAATAAAACTATTTACATAACACAATACTAAATGAACAACAACAAATAATAACATTACGCATAAGTATTAAGTATCTCTCACCTAAAACAATATACTATAATATTTCAACAATTTTTAAAACATTACTATCAATTTAAAAGTCCATTTTCAATCGGTCGACCGGATATCTTGTGTGTCGACCTTCTTAACCTTGGTGAAATTCCTTGCCCTCCCACGCCAGAAGGCACAGAAGTATCTTCAGCAGGAAGGCTATCCATATCCCGATTCTCAACGGTTTCCGGATTAGAAATCCCATCAGAAGATGAACTAGGACGGTCATAAACATCTATCAAAGGCTGACTAAGAGAAGTATGATTATCTGCAATCGGATTGGAAATATTCGTAGTATCTGTAACAGCATCCACATTATCCGAATCATGACCATTATTAATATTCTCAGAAGAGGGCTGGCCCCCACAAGGAGCCAAGTCTTTAATTGAAACAGTACTTTCTTTCCCATCTTGGAATCGAATATGAGCATATTGGGAATTTGCCTCCAACAGCTCCACCTCCTCCACCAAGGGGTCATATTTTGACAATCTAACATGACGTCGAAGCAACACAGGTCCCTGCATAGTAAGCCATGAAGGTACCGAATATCCCGTAGTAGATCTCCGCGGGTAGTTAAAGAGCCTTTCATGGGGGGTCACATTAGTAGCCGTTGAAAGCAATGATCTAATGGAATGCAGGGCATCAGGCAGCACCATTTCCCACTGTGTATTCTTAAGGTTCCGGGATGTCAACGCCAACATAACTGCCTTCCAGATCACCCCATTGTATCGTTCGCACTGTCCATTACCCTGGGGATTATACAGGGTAGTTCTACTAGTAGAAATTCCCCGACTCTTAAGGTATTCCTTCAACTGGGAACACATAAAAGAACTTCCCTGATCCGAATGGATATACGCAGGCATCCCAAAGATGACAAAAAGTTGAGTCAAACATTTAATAACTGTAGCAGCTGATACATCTGCACAAGGAAAAGCAAAAGGGAACCTTGAAAACTCGTCCACAACAGTAAATATATATCGGTTTTGAGTAGTTGAAGGAAGAGGTCCCTTAAAATCAACACTCAAACGTTCAAAAGGAGAAGTAGCCTTTATAAGATGAGCTCGTTGAGGCTTAAAGAAATTCGGTTTACACCAAGCACAGATAGAACATGATGAAGTCATCCGCTTGACGTCTTCAACTGAAAAAGGCAAGTTCTTACTGCGTACAAAGTGTATCATCCTCGTAACCCCAGGATGACAAAGCATTGTGAAGATTAATAAGCGTATCTCCGTGAATCACAGAACAATAAGCCCTCGACAATGCATCAGCAGCAACATTATCCTTCCCCGGACGATAAACTATGTCAAAATGGTAACATGCCAACTCAATCCTCCATCTCATTATTTTATCATTTTTAATCTTTCCAAAATGTTTAACATCAAACATAAAGGACACAGATTTTTGATCAGTTACCAACGTGAAATGTCGCCCCGATAAATAATGTCTCCATTTACGCAATGCTTCTACTATTGCGTATGCCTCTTTTTCTATTGAGGAATGCCTTTTTTCACTATTATTCAAAGTACGTGAGAAAAAGGCCACAGGTCTTCCATTTTGGTTCAAAGTAGCCCCAATTGCAAAATCCGAAGCATCCGTCTCAATCACAAAGGGAACCTGCTCATCAATGGAATGCACAACTGCTCCTAAAATATCCTTTTTAAAATTCTCAAAACATGTCCTGGCCTCCCATGATAGAGGATATGTCGTAACCCAAATAAGAGGCTGGATCTTCTGTGAAAAATTTGCAATCCAATTAGAATAATAAGAAAACAGTCCAACAACTCGTTGCAAAGCCTTAGAATTAGTAGGACAAGGTAAATCGATCAATGGTCGCAGACGTTCTGGATCTGGTTTAATCTTATTTCCCGAAATAATATACCCCAATAGATTTACCTCAGTAGTCGAAAAGATACATTTCTCTTTGTTAAAAGTTAAACCAACTTTTTCCGCAGCTTGAAGGAATCTTTTTAAATTAGAATCATGCTCCACCCTTGATTTGCCACACACTGTGATGTCATCTAAGTATGAAAAGGTGTCAGAGAGGGAGTTATCACTTATAAAAGCATCCATTGCCCGTTGAAAACAAGCAACACCATTAGTAACACCAAATGGTATTCGGCAAAACTGATACAGCTTTCCACCAGCCTCAAAGGCCGTATATGGTTGATCCTTCTTAACAATAGGAATCTGATGATAAGCACTCTTTAAATCAATAGTGCTAAAAACTTTATACTGAGATACTTTATTGATAAGCTCATCAATCTTAGGCACAGGGTACACGTCTAATTGAGTATACCTATTAATAGTTTGGGAATAGTCTATCACCATTCGTTTCTTGTGTCTCTCATTAGTCGTGACAACTACCTGTGCTCGCCAAGGCGAACAACTAGGTTCAATGATTCCTTCCGATAAGAGACGTTGAACTTCAGAATTAATAAATTCTCTATCCTGACTACTATATCTTCTTGACTTGGTAGCAATTGGCTTACAATCCAGCATCAAATTGGAAAAAAGTGATAATGGAGGAATAGATAAAGAGATTAATCCACAAATAGATAAAGGTGGCTTAGTCCCTCCAAATGAAAGACTAAGACTCGTGTAACTGAAGCACATCATGTCCAATCAAAATATCCGCAGAGATTAGGCAAAACAGATAGGCGTATATCAGTATACGTATTACCCAGAAGAACCATTTTCACAAAGCAACAACCAGCTATTTGTGAAGTAAGGGTCGTCTGAGCCATACACACCTGATACGTAACAGGCGAAATTTTCAAATGCTTCTCCTTCGCAAACTGAAGACTTATAAAACTCTCAGTACTGCCCGTATCTATAAGGGCCTTCATTTCCAACCCATTAACTTGAGCCGTAACTATAGCTTTGTTTAGGCCATGAGCAAATGCAGCAGAAATTGATGCAATAAACACCCTATCTAAAGGCTGAATAGTCACAGAAGAGGTAGTGGAGGAAGACCCTCCCACACCAGGAGAAGGGAAGGTAATTGAACCTGATGATTTGCACACACGTGCATAATGACCTCTCTTGCCGCATTTACTACACACAGCCTCCCGAGCAGGACACTTCAGACGAGGGTGCCGGATATTCCCACAAAAATAACACTTCTGAATCCTAGAGGCAACGGCCGCCGAAGTAGAAACTGTTTCAAAATCTAGTAAACCACTCCCATTAAGTCCACATAATTCCTTTTCATCCGAAACTGCCGAAACCATAGTCGCAGGCCGATTAAAAAGAGCATAAGAATCCAAACTTCTCTGAGCCACATCCAATGTAGAAGCTTGCTCAAAAGCACTTTTAAGATCCAGAGTCTTATTTTCTAACAACCGCTGACGAATTGATCTAGACAGTAATCCATTAATAAAAGCATCCCGTACCGATTCGTCCTTATGTTCTTCAGCCGTCACAGCCTTATAATTAGTCAACACTAAGGCACCGAAGTGCTTGTAAATAAGTATCCAAAGATTCTCCCACCTGCTGCCTACGGGCAGATAGAAGATGACGTGCAAATACCTCATTCTTTGGTTTAACAAAAATCTTTTCCAATGTAGAAATAGCCTCTTCATAAGTTTTACAGTGCAAAATATATTTATATACATCCAGGTCAATGTAGTTGATCAGCATATTCAGCTTATTTAGAGCCTCTTGATCCAACACGCCCAAAAAGCTTTTAAATGTACAATACCAATGTTTCCATTTATCATCCACTCCAGCAGAATTGGGGTCAGCCTTGAATCGTTCTGGTTGAAGATATCGCTCCATTCTAACAAAAAGTTAATAAATTGAAATAAAGAATAGATTTGCCTTCCAAAGCTAGGCTTTATTAACTTTAAAATCAGCAGCATATCTTTCCACATCCAGTTCCAACTAAGCTAGAAAAGGACTGAATTTAAGGTAGCCACAACACATCATGTGATCATCAACTAC